>NW_027185512.1:0-357206 GCF_040183065.1 Periplaneta americana
ATAGTTAAAAATCTCGCAAAAACGAAATTGTTTGAAGGATTTTTTTTTGTGGGGCAAATCGAAACCAGTGACATAATACAGTTCAATCATGTATACTAAACACTCTATCAAAGAATTAGCACAATCGGTTGGAATATAGAGATTTTATTAACGTTTATAGCAAAATCGTGTTTTTACCGCAAGAAACGACGATTTTTACAATTGGACGATTTACACAAACAAACCCATATTAGTCTGCATGCGAACGTGAAATTGTTGTTATATATAGGTGAATCCACATGAATTTAACATATTTTTAAGAAATTAGACAAATCCCACGGAATTTGTAGATTTTATTGATATTTATATAGGTAAAATCTCGCAAAAACGAAATTTTTTTGAGGATTTTTTTTTTTGTGGGGAAAATCGAAACCAGTGATATAATACAGTTCAATCATGTATACTAAACAATCTGTCACAGAATTAGCACAATCGGTTGGAATATAGAGATTTTATTAACGTTTATAGCAAAATCGTGTTTTTACCGCAAGAAACGACGATTTTTACAATTGGACGATTTACACAAACAAACCCATATTCCTCTGCATGCGAACGTGAAATTGTTCTGATATATAGGTGAATCCACATGAATTAAACATTTTTTTAAGAAATTTGACAAATCCCACGGAATTTGTAGATTTTATTGATATTTATATAGTTAAAATCTCGCAAAAACGAAATTTTTTGAAGGATTTTTTTTGTGGGGAAAATCTAAACCAGTGATATAATAAAGTTCAATTATGTATACTAAACACTCTGCGAAAGAATTAGCACAATCGGTTGGAATATAGAGATTTTATTAACGTTTATAACAAAATCGTGTTTTTACCGCAAGAAACGACGATTTTTACAATTGGACGATTTACACAAACAAACCCATATTCCTCTGCATGCGAACGTGAAATTGTTGTTATATACAGGTGACTCCACATGAATTTAACATTTTTTTAAGAAATTAGACAAATCCCACGGAATATGTAGATTTTATTGATATTTATATAGTTAAAATCTCGCAAAAACGAAATTTTTTGAAGGATTTTTTTTTGTGGGGAAAATCAAAACCAGTGACATAATACAGTTCAATCATGTATACTAAACACTCTGTGAAAGAATTAGCACAATCGGTTGGAATATAGAGATTTTATTAACGTTTATAGCAAAATCGTGTTTTTACCGCAAGAAACGACGATTTTTACCATTTGACGAATTTCTCAAACAAACCCATATTCCTCTGCATGCGAATGTGAAATTGTTGTTATATATAGGTGACTCCACATGAATTTAACATTTTTTTAAGAAATTAGACAAATCCCCCGGAATTTGTAGATTTTATTGATATTTATATAGTTAAATATCGCAAAAACGAAATTTTTTGAAGGATTTTTTTTTGTGGGGAAAATCGAAACCAGTGATATAATACAGTTCAGTCATGTATACTAAACACTCTGTCAAAGAATTAGCACAATCGGTTGGAATATAGAGATTTTATTAACGATTATAGCAAAATCGTGTTTTTACCGCAAGAAAAGACGATTTTTACAATTGGACGATTTACACAAACAAACCCACATTCCTCTGCATGCGAACGTGAAATTGTTGTTATATATAGGTGAATCCACATGAATTTAACATATTTTTAAGAAATTAGACAAATCCCAAGGAATTTGTAGATTTTATTTATATTTATATAGTTAAAAATCTCGCAAAAACGAAATTTTTTGAAGGATTTTTTTTTGTGGGGAAAATCGAAACCAGTGATATAATACAGTTCAATCATGTATTCTAAACACTCTGTCAAAGAATTAGCACAATCGGTTGGAATATAGAGATTTTATTAACGATTATAGCAAAATCGTGTTTTAATCGCAAGAAAAGACGATTTTTACAATTGGACGATTTACACAAACAAACCCATATTCCTCTGCATGCGAACGTGAAATTGTTGTTATATATAGGTGAATCCACATGAATTTAACATATTTTTAAGAAATTAGACAAATCCCAAGGAATTTGTAGATTTTATTGATATTTATATAGTTAAAAATCTCGCAAAAACGAAATTTTTTGAAGGATTTTTTTTGTGGGGAAAATCGAAACCAGTGATATAATACAGTTCAATTATGTATACTAAACACTCTGTGAAAGAATTAGCACAATCGGTTGGAATATAGAGGTTTTATTAACGTTTATAGCAAAATCGTGTTTTTACCGCAAGAAACGACGATTTTTACAATTGGACGATTTACACAAACAAACCCATATTCCTCTGCATGCGAACGTGAAATTGTTCTGATATATAGGTGAATCCACATGAATTTAACATTTTTTTAAGAAATTTGACAAATCCCACGGAATTTGTAGATTTTATTGATATTTATATAGTTAAAAAACTCGCAAAAACGAAATTTTTTGAAGGATTTTTTTTGTGGGGAAAATCGAAACCAGTGACATAATACAGTTCAATCATGTATACTAAACACTCTGTGAAAGAATTAGCACAATCGGTTGGAATATAGAGATTTTATTAACGTTTATAACAAAATCGTGTTTTTACCGCAAGAATCGACGATTTTTACATTTGGACGATTTACACAAACAAACCCATATTCCTCTGCATGCGAACGTGAAATTGTTGTGATATACAGGTGACTCCATATGAATTTAACATATTTTTAAGAAATTAGACAAATCCCACGGAATTTGTAGATTTTATTGATATTTATATAGTTAAAATCTCGCAAAAACGAAATTTTTTGAAGGATTTTTTTTTTTTGTGGGGAAAATCGAAACCAGTGATATAATACAGTTCAATCATGTATACTAAACACTCTGTCAAAGAATTAGCACAATCGGTTGGAATATAGAGATTTTATTAACGTTTATAGCAAAATCGTGTTTTTACCGCAAGAAACGACGATTTTTACAATTGGACGATTTACACAAACAAACCCATATTCCTCTGCATGCGAACGTGAAATTGTTGATATATATAGGTGAATCCACATGAATTTAACATTTTCTTAAGAAATTAGACAAATCCCACTGAATTTGTAGATTTTATTGTTATTTATATAGTTAAAAATCTCGCAAAAACGAAATTTTTTGAAGGATTTTTTTTGTGGGGAAAATCGAAACCAGTGATATAATACAGTTCAATCATGTATACTAAACACTCCATCAAAGAATTAGCACAATCGGTTGGAATATAGAGATTTTATTAACGTTTATAGCAAAATCGTGTTTTTACCGCAAGAAACGACGATTTTTACAATTGGACGATTTACACAAACAAACCCATATTAGTCTGCATGCGAACGTGAAATTGTTGTTATATATAGGTGAATCCACATGAATTTAACATATTTTTAAGAAATTAGACAAATCCCCCGGAATTTGTAGATTTTATTGATATTTATATAGTTAAAATATCGCAAAAACGAAATTTTTTTGAGGATTTTTTTTGTGGGGAAAATCGAAACCAGTGATATAATACAGTTCAATCATGTATACTAAACAATCTGTCACAGAATTAGCACAATCGGTTGGAATATAGAGATTTTATTAACGTTTATAGCAAAATCGTGTTTTTACCGCAAGAAACGACGATTTTTACAATTGGACGATTTACACAAACAAACCCAAATTCCTCTGCATGCGAACGTGAAATTGTTGTTATATATAGGTGAATCCACATGAATTTAACATTTTTTTAAGAAATTAGACAAATCCCACGGAATTTGTAGATTTTATTGATATTTATATAGTTAAAATCTCGCAAAAACGAAATTTTTTGAAGGATTTTTTTTGTGGGGAAAATCGAAACCAGTGATATAATACAGTTCAATCATGTATACTAAACACTCTGCGAAAGAATTAGCACAATCGGTTGGAATATAGAGATTTTATTAACGTTTATAACAAAATCGTTTTTTTGTACCGCAAGAAACGACGATTTTTACAATTGGACGATTTACACAAACAAACCCATATTCCTCTGCATGCGAACGTGAAATTGTTGTTATATACAGGTGACTCCACATGAATTTAACATTTTTTTAAGAAATTAGACAAATCCCACTGAATTTGTAGATTTTATTGATATTTATATAGTTAAAATCTCGCAAAAACGAAATTTTTTGAAGGATTTTTTTTTGTGGGGAAAATCAAAACCAGTGACATAATACAGTTCAATCATGTATACTAAACACTCTGTGAAAGAATTAGCACAATCGGTTGGAATATAGAGATTTTAATAACGTTTATAGCAAAATCGTGTTTTTACCGCAAGAAACGACGATTTTTACCATTTGACGATTTTCTCAAACAAACCCATATTCCTCTGCATGCGAATGTGAAATTGATGTTATATATAGGTGACTCCACATGAATTTAACATTTTTTTAAGAAATTAGACAAATCCCCCGGAATTTGTAGATTTTATTGATATTTATATAGTTAAAATCTCGCAAAAACGAAATTTTTTGAAGGATTTTTTTTGTGGGGAAAATCGAAACCAGTGATATAATACAGTTCAGTCATGTATACTAATCACTCTGTCAAAGAATTAGCACAATCGGTTGGAATATAGAGATTTTATTAACGATTATAGCAAAATCGTGTTTTTACCGCAAGAAAAGACGATTTTTACAATTGGACGATTTACATAAACAAACCCATATTCCTCTGCATGCGAACGTGAAATTGTTGTTATATATAGGTGAATCCACATGAATTTAACGTATTTTTAAGAAATTAGACAAATCCCAAGGAATTTGTATATTTTATTGATATTTATATAGTTAAAAATCTCGCAAAATCGAAATTTTTTGAAGGATTTTTTTTGTGGGGAAAATCGAAACCAGTGATATAATACAGTTCAATCATGTATTCTAAACACTCTGTCCAAGAATTAGCACAATCGGTTGGAATATAGAGATTTTATTAACGATTATAGCAAAATCGTGTTTTTGTCGCAAGAAAAGACGATTTTTACAATTGGACGATTTACACAAACAAACCCATATTCCTCTGCATGCGAACGTGAAATTGTTGTTATATATAGGTGAATCCACATGAATTTAACATATTTTTAAGAAATTAGACAAATCCCAAGGAATTTGTAGATTTTATTGATATTTATATAGTTAAAAATCTCGCAAAAACGAAATTTTTTGAAGGATTTTTTTTGTGGGGAAAATCGAAACCAGTGATATAATACAGTTCAATTATGTATACTAAACACTCTGTTAAAGAATTAGCACAATCGGTTGGAATATAGAGGTTTTATTAACGTTTATAGCAAAATCGTGTTTTTACAGCAAGAAACGACGATTTTTATAATTGGACGATTTACACAAACAAACCCATATTCCTCTGCATGCGAACGTGAAATTGTTCTGATATATAGGTGAATCCACATGAATTTAACATTTTTTTAAGAAATTTGACAAATCCCACGGAATTTGTAGATTTTATTGATATTTATATAGTTAAAAAACTCGCAAAAACGAAATTTTTTGAAGGATTTTTTTTGTGGGGAAAATCGAAACCAGTGACATAATACAGTTCAATCATGTATACTAAACACTCTGTGAAAGAATTAGCACAATCGGTTGGAATATAGAGATTTTATTAACGTTTATAACAAAATCGTGTTTTTACCGCAAGAATCGACGATTTTTACAATTGGAAGATTTACACAAACAAACCCATATTCCTCTGCATGCGAACGTGAAATTGTTGTGATATACAGGTGACTCCACATGAATTTAACATATTTTTAAGAAATTAGACAAATCCCACGGAATTTGTAGATTTTATTGATATTTATATAGTAAAAATCTCGCAAAAACGAAATTTTTTGAAGGAATTTTTTTTGTGGGGAAAATCGAAACCAGTGATATAATACAGTTCAATCATGTATACTAAACACTCTGTCAAAGAATTAGCACAATCGGTTGGAATATAGAGATTTTATTAACGTTTATAGCAAAATCGTGTTTTTACCGCAAGAAACGACGATTTTTACAATTGGACGATTTACACAAACAAACCCATATTCCTCTGCATGCGAACGTGAAATTGTTGATATATATAGGTGAATCCACATGAATTTAACATTTTCTTAAGAAATTAGACAAATCCCACTGAATTTGTAGATTTTATTGATATTTATATAGTTAAAAATCTCGCAAAAACGAAATTTTTTGAAGGATTTTTTTTTTGTGGGGAAAATCGAAACCAGTGACATAATACAGTTCAATCATGTATACTAAACACTCTATCAAAGAATTAGCTCAATCGGTTGGAATATAGAGATTTTATTAACGTTTATAGCAAAATCGTTTTTTACCGCAAGAAACGACGATTTTTACAATTGGACGATTTACACAAACAAACCAATATTAGTCTGCATGCGAACGTGAAATTGTTGTTATATATAGGTGAATCCACATGAATTTAACATATTTTTAAGAAATTAGACAAATCCCACGGAATTTGTAGATTTTATTGATATTTATATAGTTAAAATCTCGCAAAAACGAAATTTTTTTGAGGATTTTTTTTTTTTTTGTGGGGAAAATCGAAACCAGTGATATAATACAGTTCAATCATGTATACTAAACAATCTGTCATAGAATTAGCACAATCGGTTGGAATATAGAGATTTTATTAACGTTTATAGCAAAATCGTGTTTTTACCGCAAGAAACGACGATTTTTACAATTTGACCATTTTCACAAACAAACCCATATTCCTCTGCATGCGAACGTGAAATTGTTGATATATATAGGTGACTCCACATGAATTTAACATTTTTTTAAGAAATTGGACAAATCCCCAGGAATTTGTAGTTTTTATTGTTATTATATACTTAAAATCTCGCAAAAACGAAATTTTTTGAAGGATTTTTTTTTGTGGGGAAATTCGAAACCAGTGATATAATACTGTTCAATCATGTATACTAAACACTCTGTCAAAGAATTAGCACAATCGGTTGGAATAGAGAGATTTTATTAACGTTATAGCAAAATCGTGTTTTTACCGCAAGAAACGACGGTTTTTACAATTGGACAATTTACACAAACAAACCCATATTCCTCTGCATGCGAACGTGAAATTGTTGTTATATATAGGTGAATCCACATGAATTTAACATATTTTTAAGAAATTAGACAAATCCCCCGCAATTTGTAGTTTTTATTTATATTTATATAGTTAAAAAACTCGCAAAAACTAAATTGTTTTGAAGGATTTTTTTTTGTGGGGAAAATCGAAACCAGTGACATAATACAGTTCACTCATGTATACTAAACACTCTGTCAAAGAATTAGCACAATCGGTTGGAATATAGAGATTTTATTAACGTTTATAGCAAAATCGTGTTTTTACCGCAAGAAACGACGATTTTTACCATTTGACGATTTTCTCAAACAAACCCATATTCCTCTGCATGCGAATGTGAAATTGTTGTTATATATAGGTGACTCCACATGAATTTAACATTTTTTTAAGAAATTAGACAAATCCCCCGGAATTTGTAGATTTTATTGATATTTATATAGTTAAAAATCTCGCAAAAACTAAATTTTTTGAAGGATTTTTTTTGTGGGGAAAATCGAAACCAGTGATATAATACAGTTCAATCATGTATACTAAACACTCTGTCAAAGAATTAGCACAATCGGTTGGAATATAGAGATTTTATTAACGATTATAGCAAAATCGTGTTTTTACCGCAAGAAAAGACGATTTTTACAATTGGACGATTTACACAAACAAACCCATATTCCTCTGCAAGCGAACGTGAAATTGTTGTTATATATAGGTGAATCCACATGAATTTAACATATTTTTAAGAAATTAGACAAATCCCAAGGAATTTGTAGATTTTATTGATATTTATATAGTTAAAAATCTCGCAAAAACGAAATTTTTTGAAGGATTTTTATTGTGGGGAAAATCGAAACCAGTGATATAATACAGTTCAATTATGTATACTAAACACTCTGTGAAAGAATTAGCACAATCGGTTGGAATATAGAGGTTTTATTAACGTTTATAGCAAAATCGTGTTTTTACCACAAGAAACGACGATTTTTACAATTGGACGATTTACACAAACAAACCCATATTCCTCTCCATGCGAACGTGAAATTGTTCTGATATATAGGTGAATCCACATTAATTTAACATTTTTTTAAGAAATTAGACAAATCCCACGGAATTTGTAGATTATATTGATATTTATATAGTTAAAAAACTCGCAAAAACGAAATTTTTTGAAGGTTTTTTTTTTTTGTGGGAAAAATCGAAACCAGTGACATAATACAGTTCAATCATGTATACTAAACACTCTGTGAAAGAATTAGCACAATCGGTTGGAATATAGAGATTTTATTAACGTTTATAGCAAAATCGTGTTTTTAACGCAAGAAATGACGATTTTTACAATTTGACCATTTTCACAAACAAACCCATATTCCTCTGCATGCGAACGTGAAATTGTTGTTATATATAGGTGAATCCACATGAATTTAACATTTTTTTAAGAAATTAGACAAATCCCAAGGAATTTGTAGATTTTATTGATATTTATATAGTTAAAAATCTCGCAAAAACGAAATTTTTTGAAGGATTTTTTTTTGTGGGGAAAATCGAAACCAGTGATATAATACAGTTCAGTCATGTATACTAAACACTCTGTCAAAGAATTAGCACAATCGGTTGGAATATAGAGATTTTATTAACGATTATAGCAAAATCGTGTTTTTACTGCAAGAAAAGACGATTTTTACAATTGGACTATTTACACAAACAAACCCATATTCCTCTGCATGCGAACGTAAAATTGTTGTTATATATAGGTGAATCCACATGAATTTAACATATTTTTAAGTAATTAGACAAATCCCAAGGAATTTGTAGATTTTATTGATATTTATATAGTTAAAAATCTCGCAAAAACGAAATTTTTTGAAGGATTTTTTTTTTTGTGGGGAAAATCGTAACCAGTGATATAATACAGTTCAATCATGTATACTAAACACTCTGTCAAAGAATTAGCACAATCGGTTGGAATATAGAGATTTTATTAACGTTTATAGCAAAATCGTGTTTTTACCGCAAGAAACGACGATTTTTACAATTGGACGATTTACACAAACAAACCCTGATTCCTCCGCATGCGAACGTTAAATTGTTGTTATATATAGGTGAATCCACATGAATTTAACATTTTTTTAAGAAATTAGACAAATCCCACGGAATTTGTAGATTATATTGGTATTTATATAGTAACAAAACTCGCAAAAACGAAATTTTTTGAAGGATTTTTTTTTTTGTGGGGAAAATCGAAACCAGTGACATAATACAGTTCAATCATGTATACTAAACACTCTGTGAAAGAATTAGCACAATCGGTTGGAATATAGAGATTTTATTAACGTTTATAGCAAAATCGTGTTTTTACCGCAAGAAACGACGATTTTTACAATTTGACCATTTTCACAAACAAACCCATATTCCTCTGCATGCGAACGTGAAATTGTTGTTATATACAGGTGACTCCACATGAATTTAACATTTTTTTAAGAAATTAGACAAATCCCACGGAATTTGTAGATTTTATTGATATTTATATAGTTAAAATCTCGCAAAAACGAAATTTTTTGAATGATTTTTTTTTTGTTGGGAAAATCGAAACCAGTGATATAATACAGTTCAATCATGTATACTAAACACTCTGTCAAAGAATTAGCACAATCGGTTGGAATATAGAGATTTTATTAACGTTTATAGCAAAATCGTGTTTCTACCGCAAGAAACGACGATTTTTACAATTTGACCAATTTCACAAACAAACCCATATTCCTCTGCATGCGAACGTGAAATTGTTGTTATATATAGGTGACTCCACATGAATTTAACATTTTTTTAAGAAATTAGACAAATCCCCGGAATTTGTAGTTTTTATTTATATTTATATAGTTAAAAAAACTCGCAAAAACGAAATGTTTTGAAGGATTTTTTTTGTGGGGAAAATCGAAACCAGTGACATAATACAGTTCACTCATGTATACTAAACACTCTGTCAAAGAATTAGCACAATCGGTTGGAATATAGAGATTTTATTAACGTTTATATCAAAATCGTGTTTTTACCGCAAGAAACGACGATTTTTACCATTTGACGATTTTCTCAAACAAACCCATATTCCTCTGCATGCGAATGTGAAATTGTTGTTATATATAGGTGACTCCACATGAATTTAACATTTTTTAAAGAAATTAGACAAATCCCCCGGAATTTGTAGATTTTATTGATATATATACACCGTGTTCCGCTTATAAGTATAATAAAAGAAATAGTTATAATTTCATAACAATGCATGCAAATGGGTTAAGATTGGTACCATTGTAAAGAGGAAATTGGGAAGTTTTAATCCATTGTTGTTACTTATTTTTAGAAGACTCACGCATGCGCAGATCATTAAATAAGAGAATTCGTATCGTATCTTTAGTCAGTCAGCATGTGGACGCCACAGCAGAAAGCCTTTTGTGTGCTGTCATTAGCAGAACATAGATCCATAATTCGTGTATAGCGCTTGTTTCGCCGTCAGTACAATCTTAGACCGAGGGAAGCTGTACCGACGTACGTCTCAATAATGAAATGGGATAGGCAGCTCAGAGAAACAGGAAGTTTGTTGTCTAATGCAGGTAAACATTCCAAGCGTAAAGTGTCTGACGAAAATGTCGAACGCATTCGCGAGGCATTTCAGAGAAGCCCGCGGAAATCCATTCGACAGGCTAGTGTGCAGTTGAACATCCCACCAACAACAGTGCATACAGTGCTCCATAAAAGATTGCGTTTGCGAGCGTACAAGCTGCAACTTCATCAGATGATTACGCCGAATGATAAACTGGAACGAAAACGCTTTGCAGAAACAATGTTGGATAAAGTGGACGATGACGACACATTTCTAACTCGAGTCTGTTTCTCAGATGAGGCAACCTTCCACGTCAGTGGAAAAGTAAACCGACACAATTGTCGCATCTGGGGGTCGGAAAATCCAAGTGTCGTAATTGAACACCAACGGGATTCCCCTAAATGGAATGTTTGGTGTGGGATCATGCGTGACAGAATCATTGGTCCCTATTTCTTTGCTGAAAAGACAGTCACTGCAAACACGTACCTGGATATGTTGCAACTGTATGCTGTGCCACAACTCCCAGATGGAGCAATTTTCCAGCAAGATGGGGCTCCACCACACTTTGCCAACATGGTTCGCACATTCTTAGACGAACAATTCCCTGCAAGATGGATCGGAAGAGGATCACCGTACATCACATGGCCTGCCAGATCACCAGATCTAACACCACCTGATTTTTTCCTGTGGGGGTTTGTTAAGGACCAGGTCTACAGGACGCCAGTACGTGATTTGGCAGACTTACAAGAAAGAATTTATGCTGCTGTCAACAATGTTACACCACAGATGCTTCATAACACTTGGGTCGAGGTTGAATACCGGTTGGATATTTCCCGTGCCACCAATGGAAGCCATGTTGAGGTTTATGGAACATAAGGTAACAAAAATTCCCAGTTTTCATTCTTTGTAGCAGTTGGTTTCAACTATATACTTGTATTAATTCAGAAGTTATAGCTATTTCTTTTGTTATACTTATAAGCGGAACACGGTGTATATAGTTAAAATCTCGCAAAAACGAAATTTTTTGAAGGATTTTTTTTTTGTGGGGAAAATCGAAACCAGTGATATAATACAGTTCAGTCATGTATACTAAACACTCTGTCAAAGAATTAGCACAATCGCTTGGAATATAGAGATTTTATTAACGATTATAGCAAAATCGTGTTTTTACCGCAAGAAACGACGATTTTTACCATTTGACGATTTTCTCAAACAAACCCATATTCCTCTGCATGCGAATGTGAAATTGTTGTTATATATAGGTGACTCCACATGAATTTAACATTTTTTTAAGAAATTAGAGAAATCCCCCGGAATTTGTAGATTTTATTGATATTTATATAGTTAAAATCTCGCAAAAACGAAATTTTTTGAAGGATTTTTTTTTGTGGGGAAAATCGAAACCAGTGATATAATACAGTTCAGTCATGTATACTAAACACTCTGTCAAAGAATTAGCACAATCGGTTGGAATATAGAGGTTTTATTAACGTTTATAGCAAAATCGTGTTTTTACCACAAGAAACGACGATTTTTACAATTGGACGATTTACACAAACAAACCCATATTCCTCTCCATGCGAACGTGAAATTGTTCTGATATATAGGTGAATCCACATGAATTTAACATTTTTTTAAGAAATTAGACAAATCCCACGGAATTTGTAGATTATATTGATATTTATATAGTTAAAAAACTCGCAAAAACGAAATTTTTTGAAGGATTTTTTTTTGTGGGGAAAATCGAAACCAGTGACATAATACAGTTCAATCATGTATACTAAACACTCTGTGAAAGAATTAGCACAATCGGTTGGAATATAGAGATTTTATTAACGTTTATAGCAAAATCGTGTTTTTACCGCAAGAAACGACGATTTTTACAATTTGACCATTTTCACAAACAAACCCATATTCCTCTGCATGCGAACGTGAAATTGTTGTTATATATAGGTGAATCCAAATGTATTTAACATTTTTTTAAGAAATTAGACAAATCCCACGGAATTTGTAGATTTTATTGATATTTATATAGTTAAAATCTCGCAAAAACGAAATTTTTTGAATGATTTTTTTTTGTTGGGAAAATCGAAACCAGTGATATAATACAGTTCAATCATGTATACTAAACACTCTGTCAAAGAATTAGCACAATCGGTTGGAATATAGAGATTTTATTAACGTTTATAGCAAAATCGTGTTTCTACCGCAAGAAACGACGATTTTTACAATTTGACCATTTTCACAAACAAACCCATATTCCACTGCATGCGAACGTGAAATTGTTGTTATATATAGGTGACTCCACATGAATTTAACATTTTTTTAAGAAATTAGACAAATCCCCCGGAATTTGTAGTTTTTATTTATATTTATATAGTTAAAAAACTCGCAAAAACGAAATGTTTTGAAGGATTTTTTTTGTGGGGAAAATCGAAACCAGTGACATAATACAGTTCACTCATGTATACTAAACACTCTGTCAAAGAATTAGCACAATCGGTTGGAATATAGAGATTTTATTAACGTTTATAGCAAAATCGTGCTTTTACCGCAAGAAACGACGATTTTTCCATTTGACGATTTTCTCAAACAAACCCATATTCCTCTGCATGCGAATGTGAAATTGTTGTTATATATAGGTGACTCCACATGAATTTAACATTTTTTTAAGAAATTAGACAAATCCCCCGGAATTTGTAGATTTTATTGATATTTATATAGTTAAAATCTCGCAAAAACGAAATTTTTTGAAGGATTTTTTTTAGTGGGGAATATCGAAACCAGTGATATAATACAGTTCTGTCATGTATACTAAACATCTCTGTCAAAGAATTAGCACAATCGGTTGGAATATAGAGATTTTATTAACGATTATAGCAAAATCGTGTTTTTACCGCAAGAAAAGACGATTTTTACAATTGGACGATTTACACAAACAAACCCATATTCCTCTGCATGCGAACGTGAAATTGTTGTTATATATAGGTGAATCCACATGAATTTAACGTATTTTTAAGAAATTAGACAAGTCCCAAGGAATTTGTAGATTTTATTGATATTTATATAGTTAAAAATCTCGCAAAAACGAAATTTTTTGAAGGATATTTTTTTGTGGGGAAAATCGAAACCAGTGATATAATACAGTTCAATCATGTATACTAAACACTCTGTCAAAGAATTAGCACAATCGGTTGGAATATAGAGATTTTATTAACGATTATAGCAAAATCGTGTTTTTACCGCAAGAAAAGACGATTTTTACAATTGGACGATTTACACAAACAAACCCATATTCCTCTGCATGCGAACGTGAAATTGTTGTTATATATAGGTGAATCCACATGAATTTAACATATTTTTAAGAAATTAGACAAATCCCAAGGAATTTGTAGATTTTATTGATATTTATATAGTTAAAAATCTCGCAAAAACGAAATTTTTTGAAGGATTTTTTTTGTGGGGAAAATCGAAACCAGTGATATAATACAGTTCAATTATGTATACTAAACACTCTGTGAAAGAATTAGCACAATCGGTTGGAATATAGAGGTTTTATTAACGTTTATAGCAAAATCGTGTTTTTACCGCAAGAAACGACGATTTTTACAATTGGACGATTTACACAAACAAACCCATATTCCTCTCCATGCGAACGTGAAATTGTTCTGATATATAGGTGAATCCACATGAATTTAACATTTTTTTAAGAAATTAGACAAATCCCACGGAATTTGTAGATTATATTGATATTTATATAGTTAAAAAACTCGCAAAAACGAAATTTTTTGAAGGATTTTTTTTTTCTTAGGAAAATCGAAACCAGTGACATAATACAGTTCAATCATGTATACTAAACACTCTGTGAAAGAATTAGCACAATCGGTTGGAATATAGAGATTTTATTAACGATTATAGCAAAATCATGTTTTTACCGCAAGAAAAAGACGATTTTTACAATTGGACGATTTACACAAACAAACCCATATTCCTCTGCATGCGAACGTGAAATTGTTGTTATATATAGGTGAATCCACATGAATTTAACATATTTTTAAGAAATTAGACAAATCCCAAGGAATTTGTAGATTTTATTGATATTTATATAGTTAAAAATCTCGCAAAAACGAAATTTTTTGAAGGATTTTTTTTTTGTGGGGAAAATCGAAACCAGTGATATAATACAGTTCAATCATGTATACTAAACACTCTGTCAAAGAATTAGCACAATCGGTTGGAATATAGAGATTTTATTAACGATTATAGCAAAATCGTGTTTTTACCGCAAGAAAAGACGATTTTTACAATTGGACGATTTACACAAACAAACCCATATTCCTCTGCATGCGAACGTGAAATTGTTGTTATATATAGGTGAATCCACATGAATTTAACATATTTTTAAGAAATTAGACAAATCCCAAGGAATTTGTAGATTTTATTGATATTTATATAGTTAAAAATCTCGCAAAAACGAAATTTTTTGAAGGATTTTTTTTGTGGGGAAAATCGAAACCAGTGATATAATACAGTTCAATTATGTATACTAAACACTCTGTGAAAGAATTAGCACAATCGGTTGGAATATAGAGGTTTTATTAACGTTTATAGCAAAATCGTGTTTTTACCGCAAGAAACGACGATTTTTACAATTTGACCATTTTCACAAACAAACCCATATTCCTCTGCATGCGAACGTGAAATTGTTGTTATATACAGGTGACTCCACATGAATTTAACATTTTTTTAAGAAATTAGACAAATCCCACGGAATTTGTAGATTTTATTGATATTTATATAGTTAAAATCTCGCAAAAACGAAATTTTTTGAATGATTTTTTTTTTGTTGGGAAAATCGAAACCAGTGATATAATACAGTTCAATCATGTATACTAAACACTCTGTCAAAGAATTAGCACAATCGGTTGGAATATAGAGATTTTATTAACGTTTATAGCAAAATCGTGTTTCTACCGCAAGAAACGACGATTTTTACAATTTGACCATTTTCACAAACAAACCCATATTCCTCTGCATGCGAACGTGAAATTGTTGTTATATATAGGTGACTCCACATGAATTTAACATTTTTTTAAGAAATTAGACAAATCCCCCGGAATTTGTAGTTTTTATTTATATTTATATAGTTAAAAAAACTCGCAAAAACGAAATGTTTTGAAGGATTTTTTTTTGTGGGGAAAATCGAAACCAGTGACATAATACAGTTCACTCATGTATACTAAACACTCTGTCAAAGAATTAGCACAATCGGTTGGAATATAGAGATTTTATTAACGTTTATAGCAAAATCGTGTTTTTACCGCAAGAAACGACGATTTTTACCATTTGACGATTTTCTGAAACAAACCCATATTCCTCAGCATGCGAATGTGAAATTGTTGTTATATATAGGTGACTCCACATGAATTTAACATTTTTTTAAGAAATTAGACAAATCCCCCGGAATTTGTAGATTTTATTGATATTTATATAGTTAAAATCTCGCAAAAACGAAATTTTTTGAAGGATTTTTTTTTGTGGGGAAAATCGAAACCAGTGATATAATACAGTTCAGTCATGTATACTAAACACTCTGTCAAAGAATTAGCACAATCGGTTGGAATATTGAGATTTTATTAACGATTATAGCAAAATCGTGTTTTTACCGCAAGAAACGACGATTTTTACCATTTGACGATTTTCTCAAACAAACCCATATTCCTCTGCATGCGAATGTGAAATTGTTGTTATATATAGGTGACTCCACATGAATTTAACATTTTTTTAAGAAATTAGACAAATCCCCCGGAATTTGTAAATTTTATTGATATTTATATAGTTAAAATCTCGCAAAAACGAAATTTTTTGAAGGATTTTTTTTTGTGGGGAAAATCGAAACCAGTGATATAATACAGTTCAGTCATGTATACTAAACACTCTGTCAAAGAATTAGCACAATCGGTTGGAATATAGAGGTTTTATTAACGTTTATAGCAAAATCGTGTTTTTACCACAAGAAACGACGATTTTTACAATTGGACGATTTACACAAACAAACCCATATTCCTCTCCATGCGAACGTGAAATTGTTCTGATATATAGGTGAATCCACATGAATTTAACATTTTTTTAAGAAATTAGACAAATCCCACGGAATTTGTAGATTATATTGATATTTATATAGTTAAAAAACTCGCAAAAACGAAATTTTTTGAAGGATTTTTTTTTTGTGGGGAAAATCGAAACCAGTGACATAATACAGTTCAATCATGTATACTAAACACTCTGTGAAAGAATTAGCACAATCGGTTGGAATATAGAGATTTTATTAACGTTTATAGCAAAATCGTGTTTTTACCGCAAGAAACGACGATTTTTACAATTTGACCATTTTCACAAACAAACCCATATTCCTCTGCATGCGAACGTGAAATTGTTGTTATATATAGGTGAATCCAAATGTATTTAACATTTTTTTAAGAAATTAGACAAATCCCACGGAATTTGTAGATTTTATTGATATTTATATAGTTAAAATCTCGCAAAAACGAAATTTTTTGAAGGATTTTTTTTTTGTGGGAAAATCGAAACCAGTGATATAATAAAGTTCAATTATGTATACTAAACACTCTGTGAAAGAATTAGCACAATCGGTTGGAATATAGAGATTTTATTAACGTTTATAACAAAATCGTGTTTTTACCGCAAGAAACGACGATTTTTACAATTGGACGATTTACACAAACAAACCCATATTCCTCTGCATGCGAACGTGAAATTGTTGTTATATACAGGTGACTCCACATGAATTTAACATTTTTTTAAGAAATTAGACAAATCCCACGGAATTTGTAGATTTTATTGATATTTATATAGTTAAAATCTCGCAAAAACGAAATTTTTTGAATGATTTTTTTTTGTTGGGAAAATCGAAACCAGTGATATAATACAGTTCAATCATGTATACTAAACACTCTGTCAAAGAATTAGCACAATCGGTTGGAATATAGAGATTTTATTAACGTTTATAGCAAAATCGTGTTTCTACCGCAAGAAACGACGATTTTTACAATTTGACCATTTTCACAAACAAACCCATATTCCACTGCATGCGAACGTGAAATTGTTGTTATATATAGGTGACTCCACATGAATTTAACATTTTTTTAAGAAATTAGACAAATCCCCCGGAATTTGTAGTTTTTATTTATATTTATATAGTTAAAAAACTCGCAAAAACGAAATTGTTTTGAAGGATTTTTTTTTGTGGGGAAAATCGAAACCAGTGACATAATACAGTTCACTCATGTATACTAAACACTCTGTCAAAGAATTAGCACAATCGGTTGGAATATAGAGTTTTTATTAACGTTTATAGCAAAATCGTGCTTTTACCGCAAGAAACGACGATTTTTACCATTTGACGATTTTCTCAAACAAACCCATATTCCTCTGCATGCGAATGTGAAATTGTTGTTATATATAGGTGACTCCACATGAATTTAACATTTTTTTAAGAAATTAGACAAAACCCCCGGAATTTGTAGATTTTATTGATATTTATATAGTTAAAATCTCGCAAAAACGAAATTTTTTGAAGGATTTTTTTTTGTGGGCAAAATCGAAACCAGTGATATAATACAGTTCTGTCATGTATACAAAACATCTCTGTCAAAGAATTAGCACAATCGGTTGGAATATAGAGATTTTATTAACGATTATAGCAAAATCGTGTTTTTACCGCAAGAAAAGACGATTTTTACAATTGGACGATTTACACAAACAAACCCATATTCCTCTGCATGCGAACGTGAAATTGTTGTTATATATAGGTGAATCCACATGAATTTAACGTATTTTTAAGAAATTAGACAAGTCCCAAGGAATTTGTAGATTTTATTGATATTTATGTAGTTAAAAATCTCGCAAAAACGAAATTTTTTGAAGGATTTTTTTTTGTGGGGAAAATCGAAACCAGTGATATAATACAGTTCAATCATGTATACTAAACACTCTGTCAAAGAATTAGCACAATCGGTTGGAATATAGAGATTTTATTAACGATTATAGCAAAATCGTGTTTTTACCGCAAGAAAAGACGATTTTTACAATTGGACGATTTACACAAACAAACCCATATTCCTCTGCATGCGAACGTGAAATTGTTGTTATATATAGGTGAATCCACATGAATTTAACATATTTTTAAGAAATTAGACAAATCCCAAGGAATTTGAAGATTTTATTGATATTTATATAGTTAAAAATCTCGCAAAAACGAAATTTTTTGAAGGATTTTTTTTGTGGGGAAAATCGAAACCAGTGATATAATACAGTTCAATTATGTATACTAAACACTCTGTGAAAGAATTAGCACAATCGGTTGGAATATAGAGGTTTTATTAACGTTTATAGCAAAATCGTGTTTTTACCGCAAGAAACGACGATTTTTACAATTGGACGATTTACACAAACAAACCCATATTCCTCTCCATGCGAACGTCAAATTGTTCTGATATATAGGTGAATCCACATGAATTTAATATTTTTTTAAGAAATTAGACAAATCCCACGGAATTTGTAGATTATATTGATATTTATATAGTTAAAAAACTCGCAAAAACGAAATTTTTTGAAGGATTTTTTTTTTCTGGGGAAAATCGAAACCAGTGACATAATACAGTTCAATCATGTATACTAAACACTCTGTGAAAGAATTAGCACAATCGGTTGGAATATAGAGATTTTATTAACGTTTATAGCAAAATCGTGTTTCTACCGCAAGAAACGACGATTTTTACAATTTGACCATTTTCACAAACAAACCCACATTCCTCTGCATGCGAACGTGAAATTGTTGTTATATATAGGTGACTCCACATGAATTTAATATTTTTTTAAGACATTAGACAAATCCCTTGGAATTTGTAGTTTTTATTTATATTTATATAGTTAAAAAACTCGCAAAAACGAAATGTTTTGAAGGATTTTTTTTTGTGGGGAAAATCGAAACCAGTGACATAATACAGTTCACTCATATATACTAAACACTCTGTCAAAGAATTAGCACAATCGGTTGGAATATAGAGATTTTATTAACGTTTATAGCAAAATCGTGTTTTTACCGCAAGAAACGACGATTTTTACCATTTGACGATTTTCTCAAACAAACGCATATTCCTCTGCATGCGAATGTGAAATTGTTGTTATATATAGGTGACTCCACATGAATTTAACATTTTTTTAAGAAATTAGACAAATCCCCCAGAATTTGTAGATTTTATTGATATTTATATAGTTAAAATCTCGCAAAAACGAAATTTTTTGAAGGATTTTTTTTTGTGGGGAAAATCGAAACCAGTGATATAATACAGTTCAGTCATGTATACTAAACACTCTGTCAAAGAATTAGCACAATCGGTTGGAATATAGAGATTTTATTAACGATTATAGCAAAATCGTGTTTTTACCGCAAGAAAAGACGATTTTTACAATTGGACGATTTACACAAACAAACCCATATTCCTCTGCATGCGAACGTGAAATTGTTGTTATATATAGGTGAATCCACATGAATTTAACATATTTTTAAGAAATTAGACAAATCCCAAGGAATTTGTAGATTTTATTGATATTTATATAGTTAAAAATCTCGCAAAAACGAAATTTTTTGAAGGATTTTTTTTTGTGGGGAAAATCGAAACCAGTGATATAATACAGTTCAATCATGTATACTAAACACTCTGTCAAAGAATTAGCACAATCGGTTGGAATATAGAGATTTTATTAACGATTATAGCAAAATCGTGTTTTTACCGCAAGAAAAGACGATTTTAACAATTTTACGATTTACACAAACAAACCCATATTCCTCTGCATGCGAACGTGAAATTGTTGTTATATATAGGTGAATCCACATGAATTTAACATATTTTTAAGAAATTAGACAAATCCCAAGGAATTTGTAGATTTTATTGATATTTATATAGTTAAAAATCTCGCAAAAACGAAATTTTTTGAAGAATTTTTTTTGTGGGGAAAATCGAAACCAGTGATATAATACAGTTCAATTATGTATACTAAACACTCTGTGAAAGAATTAGCACAATCGGTTGGAATATAGAGGTTTTATTAACGTTTATAGCAAAATCGAGTTTTTACCGCAAGAAACGACGATTTTTACAATTGGACGATTTACACAAACAAACCCATATTCCTCTCCATGCGAACGTCAAATTGTTCTGATATATAGGTGAATCCACATGAATTTAACATTTTTTAAGAAATTAGACAAATCCCACGGAATTTGTAGATTATATTGATATTTATATAGTTAAAAAACTCGCAAAAACGAAATTTTTTGAAGGATTTTTTTTTTTGTGGGGAAAATCGAAACCAGTGACATAATACAGTTCAATCATGTATACTAAACACTCTGTGAAAGAATTAGCACAATCGGTTGGAATATAGAGATTTTATTAACGTTTATAGCAAAATCGTGTTTTTACCGCAAGAAACGACGATTTTTACAATTTGACCATTTTCACAAACAAACCCATATTCCTCTGCATGCGAACGTGAAATTGTTGTTATATATAGGTGAATCCACATGAATTTAACATTTTTTTAAGAAATTAGACAAATCCCCCGGAATTTGTAGTTTTTATTGATATTTATATAGTTAAAAAACTCGCAAAAATGAAATTTTTTGAAGGATTTTTTTTTGTTGGGAAAAAGGAAACCAGTGACATAATACAGTTCAATCATATATACTAAACACTCTGTGACAGAATTAGCACAATCGGTTGGAATATAGAGATTTTATTAACGTTTATAGCAAAATCGTGTTTTTACCGCAAGAAACGACGATTTTTACAATTTGACGATTTTCTCAAACAAACCCATATTCCTCTGCATGCGAATGTGAAATTGTTGTTATATATAGGTGACTCCACATGAATTTAACATTTTTTTAAGAAATTAGACAAATCCCCCGGAATTTGTAGATTTTATTGATATTTATATAGTTAAAATCTCGCAGAAACGAAATTTTTTTAAGGATTTTTTTTTGTGGGGAAAATCGAAACCAGTGATATAATACAGTTCAGTCATGTATACTAAACACTCTGTCAAAGAATTAGCACATCGGTTGGAATATAGAGATTTTATTAACGATTATAGCAAAATCGTATTTTTACCCCAGAAATGACGATTTTTACAATTGGACGATTTACACAAACAAACCCATATTCCTCTGCATGCGAACGTGAAATTGTTGTTATATATAGGTGAATCCACATGAATTTAACATTTTTTTAAGAAATTAGACAAATCCCAAGGAATTTGTAGATTTTATTGATATTTATATAGTTAAAAATCTCGCAAAAACGAAATTTTTTGAAGGATTTTTTTTTTGTGGGGAAAATCGAAACCAGTGATATAATACAGTTCAGTCATGTATACTAAACACTCTGTCAAAGAATTAGCACAATCGGTTGGAATATAGAGATTTTATTAACGATTATAGCAAAATCGTGTTTTTACCGCCAGAAAAGACGATTTTTACAATTGGACGATTTACACAAACAAACCCATATTCCTCTGCATGCGAACGTGAAATTGTTGTTATATATAGGTGAATCCACATGAATTTAACATATTTTTAAGAAATTAGACAAATCCCAAGGAATTTGTAGATGTTATTGATATTTATATAGTTAAAAATCTCGCAAAAACGAAATTTTTTGAAGGATTTTTTTTTTGTGGGGAAAATCGAAACCAGTGATATAATACAGTTCAATCATGTATACTAAACACTCTGTCAAAGAATTAGCACAATCGGTTGGAATATAGAGATTTTATTAACGATTATAGCAAAATCGTGTTTTTACCGCAAGAAACGACGATTTTTACAATTGGACGATTTACACAAACAAACCCATATTCCTCTGCATGCGAACGTGAAATTGTTGTTATATATAGGTGAATCCACATGAATATAACATATTTTTAAGAAATTAGACAAATCCCGAGGAATTTGTAGATTTTATTGATATTTATATAGTTAAAAATCTCGCAAAAACGAAATTTTTTGAAGGATTTTTTTTGTGGGGAAAATCGAAACCAGTGATATAATACAGTTCAATTATGTATACTAAACACGCTGTGAAAGAAGTAGCACAATCGGTTGGAATATAGAGGTTTTATTAACGTTTATAGCAAAATCGTGTTTTTACCGCAAGAAACGACGATTTTTACAATTGGACGATTTACACAAACAAACCCATATTCCTCTCCATGCGAACGTGAAATTGTTCTGATATATAGGTGAATCCACATGAATTTAACATTTTTTTAAGAAATTTGACAAATCCCACGGAATTTGTAGATTTTATTGATATTTATATAGTTAAAAAACTGGCCAAAACGAAATTTTTTGAAGGATTTTTTTTGTGGGGAAAATCGAAACCGGTGACATAATACAGTTCAATCATGTATACTAAACACTCTGTGAAAGAATTAGCACAATCGGTTGGAATATAGAGGTTTTATTAACGTTTATAGCAAAATCGTGTTTTTACCGCAAGAAACGACGATTTTTACAATTGGACGATTTACACAAACAAACCCATATTCCTCTGCATGCGAACGTGAAATTGTTCTGATATATAGGTGAATCCACATGAATTTAACATTTTTTTAAGAAATTTGACAAATCCCACGGAATTTGTAGATTTTATTGATATTTATATAGTTAAAAAACTCGCAAAAACGAAATTTTTTGAAGGATTTTTTTTGTGGGGAAAATCGAAACCAGTGACATAATACAGTTCTATCATGTATACTAAACACTCTCTGAAAGAATTAGCACAATCGGTTGGAATATAGAGATTTTATTAACGTTTATAACAAAAATCGTGTTTTTACCGGAAGAATCGACGATTTTTACAATTGGACGATTTACACAAACAAACCCATATTCCTCTGCATGCGAACGTGAAATTGTTGTGATATACAGGTGACTCCACATGAATTTAACATATTTTTAAGAAATTAGACAAATCCCATGGAATTTGTAGATTTTATTGATATTTATATAGTTAAAATCTCGCAAAAACGAAATTTTTTGAATGATTTTTTTTTGTTGGGAAAATCGAAACCAGTGATATAATACAGTTCAATCATGTATACTAAACACTCTGTCAAAGAATTAGCACAATCGGTTGGAATATAGAGATTTTATTAACGTTTATAGCAAAATCGTGTTTCTACCGCAAGAAACGACGATTTTTACAATTTGACCATTTTCACAAACAAACCCATATTCCTCTGCATGCGAACGTGAAATTGTTGTTATATATAGGTGACTCCACATGAATTTAACATTTTTTTAAGAAATTACACAAATCCCCCGGAATTTGTAGTTTTTATTTATATTTATATAGTTAAAAAACTCGCAAAAACGAAATGTTTTGAAGGATTTTTTTTTTGTGGGGAAAATCGAAACCAGTGACATAATACAGTTCACTCATGTATACTAAACACTCTGTCAAAGAATTAGCACAATCGGTTGGAATATAGAGATTTTATTAACGTTTATAGCAAAATCGTGTTTTTACCGCAAGAAACGACGATTTTTACCATTTGACGATTTTCTCAAACAAACCCATATTCCTCTGCATGCGAATGTGAAATTGTTGTTATATATAGGTGACTCCACATGAATTTAACATTTTTTTAAGAAATTAGACAAATCCCCCGGAATTTGTAGATTTTATTGATATTTATATAGTTAAAATCTCGCAAAAACGAAATTTTTTGAAGGATTTTTTTTTGTGGGGAAAATCGAAACCAGTGATATAATACAGTTCAGTCATGTATACTAAACACTCTGTCAAAGAATTAGCACAATCGGTTGGAATATAGAGATTTTATTAACGATTATAGCAAAATCGTGTTTTTACCGCAAGAAAAGACGATTTTTACAATTGGACGATTTACACAAACAAACCCATATTCCTCTGCATGCGAACGTGAAATTGTTGTTATATATAGGTGAATCCACATGAATTTAACATATTTTTAAGAAATTAGACAAATCCCAAGGAATTTGTAGATTTTATTGATATTTATATAGTTAAAAATCTCGCAAAAACGAAATTTTTTGAAGGATTTTTATTGTTTGGAAAATCGAAACCAGTGATATAATACAGTTCAATTATGTATACTAAACACTCTGTGAAAGAATTAGCACAATCGGTTGGAATATAGAGGTTTTATTAACGTTTATAGCAAAATCGTGTTTTTACCACAAGAAACGACGATTTTTACAATTGGACGATTTACACAAACAAATCCATATTCCTCTCCATGCGAACGTGAAATTGTTCTGATATATAGGTGAATCCACATGAATTTAACATTTTTTTAAGAAATTAGACAAATCCCACGGAATTTGTAGATTATATTGATATTTATATAGTTAAAAAACTCGCAAAAACGAAATTTTTTGAAGGATTTTTTTTTTGTGGGGAAAATCGAAACCAGTGACATAATACAGTTCAATCATGTATACTAAACACTCTGTGAAAGAATTACCACAATCGGTTGGAATATAGAGATTTTATTAACGTTTATAGCAAAATCGTGTTTTTACCGCAAGAAACGACGATTTTTACAATTTGACCATTTTCACAAACAAACCCATATTCCTCTGCATGCGAACGTGAAATTGTTGTTATATATAGGTGAATCCACATGAATTTAACATTTTTTTAAGAAATTAGACAAATCCCCCGGAATTTGTAGATTTTATTGATATTTATATAGTTAAAATCTCGCAAAAACGAAATTTTTTGAAGGATTTTTTTTTTGTGGGGAAAATCGAAACCAGTGATATAATAAAGTTCAATTATGTATACTAAACACTCTGTGAAAGAATTAGCACAATCGGTTGGAATATAGAGATTTTATTAACGTTTATAACAAAATCGTGTTTTTACCGCAAGAAACGACGATTTTTACAATTGGACGATTTACACAAACAAACCCATATTCCTCTGCATGCGAACGTGAAATTGTTGTTATATACAGGTGACTCCACATGAATTTAACATTTTTTTAAGAAATTAGACAAATCCCACGGAATTTGTAGATTTTATTGATATTTATATAGTTAAAATCTCGCAAAAACGAAATTTTTTGAATGATTTTTTTTGTTGGGAAAATCGAAACCAGTGATATAATACAGTTCAATCATGTATACTAAACACTCTGTCAAAGAATTAGCACAATCGGTTGGAATATAGAGATTTTATTAACGTTTATAGCAAAATCGTGTTTCTACCGCAAGAAACGACGATTTTTACAATTTGACCATTTTCACAAACAAACCCATATTCCTCTGCATGCGAACGTGAAATTGTTGTTATATATAGGTGACTCCACATGAATTTAACATTTTTTTAAGAAATTAGACAAATCCCCCGGAATTTGTAGTTTTTATTTATATTTATATAGTTAAAAAACTCGCAAAAACGAAATGTTTTGAAGGATTTTTTTTTGTGGGGAAAATCGAAACCAGTGACATAATACAGTTCACTCATGTATACTAAACACTCTGTCAAAGAATTAGCACAATCGGTTGGAATATAGAGATTTTATTAACGTTTATAGCAAAATCGTGTTTTTACCGAAAGAAACGACGATTTTTACCTTTTGACGATTTTCTCAAACAAACCCATATTCCTCTGCATGCGAATGTGAAATTGTTGTTATATATAGGTGACTCCACATGAATTTAACATTTTTTTAAGAAATTAGACAAATCCCCCGGAATTTGTAGATTTTATTGATATTTATATAGTTAAAATCTCGCAAAAACGAAATTTTTTGAAGGATTTTTTTTCGTGGGGAAAATCGAAACCAGTGATATAATACAGTTCAGTCATGTATACTAAACACTCTGTCAAAGAATTAGCACAATCGGTTGGAATATAGAGATTTTATTAACGTTTATAGCAAAATCGTGTTTTTACCGCTAGAAACGACGATTTTTACAATTGGACGATTTACACAAACAAACCCTTATTCCTCCGCATGCGAACGTGAAATTGTTGTTATATATAGGTGAATCCACATGAATTTAACATATTTTTAAGAAATTAGACAAATCCCACGGAATTTGTAGATTATATTGATATTTATATAGTTAAAATCTCGCAAAAACGAAATTTTTTGAAGGATTTTTTTTTGTGGGGAAAATCGAAACCAGTGATATAATACAGTTCAATCATGTATACTAAACACTCTGTCAAAGAATTAGCACAATCGGTTGGAATATAGATATTTTATTAACGATTATAGCAAAATCGTGTTTTTACCGCAAGAAAAGACGATTTTTACAATTGGACGATTTTCACAAACAAACCCATATTCCTCTGCATGCGAACGTGAAATTGTTGTTATATATAGGTGAATCCACATGAATTTAACATATTTTTAAGAAATTAGACAAATCCCAAGGAATTTGTAGATTTTATTGATATTTATATAGTTAAAAATCTCGCAAAAACGAAATTTTTTGAAGGATTTTTTTTGTGGGGAAAATCGAAACCAGTGATATAATACAGTTCAATTATGTATACTAAACACTCTGTGAAAGAATTAGCACAATCGGTTGGAATATAGAGGTTTTATTAACGTTTATAGTAAAATCGTGTTTTTACCGCAAGAAACGACGATTTTTACAATTGGACGATTTACACAAACAAACCCATATTCCTCTCCATGCGAACGTGAAATTGTTCTGATATATAGGTGAATCCACATGAATTTAACATTTTTTTAAGAAATTTGACAAATCCCACGGAATTTGTAGATTTTATTGATATTTATATAGTTAAAAAACTCGCAAAAACGAAATTTTTTGAAGGATTTTTTTTGTGGGGAAAATCGAAACCAGTGACATAATACAGTTCAATCATGTATACTAAACACTCTGTGA
Source organism: Periplaneta americana (assembly GCF_040183065.1). Classification (NCBI taxonomy): domain Eukaryota; kingdom Metazoa; phylum Arthropoda; class Insecta; order Blattodea; family Blattidae; genus Periplaneta; species Periplaneta americana. The sequence continues at coordinate 27,753 of NW_027185512.1, forward strand.
AAGAATTAGCACAATCGGTTGTAATATAGAGATTTTATTAACGTTTATAGCAAAATCGTGTTTTTCCCGCAAGAAACGACGATTTTTACAATTGGACGATATACACAAACGAACCCATATTCCTCTGCATGCGAACGTGAAATTGTTGTGATATATAGGTGAATCCACATGAATTTAACATATTTTTAAGAAATTAGACAAATCCCAAGGAATTAGTAGATTTTATTGATATTTATATAGTTAAAAATCTCGCAAAAACGAAATTTTTTGAAGGATTTTTTTTTGTGGGGAAAATCGAAACCAGTGATATATTACAGTTCAATCATGTATACTAAACACTCTGTCAAAGAATTAGCACAATCGGTTGGAATATAGAGATTTTATTAACGATTATAGCAAAATCGTGTTTTTACCGCAAGAAAAGACGATTTTTACAATTGGACGATTTACACAAACAAACCCATATTCCTCTGCATGCGAACGTGAAATTATTGTTATATACAGGTGACTCCACATGAATTTAACATTTTTTTAAGAAATTAGACAAATCCCACGGAATTTGTAGATTTTATTGATATTTATATAGTTAAAATCTCGCAAAAACGAAATTTTTTGAAGGATTTTTTTTTGTGGGGAAAATCGAAACCAGTGATATAATAAAGTTCAATTATGTATACTAAAAACTCTGTGAAAGAATTAGCACAATCGGTTGGAATATAGAGATTTTATTAACGTTTATAACAAAATCGTGTTTTTACCGCAAGAAACGACGATTTTTACAATTGGACGATTTACACAAACAAACCCATGTTCCTCTGCATGCGAATATGAAATTGTTGTTATATACAGGTGACTCCACATGAATTTAATATTTTTTTAAGAAATTAGACAAATCCCACGGGATTTGTAGATTTTATTGATATTTATATAGTTAAAATCTCGCAAAAACGAAATTTTTTGAAGGATTTTTTTTTGTGGGGAAAATCGAAACCAGTGATATAATACAGTTCAATCATGTATACTAAACACTCTGTCAAAGAATTAGCACAATCGGTTGGAATATAGAGATTTTATTAACGTTTATAGCAAAATCGTGTTTTTACCGCTAGAAACGACGATTTTTACAATTGGACGATTTACACAAACAAACCCTTATTCCTCCCCATGCGAACGTGAAATTGTTGTTATATATAGGTGAATCCACATGAATTTAACATTTTCTTAAGAAATTAGACAAATCCCACGGAATTTGTAGATTTTATTGATATTTATATAGTTAAAAAACTCGCAAAAACGAAATTTTTTGAAGGTTTTTTTTTTTTGTGGGGAAAATCGAAACCAGTGACATAATACAGTTCAATCATGTATACTAAACACTCTGTGAAAGAATTAGCACAATCGGTTGGAATATAGGGATTTTATTAACGTTTATAGCAAAATCGTGTTTTTACCGCAAGAAACGACGATTTTTACCATTTGACGATTTTCTCAAACAAACCCATATTCCTCTGCATGCGAACGTGAAATTGTTGTTATATATAGGTGACTCCACATGAATTTAACATTTTTTTAAGAAATTAGACAAATCCCCCAGAATTTGTAGATTTTATTGATATTTATATAGTTAAAATCTCGCAAAAACGAAATTTTTTGAAGGATTTTTTTTTGTGGGGAAAATCGAAACCAGTGATATAATACAGTTCAATCATGTATACTAAACACTCTGTCAAAGAATTAGCACAATCGGTTGGAATATAGAGATTTTATTAACGATTATAGCAAAATCGTGTTTTTACCGCAAGAAAAGACGATTTTTACAATTGGACGATTTACACAAACAAACCCATATTCCTCTGCATGCGAACGTGAAATTGTTGTTATATATAGGTGAATCCACATGAATTTAACATATTTTTAAGAAATTAGACAAATCCCAAGGAATTTGTAGATTTTATTGATATTTATATAGTTAAAAATCTCGCAAAAACCAAATTTTTTGAAGGATTTTTTTTTGTGGGGAAAATCGAAACCAGTGAGTTAATACAGTTCAATCATGTATACTAAACACTCTGTCAAAGAAATAGCACAATCGCTTGGAATATAGAGATTTTATTAACGATTATAGCAAAATCGTGTTTTTACCGCAAGAAAAGACGATTTTTACAATTGGACGATTTACACAAACAAACCCATATTCCTCTGCATGCGAACGTGAAATTGTTGTTATATATAGGTGAATCCACATGAATTTAACATATTTTTAAGAAATTAGACAAATCCCAAGGAATTTGTAGATTTTATTGATATTTATATAGTTAAAATACTCGCAAAAACGAAATTTTTTGAAGGATTTTTTTTTGTGGGGAAAATCGAAACCAGTGACATAATACAGTTCAATCATGTATACTAAACACTCTGTGCAAGAATTAGCACAATCGGTTGGAATATAGAGATTTTATTAACGTTTATAACAAAATCGTGTTTTTACCGCAAGAATCGATGATTTTTACAATTGGACGATTTACACAAACAAACCCATATTCCTCTGCATGCGAACGTGAAATTGTTGTGATATACAGGTGACTCCACATGAATTTAACATATTTTTAAGAAATTAGACAAATCCCCCGGAATTTGTAGATTTTATTGATAATTATATAGTTAAAATCTCGCAAAAACGAAATTTTTTGAAGGATTTTTTTTTGTGGGGAAAATCGAAACCATTGATATAATACAGTTCAATCATGTATACTAAACACTCTGTCAAAGAATTAGCACAATCGGTTGGAATATAGAGATTTTATTAACGTTTATAGCAAAATCGTGTTTTTACCGCAAGAAACGACGATTTTTACAATTGGACGATTTACACAAACAAACCCATATTCCTCTGCATGCGAACGTGAAATTGTTGATATATATAGGTGAATCCACATGAATTTAACAATTTCTTAAGAAATTAGACAAATCCCACTGAATTTGTAGATTTTATTGATATTTATATAGTTAAAAATCTCGCAAAAACGAAATTTTTTGAAGGATTTTTTTTGTTGGGAAAATCGAAACCAGTGACATAATACAGTTCAATCATGTATACTAAACACTCTATCAAAGAATTAGCACAATCGGTTTGAATATAGAGATTTTATTAACGTTTATAGCAAAATCGTGTTTTTCCCGCAAGAAACGACGATTTTTACAATTGGACGATATACACAAACGAACCCATATTCCTCTGCATGCGAACGTGAAATTGTTGTGATATATAGGTGAATCCACATGAATTTAACATATTTTTAAGAAATTAGACAAATCGCACGGAATTAGTAGATTTTATTGATATTTATATAGTTAAAAATCTCGCAAAAACGAAATTTTTTTGAGGATTTTTTTTGCGGGAAAAATCGAAACCAGTGATATAATAAAGTTCAGTTATGTATACTAACCACTCTGTGAATGAATTAGCACAATCGGTTGGAATATAGAGATTTTATTAACGTTTATAGCAAAATCGTGTTTTTACCGCAAGAAACGACGATTTTTACCATTTGACGATTTACACAAACAAACCCATATTCCTCTGCATGCGAACGTGAAATTGTTGTTATATATAGGTGAATCCACATGAATTTAACATATTTTTAAGAAATTAGACAAATCCCAAGGAATTTGTAGATTTTATTGATATTTATATAGTTAAAAATCTCGCAAAAACGAAATTTTTTGAAGGATTTTTATTGTTTGGAAAATCGAAACCAGTGATATAATACAGTTCAATTATGTATACTAAACACTCTGTGAAAGAATTAGCACAATCGGTTGGAATATAGAGGTTTTATTAACGTTTATAGCAAAATCGTGTTTTTACCACAAGAAACGACGATTTTTACAATTGGACGATTTACACAAACAAATCCATATTCCTCTCCATGCGAACGTGAAATTGTTCTGATATATAGGTGAATCCACATGAATTTAACATTTTTTTAAGAAATTAGACAAATCCCACGGAATTTGTAGATTATATTGATATTTATATAGTTAAAAAACTCGCAAAAACGAAATTTTTTGAAGGATTTTTTTTTGTGGGGAAAATCGAAACCAGTGACATAATACAGTTCAATCATGTATACTAAACACTCTGTGAAAGAATTACCACAATCGGTTGGAATATAGAGATTTTATTAACGTTTATAGCAAAATCGTGTTTTTACCGCAAGAAACGACGATTTTTACAATTTGACCATTTTCACAAACAAACCCATATTCCTCTGCATGCGAACGTGAAATTGTTGTTATATATAGGTGAATCCACATGAATTTAACATTTTTTTAAGAAATTAGACAAATCCCCCGGAATTTGTAGATTTTATTGATATTTATATAGTTAAAATCTCGCAAAAACGAAATTTTTTGAAGGATTTTTTTTTTGTGGGGAAAATCGAAACCAGTGATATAATAAAGTTCAATTATGTATACTAAACACTCTGTGAAAGAATTAGCACAATCGGTTGGAATATAGAGATTTTATTAACGTTTATAACAAAATCGTGTTTTTACCGCAAGAAACGACGATTTTTACAATTGGACGATTTACACAAACAAACCCATATTCCTCTGCATGCGAACGTGAAATTGTTGTTATATAAAGGTGACTCCACATGAATTTAACATTTTTTTAAGAAATTAGACAAATCCCACGGAATTTGTAGATTTTATTGATATTTATATAGTTAAAATCTCGCAAAAACGAAATTTTTTGAATGATTTTTTTTGTTGGGAAAATCGAAACCAGTGATATAATACAGTTCAATCATGTATACTAAACACTCTGTCAAAGAATTAGCACAATCGGTTGGAATATAGAGATTTTATTAACGTTTATAGCAAAATCGTGTTTCTACCGCAAGAAACGACGATTTTTACAATTTGACCATTTTCACAAACAAACCCATATTCCTCTGCATGCGAACGTGAAATTGTTGTTATATATAGGTGACTCCACATGAATTTAACATTTTTTTAAGAAATTAGACAAATCCCCCGGAATTTGTAGTTTTTATTTATATTTATATAGTTAAAAAACTCGCAAAAACGAAATGTTTTGAAGGATTTTTTTTTGTGGGGAAAATCGAAACCAGTGACATAATACAGTTCACTCATGTATACTAAACACTCTGTCAAAGAATTAGCACAATCGGTTGGAATATAGAGATTTTATTAACGTTTATAGCAAAATCGTGTTTTTACCGAAAGAAACGACGATTTTTACCTTTTGACGATTTTCTCAAACAAACCCATATTCCTCTGCATGCGAATGTGAAATTGTTGTTATATATAGGTGACTCCACATGAATTTAACATTTTTTTAAGAAATTAGACAAATCCCCCGGAATTTGTAGATTTTATTGATATTTATATAGTTAAAATCTCGCAAAAACGAAATTTTTTGAAGGATTTTTTTTCGTGGGGAAAATCGAAACCAGTGATATAATACAGTTCAGTCATGTATACTAAACACTCTGTCAAAGAATTAGCACAATCGGTTGGAATATAGAGATTTTATTAACGTTTATAGCAAAATCGTGTTTTTACCGCTAGAAACGACGATTTTTACAAGTGGACGATTTACACAAACAAACCCTTATTCCTCCGCATGCGAACGTGAAATTGTTGTTATATATAGGTGAATCCACATGAATTTAACATATTTTTAAGAAATTAGACAAATCCCACGGAATTTGTAGATTATATTGATATTTATATAGTTAAAATCTCGCAAAAACGAAATTTTTTGAAGGATTTTTTTTGTGGGGAAAATCGAAACCAGTGATATAATACAGTTCAATCATGTATACTAAACACTCTGTCAAAGAATTAGCACAATCGGTTGGAATATAGATATTTTATTAACGATTATAGCAAAATCGTGTTTTTACCGCAAGAAAAGACGATTTTTACAATTGGACGATTTTCACAAACAAACCCATATTCCTCTGCATGCGAACGTGAAATTGTTGTTATATATAGGTGAATCCACATGAATTTAACATATTTTTAAGAAATTAGACAAATCCCAAGGAATTTGTAGATTTTATTGATATTTATATAGTTAAAAATCTCGCAAAAACGAAATTTTTTGAAGGATTTTTTTTGTGGGGAAAATCGAAACCAGTGATATAATACAGTTCAATTATGTATACTAAACACTCTGTGAAAGAATTAGCACAATCGGTTGGAATATAGAGGTTTTATTAACGTTTATAGTAAAATCGTGTTTTTACCGCAAGAAACGACGATTTTTACAATTGGACGATTTACACAAACAAACCCATATTCCTCTCCATGCGAACGTGAAATTGTTCTGATATATAGGTGAATCCACATGAATTTAACATTTTTTTAAGAAATTTGACAAATCCCACGGAATTTGTAGATTTTATTGATATTTATATAGTTAAAAAACTCGCAAAAACGAAATTTTTTGAAGGATTTTTTTTGTGGGGAAAATCGAAACCAGTGACATAATACAGTTCAATCATGTATACTAAACACTCTGTGAAAGAATTAGCACAATCGGTTGTAATATAGAGATTTTATTAACGTTTATAGCAAAATCGTGTTTTTCCCGCAAGAAACGACGATTTTTACAATTGGACGATATACACAAACGAACCCATATTCCTCTGCATGCGAACGTGAAATTGTTGTGATATATAGGTGAATCCACATGAATTTAACATATTTTTAAGAAATTAGACAAATCCCAAGGAATTAGTAGATTTTATTGATATTTATATAGTTAAAAATCTCGCAAAAACGAAATTTTTTGAAGGATTTTTTTTTGTGGGGAAAATCGAAACCAGTGATATATTACAGTTCAATCATGTATACTAAACACTCTGTCAAAGAATTAGCACAATCGGTTGGAATATAGAGATTTTATTAACGATTATAGCAAAATCGTGTTTTTACCGCAAGAAAAGACGATTTTTACAATTGGACGATTTACACAAACAAACCCATATTCCTCTGCATGCGAACGTGAAATTATTGTTATATACAGGTGACTCCACATGAATTTAACATTTTTTTAAGAAATTAGACAAATCCCACGGAATTTGTAGATTTTATTGATATTTATATAGTTAAAATCTCGCAAAAACGAAATTTTTTGAAGGATTTTTTTTTTGTGGGGAAAATCGAAACCAGTGATATAATAAAGTTCAATTATGTATACTAAACACTCTGTGAAAGAATTAGCACAATCGGTTGGAATATAGAGATTTTATTAACGTTTATAACAAAATCGTGTTTTTACCGCAAGAAACGACGATTTTTACAATTGGACGATTTACACAAACAAACCCATGTTCCTCTGCATGCGAATATGAAATTGTTGTTATATACAGGTGACTACACATGAATTTAATATTTTTTTAAGAAATTAGACAAATCCCACGGGATTTGTAGATTTTATTGATATTTATATAGTTAAAATCTCGCAAAAACGAAATTTTTTGAAGGATTTTTTTTTGTGGGGAAAATCGAAACCAGTGATATAATACAGTTCAATCATGTATACTAAACACTCTGTCAAAGAATTAGCACAATCGGTTGGAATATAGAGATTTTATTAACGTTTATAGCAAAATCGTGTTTTTACCGCTAGAAACGACGATTTTTACAATTGGACGATTTACACAAACAAACCCTTATTCCTCCCCATGCGAACGTGAAATTGTTGTTATATATAGGTGAATCCACATGAATTTAACATTTTCTTAAGAAATTAGACAAATCCCACGGAATTTGTAGATTTTATTGATATTTATATAGTTAAAAAACTCGCAAAAACGAAATTTTTTGAAGGTTTTTTTTTTTTGTGGGGAAAATCGAAACCAGTGACATAATACAGTTCAATCATGTATACTAAACACTCTGTGAAAGAATTAGCACAATCGGTTGGAATATAGGGATTTTATTAACGTTTATAGCAAAATCGTGTTTTTACCGCAAGAAACGACGATTTTTACCATTTGACGATTTTCTCAAACAAACCCATATTCCTCTGCATGCGAACGTGAAATTGTTGTTAAATATAGGTGACTCCACATGAATTTAACATTTTTTTAAGAAATTAGACAAATCCCCCAGAATTTGTAGATTTTATTGATATTTATATAGTTAAAATCTCGCAAAAACGAAATTTTTTGAAGGATTTTTTTTTGTGGGGAAAATCGAAACCAGTGATATAATACAGTTCAATCATGTATACTAAACACTCTGTCAAAGAATTAGCACAATCGGTTGGAATATAGAGATTTTATTAACGATTATAGCAAAATCGTGTTTTTACCGCAAGAAAAGACGATTTTTACAATTGGACGATTTACACAAACAAACCCATATTCCTCTGCATGCGAACGTGAAATTGTTGTTATATATAGGTGAATCCACATGAATTTAACATATTTTTAAGAAATTAGACAAATCCCAAGGAATTTGTAGATTTTATTGATATTTATATAGTTAAAAATCTCGCAAAAACCAAATTTTTTGAAGGATATTTTTGTGGGGAAAATCGAAACCAGTGAGTTAATACAGTTCAATCATGTATACTAAACACTCTGTCAAAGAATTAGCACAATCGGTTGGAATATAGAGATTTTATTAACGATTATAGCAAAATCGTGTTTTTACCGCAAGAAAAGACGATTTTTACAATTGGACGATTTACACAAACAAACCCATATTCCTCTGCATGCGAACGTGAAATTGTTGTTATATATAGGTGAATCCACATGAATTTAACATATTTTTAAGAAATTAGACAAATCCCAAGGAATTTGTAGATTTTATTGATATTTATATAGTTAAAATACTCGCAAAAACGAAATTTTTTGAAGGATTTTTTTTTGTGGGGAAAATCGAAACCAGTGACATAATACAGTTCAATCATGTATACTAAACACTCTGTGCAAGAATTAGCACAATCGGTTGGAATATAGAGATTTTATTAACGTTTATAACAAAATCGTGTTTTTACCGCAAGAATCGACGATTTTTACAATTGGACGATTTACACAAACAAACCCATATTCCTCTGCATGCGAACGTGAAATTGTTGTGATATACAGGTGACTCCACATGAATTTAACATATTTTTAAGAAATTAGACAAATCCCCCGGAATTTGTAGATTTTATTGATAATTATATAGTTAAAATCTCGCAAAAACGAAATTTTTTGAAGGATTTTTTTTTGTGGGGAAAATCGAAACCATTGATATAATACAGTTCAATCATGTATACTAAACACTCTGTCAAAGAATTAGCACAATCGGTTGGAATATAGAGATTTTATTAACGTTTATAGCAAAATCGTGTTTTTACCGCAAGAAACGACGATTTTTACAATTGGACGATTTACACAAACAAACCCATATTCCTCTGCATGCGAACGTGAAATTGTTGATATATATAGGTGAATCCACATGAATTTAACAATTTCTTAAGAAATTAGACAAATCCCACTGAATTTGTAGATTTTATTGATATTTATATAGTTAAAAATCTCGCAAAAACGAAATTTTTTGAAGGATTTTTTTTGTTGGGAAAATCGAAACCAGTGACATAATACAGTTCAATCATGTATACTAAACACTCTATCAAAGAATTAGCACAATCGGTTTGAATATAGAGATTTTATTAACGTTTATAGCAAAATCGTGTTTTTCCCGCAAGAAACGACGATTTTTACAATTGGACGATATACACAAACGAACCCATATTCCTCTGCATGCGAACGTGAAATTGTTGTGATATATAGGTGAATCCACATGAATTTAACATATTTTTAAGAAATTAGACAAATCGCACGGAATTTGTAGATTTTATTGATATTTATATAGTTAAAAATCTCGCAAAAACGAAATTTTTTTGAGGATTTTTTTTGCGGGAAAAATCGAAACCAGTGATATAATAAAGTTCAGTTATGTATACTAACCACTCTGTGAAAGAATTAGCACAATCGGTTGGAATATAGAGATTTTATTAACGTTTATAGCAAAATCGTGTTTTTACCGCAAGAAACGACGATTTTTACCATTTGACGATTTTCTCAAACAAACCCATATTCCTCAGCATGCGAATGTGAAATTTTTGTTATATATAGGTGACTCCACATGAATTTAACATTTTTTTAAGAAATTAGACAAATCCCCCGGAATTTGTAGATTTTATTGATATTTATATAGTTAAAATCTCGCAAAAACGAAATTTTTTGAAGGATTTTTTTTTGTGGGGAAAATCGAAACCAGTGATATAATACAGTTCAATCATGTATACTAAACACTCTGTCAAAGAATTAGCACAATCGGTTGGAATATGGAGATTTTATTAACGATTATTGCAAAATCGTGTTTTTACCGCAAGAAAAGACGATTTTTACAATTGGACGATTTACACAAACAATCCCATATTCCTCTGCATGCGAACGTGAAATTGTTGTTATATATAGGTCAATCCACATGAATTTAACATATTTTTAAGAAATTAGACAAATCCCAAGGAATTTGTAGATTTTATTGATATTTATATAGTTAAAAATCTCGCAAAAACGAAATTTTTTGAAGGATTTTTTTTTGTGGGGAAAATCGAAACCAGTGACATAATACAGTTCAATCATGTATACTAAACACTCTGTCAAAGAATTAGCACAATCGGTTGGAATATAGAGGTTTTATTAACGTTTATAGCAAAATCGTGTTTTTACCGCAAGAAACGACGATTTTTACAATTGGACGATTTACACAAACAAACCCATATTCCTCTCCATGCGAACGTGAAATTGTTCTGATATATAGGTGAATCCACATGGATTTAACATTTGTTTAAGAAATTTGACAAATCCCACGGAATTTGTAGATTTTATTGATATTTATATAGTTAAAAAACTCGCAAAAACGAAATTTTTTGAAGGATTTTTTTTTGTGGGGAAAATCGAAACCAGTGACATAATACAGTTCAATCATGTATACTAAACACTCTGTGAAAGAATTAGCACAATCGGTTGGGATATAGAGATTTTATTAACGTTTATAACAAAATCGTGTTTTTACCGCAAGAATCGACGATTTTTACAATTGGACGATTTACACAAACAAACCCATATTCCTCCAAACAAACCCATATTCCTCTCCATGCGAACGTGAAATTGTTCTGATATATAGGTGAATCCACATGAATTTAACATTTTTTTAAGAAATTTGACAAATCCCACGGAATTTGTAGATTTTATTGATATTTATATAGTTAAAAAACTCGCAAAAACGAAATTTTTTGAAGGATTTTTTTTTTGTGGGGAAAATCGAAACCAGTGACATAATACAGTTCAATCATGTATACTAACACTCTGTGAAAGAATTAGCACAATCGGTTGGAATATAGAGATTTTATTAACGTTTATAACAAAATCGTGTTTTTACCGCCAGAATCGACGATTTTTACAATTGGACGATTTACACAAACAAACCCATATTCCTCTGCATGCGAACGTGATATTGTTGTGGTATACAGGTGACTCCACATGAATTTAACATATTTTTAAGAAATTAGACAAATCCCACGGAATTTGTAGATTTTATTGATATTTATATAGTTAAAATCTCGCAAAAACGAAATTTTTTGAAGGATTTTTTTTTTGTGGGGAAAATCGAAACCAGTGATATAATAAAGTTCATTTATGTATACTAAACACTCTGTGAAAGAATTAGCACAATCGGTTGGAATATAGAGATTTTATTAACGTTTATAACAAAATCGTGTTTTTACCGCAAGAAACGACGATTTTTACAATGGGACGATTTACACAAACAAACCCATATTCCTCTGGATGCGAACGTGAAATTGTTGTTATATACAGGTGACTCCACATGAATTTAACATTTTTTTAAGAAATTAGACAAATCCCACGGAATTTGTAGATTTTATTGATATTTATATAGTTAAAATCTCGCAAAAACGAAATATTTTGAAGGATTTTTTTGTGGGGAAAATCGAAACCAGTGACATAATACAGTTCAATCATGTATACTAAACACTCTGTGAAAGAATTAGCACAATCGGTTGGAATATAGAGATTTTATTAACGTTTATAGCAAAATCGTGTTTTTACCGCAAGAAACGACGATTTGTACAATTGGACAATTTACACAAACAAACCCATACTCCTCTGCATGCGAACGTGAAATTGTTGATATATATAGGTGAATCCACATGAATTTAACATTTTCTTAAGAAATTAGACAAATCCCACTGAATTTGTAGATTTTATTGATATTTATATAGTTAAAAATCTCGCAAAAACGAAATATTTGAAGGATTTTTTTTTGTGGGGAAAATCGAAACCAGTCACATAATACAGTTCAATCATGTATACTAAACACTCTGTGAAAGAATTAGCACAATCGGTTGGAATATAGAGATTTTATTAACGTTTATAGCAAAATCGTGTTTTTACCGCAAGAAACGACGATTTTACAATTTCACGATTTACACAAACAAACCCATATTCCTCTGCATGCGATCGTGAAATTGTTGTTATATACAGGTGACTCCACATGAATTTAACATTTTTTTAAGAAATTAGACAAATCCCACGGAATTTGTAGATTTTATTGATATTTATATAGTTAAAATCTCGCAAAAACGAAATTTTTGAAGGATTTTTTTTTGTGGGGAAAATCGAAACCAGTGATATAATACAGTTCAATCATGTATACTAAACACTCTGTCAAAGAATTAGCACAATCGGTTGGAATATAGAGATTTTATTAACGTTTATAGCAAAATCGTGTTTTTACCGCAAGAAACGACGATTTTTACAATTGGACGATTTACACAAACAAACCCTTATTCCTCCGCATGCGAACGTGAAATTGTTGTTATATATAGGTGAATCCACATGAATTTAACATTTTCTTAAGAAATTAGACAAATCCCACGGAATTTGTAGATTATATTGATATTTATATAGTTAAAAAACTCGCAAAAACGAAATTTTTTGAAGGATTTTTTTTTGTGGGAAAATCGAAACCAGTGACATAATACAGTTCAATCATGTATACTAAACACCCTGTGAAAGAATTAGCACAATCGGTTGGAATATAGAGATTTTATTAACGTTTATAGCAAAATCGTGTTTTTACCGCAAGAAACGACGATTTTTACCATTTGACGATTTTCTCAAACAAACCCATATTCCTCTGCATGCGAATGTGAAATTGTTGTTATATATAGGTGACTCCACATGAATTTAACATATTTTTAAGAAATTAGACAAATCCCAAGGAATTTGTAGATTTTATTCATATTTATATAGTTAAAAATCTCGCAAAAACGAAATTTTTTGAAGGATTTTTTTTGTGGGGAAAATCGAAACCAGTGATATAATACAGTTCAATCATGTATACTAAACACTCTGTCAAAGAATTAGCACAATCGGTTGGAATATAGAGATTTTATTAACGATTATATCAAAATCATGTTTTTACCGCAAGAAAAGACGATTTTTACAATTGGACGATTTACACAATCAAACCCATATTCCTCAGCATGCGAACGTGAAATTGTTGTTATATACAGGTGAATCCACATGAATTTAACATATTTTTAAGAAATTAGACAAATCCCAAGGAATTTGTAGATTTTATTGATATTTATATAGTTAAAAATCTCGCAAAAACGAAATTTTTTGAAGGATTTTTTTTTTGTGGGGAATATCGAAACCAGTGATATAATACAGTTCAATCATGTATACTAAACACTCTGTCAAAGAATTAGCACAATCGGTTGGAATATAGAGATTTTATTAACGATTATACAAAATCGTGTTTTTACCGCAAGAAAAGACGATTTTTACAATTGGACGATTTACACAAACAAACCCATATTCCTCTGCATGCGAACGTGAAATTGTTGTTATATATAGGTGAATCCACATGAATTTAACATATTTTTAAGAAATTAGACAAATCCCAAGGAATTTGTAGATTTTATATATATTTATATAGTTAAAAATCTCGCAAAAACGAAATTTTTTGAAGGATTTTTTTTGTGGGGAAAATCGAAACCAGTGATATAATACAGTTCAATTATGTATACTAAACACTCTGTGAAAGAATTAGCAAAATCGGTTGGAATATAGAGGTTTTCTTAACGTTTATAGCAAAATCGTGTTTTTACCGCAAGAAACGACGATTTTTACAATTGGACGATTTACACAAACAAACCCATATTCCTCTCCATGCAAACGTGAAATTGTTCTGATTTATAGGTGAATCCACATGAATTTAACATTTTTTTAAGAAATTTGACAAATCCCACGGAATTTGTAGATTTTATTGATATTTATATAGTTAAAAAACTCGCAAAAACGAAATTTTTTGAAGGATTTTTTTTGTGGGGAAAATCGAAACCAGTGACATAATACAGTTCAATCATGTATACTAAACACTCTGTGAAAGAATTAGCAGAATCGGTTGGAATATAGAGATTTTATTAACGTTTATTACAAAATCGTGTTTTTACCGCAAGAATCGACGATTTTTACATTTGGACGATTTACACAAACAAACCCATATTCCTCTGCATGCGAACGTGAAATTGTTGTTATATATAGGTGAATCCAAATGAATTTAACATATTTTTAAGAAATTAGACAAATCCCAAGGAATTTGAAGATTTTATTGATATTTATATAGTTAAAAATCTCGCAAAAACGAAATTTTTTGAAGGATTTTTTTTGTGGGGAAAATCGAAACCAGTGATATAATACAGTTCAATTATGTATACTAAACACTCTGTGAAAGAATTAGCACAATCGGTTGGAATATAGAAGTTTTATTAACGTTTATAGCAAAATCGTGTTTTTACCGCAAGAAACGACGATTTTTACAATTGGACGATTTACACAAACAAACCCATATTCCTCTCCATGCGAACGTGAAATTGTTCTGATATATAGGTGAATCCACATGAATTTAACATTTTTTTAAGAAATTAGACAAATCCCACGGAATTTGTAGATTATATTGATATTTATATAGTTAAAAAACTCGCAAAAACGAAATTTTTTGAAGGATTTTTTTTTTCTGGGGAAAATCGAAACCAGTGACATAATACAGTTCAATCATGTATACTAAACACTCTGTGAAAGAATTAGCACAATCGGTTGGAATATAGAGATTTTATTAACGTTTATAGCAAAATCGTGTTTCTACCGCAAGAAACGACGATTTTTACAATTTGACCATTTTCACAAACAAACCCACATTCCTCTGCATGCGAACGTGAAATTGTTGTTATATATAGGTGACTCCACATGAATTTAATATTTTTTTAAGACATTAGACAAATCCCTTGGAATTTGTAGTTTTTATTTATATTTATATAGTTAAAAAACTCGCAAAAACGAAATGTTTTGAAGGATTTTTTTTTGTGGGGAAAATCGAAACCAGTGACATAATACAGTTCACTCATATATACTAAACACTCTGTCAAAGAATTAGCACAATCGGTTGGAATATAGAGATTTTATTAACGTTTATAGCAAAATCGTGTTTTTACCGCAAGAAACGACGATTTTTACCATTTGACGATTTTCTCAAACAAACGCATATTCCTCTGCATGCGAATGTGAAATTGTTGTTATATATAGGTGACTCCACATGAATTTAACATTTTTTTAAGAAATTAGACAAATCCCCCAGAATTTGTAGATTTTATTGATAATTATATAGTTAAAATCTCGCAAAAACGAAATTTTTTGAAGGATTTTTTTTTGTGGGGAAAATCGAAACCAGTGATATAATACAGTTCAGTCATGTATACTAAACACTCTGTCAAAGAATTAGCACAATCGGTTGGAATATAGAGATTTTATTAACGATTATAGCAAAATCGTGTTTTTACCGCAAGAAAAGACGATTTTTACAATTGGACGATTTACACAAACAAACCCATATTCCTCTGCATGCGAACGTGAAATTGTTGTTATATATAGGTGAATCCACATGAATTTAACATATTTTTAAGAAATTAGACAAATCCCAAGGAATTTGTAGATTTTATTGATATTTATATAGTTAAAAATCTCGCAAAAACGAAATTTTTTTAAGGATTTTTTTTTGTGGGGAAAATCGAAACCAGTGATATAATACAGTTCAATCATGTATACTAAACACTCTGTCAAAGAATTAGCACAATCGGTTGGAATATAGAGATTTTATTAACGATTATAGCAAAATCGTGTTTTTACCGCAAGAAAAGACGATTTTAACAATTTTACGATTTACACAAACAAACCCATATTCCTCTGCATGCGAACGTGAAATTGTTGTTATATATAGGTGAATCCACATGAATTTAACATATTTTTAAGAAATTAGACAAATCCCAAGGAATTTGTAGATTTTATTGATATTTATATAGTTAAAAATCTCGCAAAAACGAAATTTTTTGAAGGATTTTTTTTGTGGGGAAAATCGAAACCAGTGATATAATACAGTTCAATTATGTATACTAAACACTCTGTGAAAGAATTAGCACAATCGGTTGGAATATAGAGGTTTTATTAACGTTTATAGCAAAATCGAGTTTTTACCGCAAGAAACGACGATTTTTACAATTGGACGATTTACACAAACAAACCCATATTCCTCTCCATGCGAACGTCAAATTGTTCTGATATATAGGTGAATCCACATGAATTTAACATTTTTTTAAGAAATTAGACAAATCCCACGGAATTTGTAGATTATATTGATATTTATATAGTTAAAAAACTCGCAAAAACGAAATTTTTTGAAGGATTTTTTTTTTGTGGGGAAAATCGAAACCAGTGACATAATACAGTTCAATCATGTATACTAAACACTCTGTGAAAGAATTAGCACAATCGGTTGGAATATAGAGATTTTATTAACGTTTATAGCAAAATCGTGTTTTTACCGCAAGAAACGACGATTTTTACAATTTGACCATTTTCACAAACAAACCCATATTCCTCTGCATGCGAACGTGAAATTGTTGTTATATATAGGTGAATCCACATGAATTTAACATTTTTTTAAGAAATTAGACAAATCCCCCGGAATTTGTAGTTTTTATTGATATTTATATAGTTAAAAAACTCGCAAAAATGAAATTTTTTGAAGGATTTTTTTTTGTTGGGAAAAAGGAAACCAGTGACATAATACAGTTCAATCATATATACTAAACACTCTGTGACAGAATTAGCACAATCGGTTGGAATATAGAGATTTTATTAACGTTTATAGCAAAATCGTGTTTTTACCGCAAGAAACGACGATTTTTACAATTTGACGATTTTCTCAAACAAACCCATATTCCTCTGCATGCGAATGTGAAATTGTTGTTATATATAGGTGACTCCACATGAATTTAACATTTTTTTAAGAAATTAGACAAATCCCCCGGAATTTGTAGATTTTATTGATATTTATATAGTTAAAATCTCGCAGAAACGAAATTTTTTGAAGGATTTTTTTTTGTGGGGAAAATCGAAACCAGTGATATAATACAGTTCAGTCATGTATACTAAACACTCTGTCAAAGAATTAGCACATCGGTTGGAATATAGAGATTTTATTAACGATTATAGCAAAATCGTATTTTTACCCCCAGAAATGACGATTTTTACAATTGGACGATTTACACAAACAAACCCATATTCCTCTGCATGCGAACGTGAAATTGTTGTTATATATAGGTGAATCCACATGAATTTAACATTTTTTTAAGAAATTAGACAAATCCCAAGGAATTTGTAGATTTTATTGATATTTATATAGTTAAAAATCTCGCAAAAACG
Source organism: Periplaneta americana (assembly GCF_040183065.1). Classification (NCBI taxonomy): domain Eukaryota; kingdom Metazoa; phylum Arthropoda; class Insecta; order Blattodea; family Blattidae; genus Periplaneta; species Periplaneta americana. Next base: position 45,647 of record NW_027185512.1, read on the forward strand.
AAATTTTTTGAAGGATTTTTTTTTTGTGGGGAAAATCGAAACCAGTGATATAATACAGTTCAGTCATGTATACTAAACACTCTGTCAAAGAATTAGCACAATCGGTTGGAATATAGAGATTTTATTAACGATTATAGCAAAATCGTGTTTTTACCGCCAGAAAAGACGATTTTTACAATTGGACGATTTACACAAACAAACCCATATTCCTCTGCATGCGAACGTGAAATTGTTGTTATATATAGGTGAATCCACATGAATTTAACATATTTTTAAGAAATTAGACAAATCCCGAGGAATTTGTAGATTTTATTGATATTTATATAGTTAAAAATCTCGCAAAAACGAAATTTTTTGAAGGATTTTTTTTGTGGGGAAAATCGAAACCAGTGATATAATACAGTTCAATTATGTATACTAAACACGCTGTGAAAGAATTAGCACAATCGGTTGGAATATAGAGGTTTTATTAACGTTTATAGCAAAATCGTGTTTTTACCGCAAGAAACGACGATTTTTACAATTGGACGATTTACACAAACAAACCCATATTCCTCTCCATGCGAACGTGAAATTGTTCTGATATATAGGTGAATCCACATGAATTTAACATTTTTTTAAGAAATTTGACAAATCCCACGGAATTTGTAGATTTTATTGATATTTATATAGTTAAAAAACTGGCCAAAACGAAAATTTTTGAAGGATTTTTTTTGTGGGGAAAATCGAAACCGGTGACATAATACAGTTCAATCATGTATACTAAACACTCTGTGAAAGAATTAGCACAATCGGTTGGAATATAGAGGTTTTATTAACGTTTATAGCAAAATCGTGTTTTTACCGCAAGAAACGACGATTTTTACAATTGGACGATTTACACAAACAAACCCATATTCCTCTGCATGCGAACGTGAAATTGTTCTGATATATAGGTGAATCCACATGAATTTAACATTTTTTTAAGAAATTTGACAAATCCCACGGAATTTGTAGATTTTATTGATATTTATATAGTTAAAAAACTCGCAAAAACGAAATTTTTTGAAGGATTTTTTTTGTGGGGAAAATTCGAAACCAGTGACATAATACAGTTCTATCATGTATACTAAACACTCTCTGAAAGAATTAGCACAATCGGTTGGAATATAGAGATTTTATTAACGTTTATAACAAAATCGTGTTTTTACCGCAAGAATCGACGATTTTTACAATTGGACGATTTACACAAACAAACCCATATTCCTCTGCATGCGAACGTGAAATTGTTGTGATATACAGGTGACTCCACATGAATTTAACATATTTTTAAGAAATTAGACAAATCCCATGGAATTTGTAGATTTTATTGATATTTATATAGTTAAAATCTCGCAAAAACGAAATTTTTTGAATGATTTTTTTTTGTTGGGAAAATCGAAACCAGTGATATAATACAGTTCAATCATGTATACTAAACACTCTGTCAAAGAATTAGCACAATCGGTTGGAATATAGAGATTTTATTAACGTTTATAGCAAAATCGTGTTTCTACCGCAAGAAACGACGATTTTTACAATTTGACCATTTTCACAAACAAACCCATATTCCTCTGCATGCGAACGTGAAATTGTTGTTATATATAGGTGACTCCACATGAATTTAACATTTTTTTAAGAAATTACACAAATCCCCCGGAATTTGTAGTTTTTATTTATATTTATATAGTTAAAAAACTCGCAAAAACGAAATGTTTTGAAGGATTTTTTTTTGTGGGGAAAATCGAAACCAGTGACATAATACAGTTCACTCATGTATACTAAACACTCTGTCAAAGAATTAGCACAATCGGTTGGAATATAGAGATTTTATTAACGTTTATAGCAAAATCGTGTTTTTACCGCAAGAAACGACGATTTTTACCATTTGACGATTTTCTCAAACAAACCCATATTCCTCTGCATGCGAATGTGAAATTGTTGTTATATATAGGTGACTCCACATGAATTTAACATTTTTTTAAGAAATTAGACAAATCCCCCGGAATTTGTAGATTATATTGATATTTATATAGTTAAAAAACTCGCAAAAACGAAATTTTTTGAAGGATTTTTTTTTTGTGGGGAAAATCGAAACCAGTGACATAATACAGTTCAATCATGTATACTAAACACTCTGTGAAAGAATTAGCACAATCGGTTGGAATATAGAGATTTTATTAACGTTTATAGCAAAATCGTGTTTTTACCGCAAGAAACGACGATTTTTACAATTTGACCATTTTCACAAACAAACCCATATTCCTCTGCATGCGAACGTGAAATTGTTGTTATATATAGGTGAATCCACATGAATTTAACATTTTTTTAAGAAATTAGACAAATCCCCCGGAATTTGTAGTTTTTATTGATATTTATATAGTTAAAAAACTCGCAAAAATGAAATTTTTTGAAGGACTTTTTTTTGTTGGGAAAAAGGAAACCAGTGACATAATACAGTTCAATCATATATACTAAACACTCTGTGACAGAATTAGCACAATCGGTTGGAATATAGAGATTTTATTAACGTTTATAGCAAAATCGTGTTTTTACCGCAAGAAACGACGATTTTTACAATTTGACGATTTTCTCAAACAAACCCATATTCCTCTGCATGCGAATGTGAAATTGTTGTTATATATAGGTGACTCCACATGAATTTAACATTTTTTTAAGAAATTAGACAAATCCCCCGGAATTTGTAGATTTTATTGATATTTATATAGTTAAAATCTCGCAGAAACGAAATTTTTTGAAGGATTTTTTTTTGTGGGGAAAATCGAAACCAGTGATATAATACAGTTCAGTCATGTATACTAAACACTCTGTCAAAGAATTAGCACATCGGTTGGAATATAGAGATTTTATTAACGATTATAGCAAAATCGTATTTTTACCCCCAGAAATGACGATTTTTACAATTGGACGATTTACACAAACAAACCCATATTCCTCTGCATGCGAACGTGAAATTGTTGTTATATATAGGTGAATCCACATGAATTTAACATTTTTTTAAGAAATTAGACAAATCCCAAGGAATTTGTAGATTTTATTGATATTTATATAGTTAAAAATCTCGCAAAAACGAAATTTTTTGAAGGATTTTTTTTTTTGTGGGGAAAATCGAAACCAGTGATATAATACAGTTCAGTCATGTATACTAAACACTCTGTCAAAGAATTAGCACAATCGGTTGGAATATAGAGATTTTATTAACGATTATAGCAAAATCGTGTTTTTACCGCCAGAAAAGACGATTTTTACAATTGGACGATTTACACAAACAAACCCATATTCCTCTGCATGCGAACGTGAAATTGTTGTTATATATAGGTGAATCCACATGAATTTAACATATTTTTAAGAAATTAGACAAATCCCGAGGAATTTGTAGATTTTATTGATATTTATATAGTTAAAAATCTCGCAAAAACGAAATTTTTTGAAGGATTTTTTTTGTGGGGAAAATCGAAACCAGTGATATAATACAGTTCAATTATGTATACTAAACACGCTGTGAAAGAATTAGCACAATCGGTTGGAATATAGAGGTTTTATTAACGTTTATAGCAAAATCGTGTTTTTACCGCAAGAAACGACGATTTTTACAATTGGACGATTTACACAAACAAACCCATATTCCTCTCCATGCGAACGTGAAATTGTTCTGATATATAGGTGAATCCACATGAATTTAACATTTTTTTAAGAAATTTGACAAATCCCACGGAATTTGTAGATTTTATTGATATTTATATAGTTAAAAAACTGGCCAAAACGAAAATTTTTGAAGGATTTTTTTTGTGGGGAAAATCGAAACCGGTGACATAATACAGTTCAATCATGTATACTAAACACTCTGTGAAAGAATTAGCACAATCGGTTGGAATATAGAGGTTTTATTAACGTTTATAGCAAAATCGTGTTTTTACCGCAAGAAACGACGATTTTTACAATTGGACGATTTACACAAACAAACCCATATTCCTCTGCATGCGAACGTGAAATTGTTCTGATATATAGGTGAATCCACATGAATTTAACATTTTTTTAAGAAATTTGACAAATCCCACGGAATTTGTAGATTTTATTGATATTTATATAGTTAAAAAACTCGCAAAAACGAAATTTTTTGAAGGATTTTTTTTGTGGGGAAAATTCGAAACCAGTGACATAATACAGTTCTATCATGTATACTAAACACTCTCTGAAAGAATTAGCACAATCGGTTGGAATATAGAGATTTTATTAACGTTTATAACAAAATCGTGTTTTTACCGCAAGAATCGACGATTTTTACAATTGGACGATTTACACAAACAAACCCATATTCCTCTGCATGCGAACGTGAAATTGTTGTGATATACAGGTGACTCCACATGAATTTAACATATTTTTAAGAAATTAGACAAATCCCATGGAATTTGTAGATTTTATTGATATTTATATAGTTAAAATCTCGCAAAAACGAAATTTTTTGAATGATTTTTTTTTGTTGGGAAAATCGAAACCAGTGATATAATACAGTTCAATCATGTATACTAAACACTCTGTCAAAGAATTAGCACAATCGGTTGGAATATAGAGATTTTATTAACGTTTATAGCAAAATCGTGTTTCTACCGCAAGAAACGACGATTTTTACAATTTGACCATTTTCACAAACAAACCCATATTCCTCTGCATGCGAACGTGAAATTGTTGTTATATATAGGTGACTCCACATGAATTTAACATTTTTTTAAGAAATTACACAAATCCCCCGGAATTTGTAGTTTTTATTTATATTTATATAGTTAAAAAACTCGCAAAAACGAAATGTTTTGAAGGATTTTTTTTTGTGGGGAAAATCGAAACCAGTGACATAAAACAGTTCACTCATGTATACTAAACACTCTGTCAAAGAATTAGCACAATCGGTTGGAATATAGAGATTTTATTAACGTTTATAGCAAAATCGTGTTTTTACCGCAAGAAACGACGATTTTTACCATTTGACGATTTTCTCAAACAAACCCATATTCCTCTGCATGCGAATGTGAAATTGTTGTTATATATAGGTGACTCCACATGAATTTAACATTTTTTTAAGAAATTAGACAAATCCCCCGGAATTTGTAGATTTTATTGATATTTATATAGTTAAAATCTCGCAAAAACGAAATTTTTTGAAGGATTTTTTTTTGTGGGGAAAATCGAAACCAGTGATATAATACAGTTCAGTCATGTATACTAAACACTCTGTCAAAGAATTAGCACAATCGGTTGGAATATAGAGATTTTATTAACGTTTATAGCAAAATCGTGTTTTTACCACAAGAAACGACGATTTTTACAATTGGACGATTTACACAAACAAATCCATATTCCTCTCCATGCGAACGTGAAATTGTTCTGATATATAGGTGAATCCACATGAATTTAACATTTTTTTAAGAAATTAGACAAATCCCACGGAATTTGTAGATTATATTGATATTTATATAGTTAAAAAACTCGCAAAAACGAAATTTTTTGAAGGATTTTTTTTTGTGGGGAAAATCGAAACCAGTGACATAATACAGTTCAATCATGTATACTAAACACTCTGTGAAAGAATTACCACAATCGGTTGGAATATAGAGATTTTATTAACGTTTATAGCAAAATCGTGTTTTTACCGCAAGAAACGACGATTTTTACAATTTGACCATTTTCACAAACAAACCCATATTCCTCTGCATGCGAACGTGAAATTGTTGTTATATATAGGTGAATCCACATGAATTTAACATTTTTTTAAGAAATTAGACAAATCCCCCGGAATTTGTAGATTTTATTGATATTTATATAGTTAAAATCTCGCAAAAACGAAATTTTTTGAAGGATTTTTTTTTTGTGGGGAAAATCGAAACCAGTGATATAATAAAGTTCAATTATGTATACTAAACACTCTGTGAAAGAATTAGCACAATCGGTTGGAATATAGAGATTTTATTAACGTTTATAACAAAATCGTGTTTTTACCGCAAGAAACGACGATTTTTACAATTGGACGATTTACACAAACAAACCCATATTCCTCTGCATGCGAACGTGAAATTGTTGTTATATACAGGTGACTCCACATGAATTTAACATTTTTTTAAGAAATTAGACAAATCCCACGGAATTTGTAGATTTTATTGATATTTATATAGTTAAAATCTCGCAAAAACGAAATTTTTTGAATGATTTTTTTTGTTGGGAAAATCGAAACCAGTGATATAATACAGTTCAATCATGTATACTAAACACTCTGTCAAAGAATTAGCACAATCGGTTGGAATATAGAGATTTTATTAACGTTTATAGCAAAATCGTGTTTCTACCGCAAGAAACGACGATTTTTACAATTTGACCATTTTCACAAACAAACCCATATTCCTCTGCATGCGAACGTGAAATTGTTGTTATATATAGGTGACTCCACATGAATTTAACATTTTTTTAAGAAATTAGACAAATCCCCCGGAATTTGTAGTTTTTATTTATATTTATATAGTTAAAAAACTCGCAAAAACGAAATGTTTTGAAGGATTTTTTTTTGTGGGGAAAATCGAAACCAGTGACATAATACAGTTCACTCATGTATACTAAACACTCTGTCAAAGAATTAGCACAATCGGTTGGAATATAGAGATTTTATTAACGTTTATAGCAAAATCGTGTTTTTACCGAAAGAAACGACGATTTTTACCTTTTGACGATTTTCTCAAACAAACCCATATTCCTCTGCATGCGAATGTGAAATTGTTGTTATATATAGGTGACTCCACATGAATTTAACATTTTTTTAAGAAATTAGACAAATCCCCCGGAATTTGTAGATTTTATTGATATTTATATAGTTAAAATCTCGCAAAAACGAAATTTTTTGAAGGATTTTTTTTTGTGGGGAAAATCGAAACCAGTGATATAATACAGTTCAGTCATGTATACTAAACACTCTGTCAAAGAATTAGCACAATCGGTTGGAATATAGAGATTTTATTAACGTTTATAGCAAAATCGTGTTTTTACCGCTAGAAACGACGATTTTTAAAATTGGACGATTTACACAAACAAACCCTTATTCCTCCGCATGCGAACGTGAAATTGTTGTTATATATAGGTGAATCCACATGAATTTAACATATTTTTAAGAAATTAGACAAATCCCACGGAATTTGTAGATTATATTGATATTTATATAGTTAAAATCTCGCAAAAACGAAATTTTTTGAAGGATTTTTTTTTGTGGGGAAAATCGAAACCAGTGATATAATACAGTTCAATCATGTATACTAAACACTCTGTCAAAGAATTAGCACAATCGGTTGGAATATAGATATTTTATTAACGATTATAGCAAAATCGTGTTTTTACCGCAAGAAAAGACGATTTTTACAATTGGACGATTTTCACAAACAAACCCATATTCCTCTGCATGCGAACGTGAAATTGTTGTTATATATAGGTGAATCCACATGAATTTAACATATTTTTAAGAAATTAGACAAATCCCAAGGAATTTGTAGATTTTATTGATATTTATATAGTTAAAAATCTCGCAAAAACGAAATTTTTTGAAGGATTTTTTTTGTGGGGAAAATCGAAACCAGTGATATAATACAGTTCAATTATGTATACTAAACACTCTGTGAAAGAATTAGCACAATCGGTTGGAATATAGAGGTTTTATTAACGTTTATAGTAAAATCGTGTTTTTACCGCAAGAAACGACGATTTTTACAATTGGACGATTTACACAAACAAACCCATATTCCTCTCCATGCGAACGTGAAATTGTTCTGATATATAGGTGAATCCACATGAATTTAACATTTTTTTAAGAAATTTGACAAATCCCACGGAATTTGTAGATTTTATTGATATTTATATAGTTAAAAAACTCGCAAAAACGAAATTTTTTGAAGGATTTTTTTTGTGGGGAAAATCGAAACCAGTGACATAATACAGTTCAATCATGTATACTAAACACTCTGTGAAAGAATTAGCACAATCGGTTGGAATATAGAGGTTTTATTAACGTTTATAGCAAAATCGTGTTTTTACCGCAAGAAACGACGATTTTTACAATTGGACGATTTACACAAACAAACCCATATTCCTCTGCATGCGAACGTGAAATTGTTCTGATATATAGGTGAATCCACATGAATTTAACATTTTTTTAAGAAATTTGACAAATCCCACGGAATTTGTAGATTTTATTGATATTTATATAGTTAAAAAACTCGCAAAAACGAAATTTTTTGAAGGATTTTTTTTGTGGGGAAAATCGAAACCAGTGACATAATACAGTTCTATCATGTATACTAAACACTCTCTGAAAGAATTAGCACAATCGGTTGGAATATAGAGATTTTATTAACGTTTATAACAAAATCGTGTTTTTACCGCAAGAATCGACGATTTTTACAATTGGACGATTTACACAAACAAACCCATATTCCTCTGCATGCGAACGTGAAATTGTTGTGATATACAGGTGACTCCACATGAATTTAACATATTTTTAAGAAATTAGACAAATCCCACGGAATTTGTAGATTTTATTGATATTTATATAGTTAAAATCTCGCAAAAACGAAATTTTTTGAATGATTTTTTTTTGTTGGGAAAATCGAAACCAGTGATATAATACAGTTCAATCATGTATACTAAACACTCTGTCAAAGAATTAGCACAATCGGTTGGAATATAGAGATTTTATTAACGTTTATAGCAAAATCGTGTTTCTACCGCAAGAAACGACGATTTTTACAATTTGACCATTTTCACAAACAAACCCATATTCCTCTGCATGCGAACGTGAAATTGTTGTTATATATAGTTGACTCCACATGAATTTAACATTTTTTTAAGAAATTACACAAATCCCCCGGAATTTGTAGTTTTTATTTATATTTATATAGTTAAAAAACTCGCAAAAACGAAATGTTTTGAAGGATTTTTTTTTGTGGGGAAAATCGAAACCAGTGACATAATACAGTTCACTCATGTATACTAAACACTCTGTCAAAGAATTAGCACAATCGGTTGGAATATAGAGATTTTATTAACGTTTATAGCAAAATCGTGTTTTTACCGCAAGAAACGACGATTTTTACCATTTGACGATTTTCTCAAACAAACCCATATTCCTCTGCATGCGAATGTGAAATTGTTGTTATATATAGGTGACTCCACATGAATTTAACATTTTTTTAAGAAATTAGACAAATCCCCCGGAATTTGTAGATTTTATTGATATTTATATAGTTAAAATCTCGCAAAAACGAAATTTTTTGAAGGATTTTTTTTTGTGGGGAAAATCGAAACCAGTGATATAATACAGTTCAGTCATGTATACTAAACACTCTGTCAAAGAATTAGCACAATCGGTTGGAATATAGAGATTTTATTAACGATTATAGCAAAATCGTGTTTTTACCGCAAGAAAAGACGATTTTTACAATTGGACGATTTACACAAACAAACCCATATTCCTCTGCATGCGAACGTGAAATTGTTGTTATATATAGGTGAATCCACATGAATTTAACATATTTTTAAGAAATTAGACAAATCCCAAGGAATTTGTAGATTTTATTGATATTTATATAGTTAAAAATCTCGCAAAAACGAAATTTTTTGAAGGATTTTTATTGTTTGGAAAATCGAAACCAGTGATATAATACAGTTCAATTATGTATACTAAACACTCTGTGAAAGAATTAGCACAATCGGTTGGAATATAGAGGTTTTATTAACGTTTATAGCAAAATCGTGTTTTTACCACAAGAAACGACGATTTTTACAATTGGACGATTTACACAAACAAATCCATATTCCTCTCCATGCGAACGTGAAATTGTTCTGATATATAGGTGAATCCACATGAATTTAACATTTTTTTAAGAAATTAGACAAATCCCACGGAATTTGTAGATTATATTGATATTTATATAGTTAAAAAACTCGCAAAAACGAAATTTTTTGAAGGATTTTTTTTTGTGGGGAAAATCGAAACCAGTGACATAATACAGTTCAATCATGTATACTAAACACTCTGTGAAAGAATTACCACAATCGGTTGGAATATAGAGATTTTATTAACGTTTATAGCAAAATCGTGTTTTTACCGCAAGAAACGACGATTTTTACAATTTGACCATTTTCACAAACAAACCCATATTCCTCTGCATGCGAACGTGAAATTGTTGTTATATATAGGTGAATCCACATGAATTTAACATTTTTTTAAGAAATTAGACAAATCCCCCGGAATTTGTAGATTTTATTGATATTTATATAGTTAAAATCTCGCAAAAACGAAATTTTTTGAAGGATTTTTTTTTTTGTGGGGAAAATCGAAACCAGTGATATAATAAAGTTCAATTATGTATACTAAACACTCTGTGAAAGAATTAGCACAATCGGTTGGAATATAGAGATTTTATTAACGTTTATAACAAAATCGTGTTTTTACCGCAAGAAACGACGATTTTTACAATTGGACGATTTACACAAACAAACCCATATTCCTCTGCATGCGAACGTGAAATTGTTGTTATATACAGGTGACTCCACATGAATTTAACATTTTTTTAAGAAATTAGACAAATCCCACGGAATTTGTAGATTTTATTGATATTTATATAGTTAAAATCTCGCAAAAACGAAATTTTTTGAATGATTTTTTTTGTTGGGAAAATCGAAACCAGTGATATAATACAGTTCAATCATGTATACTAAACACTCTGTCAAAGAATTAGCACAATCGGTTGGAATATAGAGATTTTATTAACGTTTATAGCAAAATCGTGTTTCTACCGCAAGAAACGACGATTTTTACAATTTGACCATTTTCACAAACAAACCCATATTCCTCTGCATGCGAACGTGAAATTGTTGTTATATATAGGTGACTCCACATGAATTTAACATTTTTTTAAGAAATTAGACAAATCCCCCGGAATTTGTAGTTTTTATTTATATTTATATAGTTAAAAAACTCGCAAAAACGAAATGTTTTGAAGGATTTTTTTTGTGGGGAAAATCGAAACCAGTGACATAATACAGTTCACTCATGTATACTAAACACTCTGTCAAAGAATTAGCACAATCGGTTGGAATATAGAGATTTTATTAACGTTTATAGCAAAATCGTGTTTTTACCGAAAGAAACGACGATTTTTACCTTTTGACGATTTTCTCAAACAAACCCATATTCCTCTGCATGCGAATGTGAAATTGTTGTTATATATAGGTGACTCCACATGAATTTAACATTTTTTTAAGAAATTAGACAAATCCCCCGGAATTTGTAGATTTTATTGATATTTATATAGTTAAAATCTCGCAAAAACGAAATTTTTTGAAGGATTTTTTTTTGTGGGGAAAATCGAAACCAGTGATATAATACAGTTCAGTCATGTATACTAAACACTCTGTCAAAGAATTAGCACAATCGGTTGGAATATAGAGATTTTATTAACGTTTATAGCAAAATCGTGTTTTTACCGCTAGAAACGACGATTTTTAAAATTGGACGATTTACACAAACAAACCCTTATTCCTCCGCATGCGAACGTGAAATTGTTGTTATATATAGGTGAATCCACATGAATTTAACATATTTTTAAGAAATTAGACAAATCCCACGGAATTTGTAGATTATATTGATATTTATATAGTTAAAATCTCGCAAAAACGAAATTTTTTGAAGGATTTTTTTTTGTGGGGAAAATCGAAACCAGTGATATAATACAGTTCAATCATGTATACTAAACACTCTGTCAAAGAATTAGCACAATCGGTTGGAATATAGATATTTTATTAACGATTATAGCAAAATCGTGTTTTTACCGCAAGAAAAGACGATTTTTACAATTGGACGATTTTCACAAACAAACCCATATTCCTCTGCATGCGAACGTGAAATTGTTGTTATATATAGGTGAATCCACATGAATTTAACATATTTTTAAGAAATTAGACAAATCCCAAGGAATTTGTAGATTTTATTGATATTTATATAGTTAAAAATCTCGCAAAAACGAAATTTTTTGAAGGATTTTTTTTGTGGGGAAAATCGAAACCAGTGATATAATACAGTTCAATTATGTATACTAAACACTCTGTGAAAGAATTAGCACAATCGGTTGGAATATAGAGGTTTTATTAACGTTTATAGTAAAATCGTGTTTTTACCGCAAGAAACGACGATTTTTACAATTGGACGATTTACACAAACAAACCCATATTCCTCTCCATGCGAACGTGAAATTGTTCTGATATATAGGTGAATCCACATGAATTTAACATTTTTTTAAGAAATTTGACAAATCCCACGGAATTTGTAGATTTTATTGATATTTATATAGTTAAAAAACTCGCAAAAACGAAATTTTTTGAAGGATTTTTTTTGTGGGGAAAATCGAAACCAGTGACATAATACAGTTCAATCATGTATACTAAACACTCTGTGAAAGAATTAGCACAATCGGTTGGAATATAGAGGTTTTATTAACGTTTATAGCAAAATCGTGTTTTTACCGCAAGAAACGACGATTTTTACAATTGGACGATTTACACAAACAAACCCATATTCCTCTGCATGCGAACGTGAAATTGTTCTGATATATAGGTGAATCCACATGAATTTAACATTTTTTTAAGAAATTTGACAAATCCCACGGAATTTGTAGATTTTATTGATATTTATATAGTTAAAAAACTCGCAAAAACGAAATTTTTTGAAGGATTTTTTTTGTGGGGAAAATCGAAACCAGTGACATAATACAGTTCTATCATGTATACTAAACACTCTCTGAAAGAATTAGCACAATCGGTTGGAATATAGAGATTTTATTAACGTTTATAACAAAATCGTGTTTTTACCGCAAGAATCGACGATTTTTACAATTGGACGATTTACACAAACAAACCCATATTCCTCTGCATGCGAACGTGAAATTGTTGTGATATACAGGTGACTCCACATGAATTTAACATATTTTTAAGAAATTAGACAAATCCCATGGAATTTGTAGATTTTATTGATATTTATATAGTTAAAATCTCGCAAAAACGAAATTTTTTGAATGATTTTTTTTTGTTGGGAAAATCGAAACCAGTGATATAATACAGTTCAATCATGTATACTAAACACTCTGTCAAAGAATTAGCACAATCGGTTGGAATATAGAGATTTTATTAACGTTTATAGCAAAATCGTGTTTCTACCGCAAGAAACGACGATTTTTACAATTTGACCATTTTCACAAACAAACCCATATTCCTCTGCATGCGAACGTGAAATTGTTGTTATATATAGTTGACTCCACATGAATTTAACATTTTTTTAAGATATTACACAAATCCCCCGGAATTTGTAGTTTTTATTTATATTTATATAGTTAAAAAACTCGCAAAAACGAAATGTTTTGAAGGATTTTTTTTTGTGGGGAAAATCGAAACCAGTGACATAATACAGTTCACTCATGTATACTAAACACTCTGTCAAAGAATTAGCACAATCGGTTGGAATATAGAGATTTTATTAACGTTTATAGCAAAATCGTGTTTTTACCGCAAGAAACGACGATTTTTACCATTTGACGATTTTCTCAAACAAACCCATATTCCTCTGCATGCGAATGTGAAATTGTTGTTATATATAGGTGACTCCACATGAATTTAACATTTTTTTAAGAAATTAGACAAATCCCCCGGAATTTGTAGATTTTATTGATATTTATATAGTTAAAATCTCGCAAAAACGAAATTTTTTGAAGGATTTTTTTTTGTGGGGAAAATCGAAACCAGTGATATAATACAGTTCAGTCATGTATACTAAACACTCTGTCAAAGAATTAGCACAATCGGTTGGAATATAGAGATTTTATTAACGATTATAGCAAAATCGTGTTTTTACCGCAAGAAAAGACGATTTTTACAATTGGACGATTTACACAAACAAACCCATATTCCTCTGCATGCGAACGTGAAATTGTTGTTATATATAGGTGAATCCACATGAATTTAACATATTTTTAAGAAATTAGACAAATCCCAAGGAATTTGTAGATTTTATTGATATTTATATAGTTAAAAATCTCGCAAAAACGAAATTTTTTGAAGGATTTTTATTGTTTGGAAAATCGAAACCAGTGATATAATACAGTTCAATTATGTATACTAAACACTCTGTGAAAGAATTAGCACAATCGGTTGGAATATAGAGGTTTTATTAACGTTTATAGCAAAATCGTGTTTTTACCACAAGAAACGACGATTTTTACAATTGGACGATTTACACAAACAAATCCATATTCCTCTCCATGCGAACGTGAAATTGTTCTGATATATAGGTGAATCCACATGAATTTAACATTTTTTTAAGAAATTAGACAAATCCCACGGAATTTGTAGATTATATTGATATTTATATAGTTAAAAAACTCGCAAAAACGAAATTTTTTGAAGGATTTTTTTTTGTGGGGAAAATCGAAACCAGTGACATAATACAGTTCAATCATGTATACTAAACACTCTGTGAAAGAATTACCACAATCGGTTGGAATATAGAGATTTTATTAACGTTTATAACAAAATCGTGTTTTTACCGCAAGAAACGACGATTTTTACAATTTGACCATTTTCACAAACAAACCCATATTCCTCTGCATGCGAACGTGAAATTGTTGTTATATATAGGTGAATCCACATGAATTTAACATTTTTTTAAGAAATTAGACAAATCCCCCGGAATTAGTAGATTTTATTGATATTTATATAGTTAAAATCTCGCAAAAACGAAATTTTTTGAAGGATTTTTTTTTTGTGGGGAAAATCGAAACCAGTGATATAATAAAGTTCAATTATGTATACTAAACACTCTGTGAAAGAATTAGCACAATCGGTTGGAATATAGAGATTTTATTAACGTTTATAACAAAATCGTGTTTTTACCGCAAGAAACGACGATTTTTACAATTGGACGATTTACACAAACAAACCCATATTCCTCTGCATGCGAACGTGAAATTGTTGTTATATACAGGTGACTCCACATGAATTTAACATTTTTTTAAGAAATTAGACAAATCCCACGGAATTTGTAGATTTTATTGATATTTATATAGTTAAAATCTCGCAAAAACGAAATTTTTTGAATGATTTTTTTTGTTGGGAAAATCGAAACCAGTGATATAATACAGTTCAATCATGTATACTAAACACTCTGTCAAAGAATTAGCACAATCGGTTGGAATATAGAGATTTTATTAACGTTTATAGCAAAATCGTGTTTCTACCGCAAGAAACGACGATTTTTACAATTTGACCATTTTCACAAACAAACCCATATTCCTCTGCATGCGAACGTGAAATTGTTGTTATATATAGGTGACTCCACATGAATTTAACATTTTTTTAAGAAATTAGACAAATCCCCCGGAATTTGTAGTTTTTATTTATATTTATATAGTTAAAAAACTCGCAAAAACGAAATGTTTTGAAGGATTTTTTTTTGTGGGGAAAATCGAAACCAGTGACATAATACAGTTCACTCATGTATACTAAACACTCTGTCAAAGAATTAGCACAATCGGTTGGAATATAGAGATTTTATTAACGTTTATAGCAAAATCGTGTTTTTACCGAAAGAAACGACGATTTTTACCTTTTGACGATTTTCTCAAACAAACCCATATTCCTCTGCATGCGAATGTGAAATTGTTGTTATATATAGGTGACTCCACATGAATTTAACATTTTTTTAAGAAATTAGACAAATCCCCCGGAATTTGTAGATTTTATTGATATTTATATAGTTAAAATCTCGCAAAAACGAAATTTTTTGAAGGATTTTTTTTTGTGGGGAAAATCGAAACCAGTGATATAATACAGTTCAGTCATGTATACTAAACACTCTGTCAAAGAATTAGCACAATCGGTTGGAATATAGAGATTTTATTAACGTTTATAGCAAAATCGTGTTTTTACCGCTAGAAACGACGATTTTTACAATTGGACGATTTACACAAACAAACCCTTATTCCTCCGCATGCGAACGTGAAATTGTTGTTATATATAGGTGAATCCACATGAATTTAACATATTTTTAAGAAATTAGACAAATCCCACGGAATTTGTAGATTATATTGATATTTATATAGTTAAAATCTCGCAAAAACGAAATTTTTTGAAGGATTTTTTTTTGTGGGGAAAATCGAAACCAGTGATATAATACAGTTCAATCATGTATACTAAACACTCTGTCAAAGAATTAGCACAATCGGTTGGAATATAGATATTTTATTAACGATTATAGCAAAATCGTGTTTTTACCGCAAGAAAAGACGATTTTTACAATTGGACGATTTTCACAAACAAACCCATATTCCTCTGCATGCGAACGTGAAATTGTTGTTATATATAGGTGAATCCACATGAATTTAACATATTTTTAAGAAATTAGACAAATCCCAAGGAATTTGTAGATTTTATTGATATTTATATAGTTAAAAATCTCGCAAAAACGAAATTTTTTGAAGGATTTTTTTTGTGGGGAAAATCGAAACCAGTGATATAATACAGTTCAATTATGTATACTAAACACTCTGTGAAAGAATTAGCACAATCGGTTGGAATATAGAGGTTTTATTAACGTTTATAGTAAAATCGTGTTTTTACCGCAAGAAACGACGATTTTTACAATTGGACGATTTACACAAACAAACCCATATTCCTCTCCATGCGAACGTGAAATTGTTCTGATATATAGGTGAATCCACATGAATTTAACATTTTTTTAAGAAATTTGACAAATCCCACGGAATTTGTAGATTTTATTGATATTTATATAGTTAAAAAACTCGCAAAAACGAAATTTTTTGAAGGATTTTTTTTGTGGGGAAAATCGAAACCAGTGACATAATACAGTTCAATCATGTATACTAAACACTCTGTGAAAGAATTAGCACAATCGGTTGGAATATAGAGATTTTATTAACGTTTATAGCAAAATCGTGTTTTTCCCGCAAGAAACGACGATTTTTACAATTGGACGATATACACAAACGAACCCATATTCCTCTGCATGCGAACGTGAAATTGTTGTGATATATAGGTGAATCCACATGAATTTAACATATTTTTAAGAAATTAGACAAATCCCAAGGAATTAGTAGATTTTATTGATATTTATATAGTTAAAAATCTCGCAAAAACGAAATTTTTTGACGGATTTTTTTTTGTGGGGAAAATCGAAACCAGTGAAATATTACAGTTCAATCATGTATACTAAACACTCTGTCAAAGAATTAGCACAATCGGTTGGAATATAGAGATTTTATTAACGATTATAGCAAAATCGTGTTTTTACCGCAAGAAAAGACGATTTTTACAATTGGACGATTTACACAAACAAACCCATATTCCTCTGCATGCGAACGTGAAATTATTGTTATATACAGGTGACTCCACATGAATTTAACATTTTTTTAAGAAATTAGACAAATCCCACGGAATTTGTAGATTTTATTGATATTTATATAGTTAAAATCTCGCAAAAACGAAATTTTTTGAAGGATTTTTTTTTTGTGGGGAAAATCGAAACCAGTGATATAATAAAGTTCAATTATGTATACTAAACACTCTGTGAAAGAATTAGCACAATCGGTTGGAATATAGAGATTTTATTAACGTTTATAACAAAATCGTGTTTTTACCGCAAGAAACGACGATTTTTACAATTGGACGATTTACACAAACAAACCCTTATTCCTCCCCATGCGAACGTGAAATTGTTGTTATATATAGGTGAATCCACATGAATTTAACATTTTCTTAAGAAATTAGACAAATCCCACGGAATTTGTAGATTTTATTGATATTTATATAGTTAAAAAACTCGCAAAAACGAAATTTTTTTAAGGTTTTTTTTTTGTGGGGAAAATCGAAACCAGTGACATAATACAGTTCAATCATGTATACTAAACACTCTGTGAAAGAATTAGCACAATCGGTTGGAATATAGGGATTTTATTAACGTTTATAGCAAAATCGTGTTTTTACCGCAAGAAACGACGATTTTTACCATTTGACGATTTTCTCAAACAAACCCATATTCCTCTGCATGCGAACGTGAAATTGTTGTTATATATAGGTGACTCCACATGAATTTAAAATTTTTTTAAAAAATTAGACAAATCCCCCAGAATTTGTAGATTTTATTGATATTTATATAGTTAAAATCTCGCAAAAACGAAATTTTTTGAAGGATTTTTTTTTGTGGGGAAAATCGAAACCAGTGATATAATACAGTTCAATCATGTATACTAAACACTCTGTCAAAGAATTAGCACAATCGGTTGGAATATAGAGATTTTATTAACGATTATAGCAAAATCGTGTTTTTACCGCAAGAAAAGACGATTTTTACAATTGGACGATTTACACAAACAAACCCATATTCCTCTGCATGCGAACGTGAAATTGTTGTTATATATAGGTGAATCCACATGAATTTAACATATTTTTAAGAAATTAGACAAATCCCAAGGAATTTGTAGATTTTATTGATATTTATATAGTTAAAAATCTCGCAAAAACCAAATTTTTTGAAGGATTTTTTTTTGTGGGGAAAATCGAAACCAGTGAGTTAATACAGTTCAATCATGTATACTAAACACTCTGTCAAAGAATTAGCACAATCGGTTGGAATATAGAGATTTTATTAACGATTATAGCAAAATCGTGTTTTTACCGCAAGAAAAGACGATTTTTACAATTGGACGATTTACACAAACAAACCCATATTCCTCTGCATGCGAACGTGAAATTGTTGTTATATATAGGTGAATCCACATGAATTTAACATATTTTTAAGAAATTAGACAAATCCCAAGGAATTTGTAGATTTTATTGATATTTATATAGTTAAAATACTCGCAAAAACGAAATTTTTTGAAGGATTTTTTTTTGTGGGGAAAATCGAAACCAGTGACATAATACAGTTCAATCATGTATACTAAACACTCTGTGCAAGAATTAGCACAATCGGTTGGAATATAGAGATTTTATTAACGTTTATAACAAAATCGTGTTTTTACCGCAAGAATCGACGATTTTTACAATTGGACGATTTACACAAACAAACCCATATTCCTCTGCATGCGAACGTGAAATTGTTGTGATATACAGGTGACTCCACATGAATTTAACATATTTTTAAGAAATTAGACAAATCCCCCGGAATTTGTAGATTTTATTTATAATTATATAGTTAAAATCTCGCAAAAACGAAATTTTTTGAAGGATTTTTTTTTGTGGGGAAAATCGAAACCATTGATATAATACAGTTCAATCATGTATACTAAACACTCTGTCAAAGAATTAGCACAATCGGTTGGAATATAGAGATTTTATTAACGTTTATAGCAAAATCGTGTTTTTACCGCAAGAAACGACGATTTTTACAATTGGACGATTTACACAAACAAACCCATATTCCTCTGCATGCGAACGTGAAATTGTTGATATATATAGGTGAATCCACATGAATTTAACAATTTCTTAAGAAATTAGACAAATCCCACTGAATTTGTAGATTTTATTGATATTTATATAGTTAAAAATCTCGCAAAAACGAAATTTTTTGAAGGATTTTTTTTGTTGGGAAAATCGAAACCAGTGACATAATACAGTTCAATCATGTATACTAAACACTCTATCAAAGAATTAGCACAATCGGTTTGAATATAGAGATTTTATTAACGTTTATAGCAAAATCGTGTTTTTCCCGCAAGAAACGACGATTTTTACAATTGGACGATATACACAAACGAACCCATATTCCTCTGCATGCGAACGTGAAATTGTTGTGATATATAGGTGAATCCACATGAATTTAACATATTTTTAAGAAATTAGACAAATCGCACGGAATTTGTAGATTTTATTGATATTTATATAGTTAAAAATCTCGCAAAAACGAAATTTTTTTGAGGATTTTTTTTGCGGGAAAAATCGAAACCAGTGATATAATAAAGTTCAGTTATGTATACTAACCACTCTGTGAAAGAATTAGCACAATCGGTTGGAATATAGAGATTTTATTAACGTTTATAGCAAAATCGTGTTTTTACCGCAAGAAACGACGATTTTTACCATTTGACGATTTTCTCAAACAAACCCATATTCCTCTGCATGCGAATGTGAAATTTTTGTTATATATAGGTGACTCCACATGAATTTAACATTTTTTTAAGAAATTAGACAAATCCCCCGGAATTTGTAGATTTTATTGATATTTATATAGTTAAAATCTCGCAAAAACGAAATTTTTTGAAGGATTTTTTTTTGTGGGGAAAATCGAAACCAGTGATATAATACAGTTCAATCATGTATACTAAACACTCTGTCAAAGAATTAGCACAATCGGTTGGAATATGGAGATTTTATTAACGATTATTGCAAAATCGTGTTTTTACCGCAAGAAAAGACGATTTTTACAATTGGACGATTTACACAAACAATCCCATATTCCTCTGCATGCGAACGTGAAATTGTTGTTATATATAGGTGAATCCACATGAATTTAACATATTTTTAAGAAATTAGACAAATCCCAAGGAATTTGTAGATTTTATTGATATTTATATAGTTAAAAATCTCGCAAAAACGAAATTTTTTGAAGGATTTTTTTTTTGTGGGGAAAATCGAAACCAGTGACATAATACAGTTCAATCATGTATACTAAACACTCTGTCAAAGATTTAGCACAATCGGTTGGAATATAGAGGTTTTATTAACGTTTATAGCAAAATCGTGTTTTTACCGCAAGAAACGACGATTTTTACAATTGGACGATTTACACAAACAAACCCATATTCCTCTCCATGCGAACGTGAAATTGTTCTGATATATAGGTGAATCCACATGGATTTAACATTTGTTTAAGAAATTTGACAAATCCCACGGAATTTGTAGATTTTATTGATATTTATATAGTTAAAAAACTCGCAAAAACGAAATTTTTTGAAGGATTTTTTTTTGTGGGGAAAATCGAAACCAGTGACATAATACAGTTCAATCATGTATACTAAACACTCTGTGAAAGAATTAGCACAATCGGTTGGGATATAGAGATTTTATTAACGTTTATAACAAAATCGTGTTTTTACCGCAAGAATCGACGATTTTTACAATTGGACGATTTACACAAACAAACCCATATTCCTCCAAACAAACCCATATTCCTCTCCATGCGAACGTGAAATTGTTCTGATATATAGGTGAATCCACATGAATTTAACATTTTTTTAAGAAATTTGACAAATCCCACGGAATTTGTAGATTTTATTGATATTTATATAGTTAAAAAACTCGCAAAAACGAAATTTTTTGAAGGATTTTTTTTTTGTGGGGAAAATCGAAACCAGTGACATAATACAGTTCAATCATGTATACTAACACTCTGTGAAAGAATTAGCACAATCGGTTGGAATATAGAGATTTTATTAACGTTTATAACAAAATCGTGTTTTTACCGCCAGAATCGACGATTTTTACAATTGGACGATTTACACAAACAAACCCATATTCCTCTGCATGCGAACGTGATATTGTTGTGATATACAGGTGACTCCACATGAATTTAACATATTTTTAAGAAATTAGACAAATCCCACGGAATTTGTAGATTTTATTGATATTTATATAGTTAAAATCTCGCAAAAACGAAATTTTTTGAAGGATTTTTTTTTTGTGGGGAAAATCGAAACCAGTTATATAATAAAGTTCATTTATGTATACTAAACACTCTGTGAAAGAATTAGCACAATCGGTTGGAATATAGAGATTTTATTAACGTTTATAACAAAATCGTGTTTTTACCGCAAGAAACGACGATTTTTACAATGGGACGATTTACACAAACAAACCCATATTCCTCTGGATGCGAACGTGAAATTGTTGTTATATACAGGTGACTCCACATGAATTTAACATTTTTTTAAGAAATTAGACAAATCCCACGGAATTTGTAGATTTTATTGATATTTATATAGTTAAAATCTCGCAAAAACGAAATATTTTGAAGGATTTTTTTGTGGGGAAAATCGAAACCAGTGACATAATACAGTTCAATCATGTATACTAAACACTCTGTGAAAGAATTAGCACAATCGGTTGGAATATAGAGATTTTATTAACGTTTATAGCAAAATCGTGTTTTTACCGCAAGAAACGACGATTTGTACAATTGGACAATTTACACAAACAAACCCATACTCCTCTGCATGCGAACGTGAAATTGTTGATATATATAGGTGAATCCACATGAATTTAACATTTTCTTAAGAAATTAGACAAATCCCACTGAATTTGTAGATTTTATTGATATTTATATAGTTAAAAATCTCGCAAAAACGAAATATTTGAAGGATTTTTTTTTGTGGGGAAAATCGAAACCAGTCACATAATACAGTTCAATCATGTATACTAAACACTCTGTGAAAGAATTAGCACAATCGGTTGGAATATAGAGATTTTATTAACGTTTATAGCAAAATCGTGTTTTTACCGCAAGAAACGACGATTTTTACAATTTCACGATTTACACAAACAAACCCATATTCCTCTGCATGCGATCGTGAAATTGTTGTTATATACAGGTGACTCCACATGAATTTAACATTTTTTTAAGAAATTAGACAAATCCCACGGAATTTGTAGATTTTATTGATATTTATATAGTTAAAATCTCGCAAAAACGAAATTTTTTGAAGGATTTTTTTTTTGTGGGGAAAATCGAAACCAGTGATATAATACAGTTCAATCATGTATACTAAACACTCTGTCAAAGAATTAGCTCAATCGGTTGGAATATAGAGATTTTATTAACGTTTATAGCAAAATCGTGTTTTTACCGCAAGAAACGACGATTTTTACAATTGGACGATTTACACAAACAAACCCTTATTCCTCCGCATGCGAACGTGAAATTGTTGTTATATATAGGTGAATCCACATGAATTTAACATTTTCTTAAGAAATTAGACAAATCCCACGGAATTTGTAGATTATATTGATATTTATATAGTTAAAAAACTCGCAAAAACGAAATTTTTTGAAGGATTTTTTTTTGTGGGGAAAATCGAAACCAGTGACATAATACAGTTCAATCATGTATACTAAACACCCTGTGAAAGAATTAGCACAATCGGTTGGAATATAGAGATTTTATTAACGTTTATAGCAAAATCGTGTTTTTACCGCAAGAAACGACGATTTTTACCATTTGACGATTTTCTCAAACAAACCCATATTCCTCTGCATGCGAATGTGAAATTGTTGTTATATATAGGTGACTCCACATGAATTTAACATATTTTTAAGAAATTAGACAAATCCCAAGGAATTTGTAGATTTTATTCATATTTATATAGTTAAAAATCTCGCAAAAACGAAATTTTTTGAAGGATTTTTTTTGTGGGGAAAATCGAAACCAGTGATATAATACAGTTCAATCATGTATACTAAACACTCTGTCAAAGAATTAGCACAATCGGTTGGAATATAGAGATTTTATTAACGATTATATCAAAATCATGTTTTTACCGCAAGAAAAGACGATTTTTACAATTGGACGATTTACACAATCAAACCCATATTCCTCAGCATGCGAACGTGAAATTGTTGTTATATACAGGTGAATCCACATGAATTTAACATATTTTTAAGAAATTAGACAAATCCCAAGGAATTTGTAGATTTTATTGATATTTATATAGTTAAAAATCTCGCAAAAACGAAATTTTTTGAAGGATTTTTTTTTTGTGGGGAATATCGAAACCAGTGATATAATACAGTTCAATCATGTATACTAAACACTCTGTCAAAGAATTAGCACAATCGGTTGGAATATAGAGATTTTATTAACGATTATACAAAATCGTGTTTTTACCGCAAGAAAAGACGATTTTTACAATTGGACGATTTACACAAACAAACCCATATTCCTCTGCATGCGAACGTGAAATTGTTGTTATATATAGGTGAATCCACATGAATTTAACATATTTTTAAGAAATTAGACAAATCCCAAGGAATTTGTAGATTTTATATATATTTATATAGTTAAAAATCTCGCAAAAACGAAATTATTTGAAGGATTTTTTTTGTGGGGAAAATCGAAACCAGTGATATAATACAGTTCAATTATGTATACTAAACACTCTGTGAAAGAATTAGCAAAATCGGTTGGAATATAGAGGTTTTCTTAACGTTTATAGCAAAATCGTGTTTTTACCGCAAGAAACGACGATTTTTACAATTGGACGATTTACACAAACAAACCCATATTCCTCTCCATGCAAACGTGAAATTGTTCTGATTTATAGGTGAATCCACATGAATTTAACATTTTTTTAAGAAATTTGACAAATCCCACGGAATTTGTAGATTTTATTGATATTTATATAGTTAAAAAACTCGCAAAAACGAAATTTTTTGAAGGATTTTTTTTGTGGGGAAAATCGAAACCAGTGACATAATACAGTTCAATCATGTATACTAAACACTCTGTGAAAGAATTAGCAGAATCGGTTGGAATATAGAGATTTTATTAACGTTTATAACAAAATCGTGTTTTTACCGCAAGAATCGACGATTTTTACATTTGGACGATTTACACAAACAAACCCATATTCCTCTGCATGCGAACGTGAAATTGTTGTGATATACAGGTGACTCCACATGAATTTAACATATTTTTAAGAAATTAGACAAATCCCACGGAATTTATAGATTTTATTGATATTTATATAGTTAAAATCTCGCAAAAACGAAATTTTTTGAAGGATTTTTTTTTGTTGGGAAAATCGAAACCAGTGATATAATACAGTTCAATCATATATACTAAACACTCTGTCAAAGAATTAGCACAATCGGTTGGAATATAGAGATTTTATTAACATTTATAGCAAAATCGTGTTTTTACCGCAAGAAACGACGATTTTTACAATGGGACGATTTACACAAACAAACCCATATTCCTCTGCATGCGAACGTGAAATTGTTGATATATATAGGTGAATCCACATGAATTTAACATTTTCTTAAGAAATTAGACAAATCCCACGGAATTTGTAGATTTTATTGATATTTATATAGTTAAAATCTCGCAAAAACGAAATTTTTTTGAGGATTTTTTTTTGTGGGGAAAATCGAAACCAGTGATATAATACAGTTCAATCATGTATACTAAACACTCTGTCAAAGAATTAGCACAATCGGTTGGAATATAGAGATTTTATTAACGTTTATAGCAAAATCGTGTTTTTACCGCAAGAAACGACGATTTTTACAATTGGACGCTTTACACAAACAAACCCTTATTCCTCCGCATGCGAAAGTGAAATTGTTGTTATATATAGGTGAATCCACATGAATTTAACATTTTCTTAAGAAATTAGACAAATCCCACGGAATTTGTAGATTATATTGATATTTATATAGTTAAAAAACTCGCAAAAACGAAATTTTTTGAAGGATTTTTTTTGTGGGGAAAATCGAAACCAGTGACATAATACAGTTCAATCATGTATACTAAACACTCTGTGAAAGAATTAGCACAATCGGTTGGAATATAGAGATTTTATTAACGTTTATAGCAAAATCGTGTTTTTACTGCAAGAAACGACGATTTTTACCATTTGACGATTCTCTCAAACAAACCCATATTCCTCTGCATGCGAATGTGAAATTGTTGTTATATATAGGTGAATCCACATGAATTTAACATTTTTTTAAGAAATTAGACAAATCCCAAGGAATTTGTAGATTTTATTGTTATTTATATAGTTAAAAATCCCGCAAAAACGAAATTTTTTGAAGGATTTTTTTTTGTGGGGAAAATCGAAACCAGTGATATAATACAGTTCAATCATGTATACTAAACACTCTGTCAAAGAATTAGCACAATCGGTTGGAATATAGAGATTTTATTAACGATTATAGCAAAATCGTGTTTTTACCGCAAGAAAAGACGATTTTTACAATTGGACGATTTACACAAACAAACCCATATTCCTCTCCATGCGAACGTGAAATTGTTCTGATATATAGGTGAATCCACATGAATTTAACATTTTTTTAAGAAATTTGACAAATCCCACGGAATTTGTAGATTTTATTGATATTTATATAGTTAAAAAACTCGCAAAAACGAAATTTTTTGAAGGATTTTTTTTGTGGGGAAAATCGAAACCAGTGACATAATACAGTTCAATCATGTATACTAAACACTCTGTGAAAGAATTAGCACAATCGGTCGGAATATAGAGATTTTATTAACGTTTATAACAAAATCGTGTTTTTACCGCAAGAATCGACGATTTTTACAATTGGACGATTTACACAAACAAACCCATATTCCTCTGCATGCGAACGTGAAATTGTTTTGATATACAGGTGACTCCACATGAATTTAACATATTTTTAAGAAATTAGACAAATCCCACGGAATTTGTGGATTTTATTGATATTTATATAGTTAAAATCTCGCAAAAACGAAATTTTTTGAAGGATTTTTTTTTGTGGGGAAAATCGAAACCAGTGATATAATACAGTTCAATCATATATACTAAACACTCTGTCAAAGAATTAGCACAATCGGTTGGAATATAGAGATTTTATTAACATTTATAGCAAAATCGTGTTTTTACCGCAAGAAACGACGATTTTTACAATTGGACGATTTACACAAACAAACCCATATTCCTCGGCATGCGAACGTGAAATTGTTGATATATATAGGTGAATCCACATGAATTTAACATTTTCTTAAGAAATTAGACAAATCCCACGGAATTTGTAGATTTTATTGATATTTATATAGTTAAAATCTCGCAAAAACGAAATTTTTTTGAGGATTTTTTTTTGTGGGGAAAATCGAAACCAGTGATATAATACAGTTCAATCATGTATACTAAACAATCTGTCACAGAATTAGCACAATCGGTTGGAATATAGAGATTTTATTAACGTTTATAGCAAAATCGTGTTTTTACCGCAAGAAATGACGATTTTTACAATTGGACGATTTACACAAACAAACCCATATTCCTCTGCATGCGAACGTGAAATTGTTGTTATATATAGGTGAATCCACATGAATTTAACATTTTATTAAGAAATTAGACAAATCCCACGGAATTTGTAGATTTTATTGATATTTATATAGTTAAAATCTCGCAAAAACGAAATTTTTTGAAGGATTTTTTTTTGTGGGGAAAATCGAAACCAGTGATATAATAAAGTTCAATTATGTATACTAAACACTCTGTGAAAGAATATAGAGATTTTATTAACGTTTATAACAAAATCGCGTTTTTACCGCAAGAAACGACGATTTTTACAATTGGACGATTTACACAAACAAACCCATATTCCTCTGCATGCGAACGTGAAATTGTTGTTATATACAGGTGACTCCACATGAATTTAACATTTTTTTAAGAAATTAGACAAATCCCACGGAATTTGTAGATTTTATATATATTTATATAGTTAAAATCTCGCAAAAAAGGAAATTTTTTGAAGGGTTTTTTTTTTTGTGGGGAAAATCGAAACCAGTGATATAATACAGTTCAATCATGTATACTAAACACTCTGTCAAAGAATTAGCACAATCGGTTGGAATATAGAGATTTTATTAACGTTTATAGCAAAATCGTGTTTTTACCGCAAGAAACGACGATTTTTACAATTGGACGCTTTACACAAACAAACCCTTATTCCTCCGCATGCGAAAGTGAAATTGTTGTTATATATAGGTGAATCCACATGAATTTAACATTTTCTTAAGAAATTAGACAAATCCCACGGAATTTGTAGATTATATTGATATTTATATAGTTAAAAAACTCGCAAAAACGAAATTTTTTGAAGGATTTTTTTTTGTGGGGAAAATCGAAACCAGTGACATAATACAGTTCAATCATATATACTAAACACTCTGTGAAAGAATTAGCACAATCGGTTGGAATATAGATATTTTATTAACCTTTATAGCAAAATCGTGTTTTTACCGCAAGAAACGACGATTTTTACCATTTGACGATTTTCTCAAACAAACCCATATTCCTCTGCATGCGCATGTGAAATTGTTGTTATATATAGGTGACTCCACATGAATTTAACATTTTTTTAAGAAATTAGACAAATCCCCCGGAATTTGTAGATTTTATTGATATTTATATAGTTAAAATCTCGCAAAATCGAAATTTTTTGAAGGATTTTTTTTTGTGGGGAAAATCGAAACCAGTGATATAATACATTTCAGGCATGTATACTAAACACTCTGTCAAAGAATTAGCACAATCGGTTGGAATATAGAGATTTTATTAACGATTATAGCAAAATCGTGTTTTTACCGCAAGAAAGACGATTTTTACAATTGGACGATTTACACAAACAAACCCATATTCCTCTGCATGCGAACGTGAAATTGTTGTTATATATAGGTGAATCCACATGAATTTAACATATTTTTAAGAAATTAGACAAATCCCAAGGAATTTGTAGATTTTATTGATATTTATATAGTTAAAAATCTCGCAAAAACGAAATTTTTTGGATGATTTTTTTTTGTGGGGAAAATCGAAACCAGTGATATAATACAGTTCAATCATGTATACTAAACACTCTGTCAAAGAATTAGCACAATCGGTTGGAATATAGAGATTTTATTAACGATTATAGCAAAATCGTGTTTTTACCGCAAGAAAAGACGATTTTTACAATTGGACGATTTACACAATCAAACCCATATTCCTCTGCATGCGAACGTGAAATTGTTGTTATATATAGGTGAATCCACATGAATTTAACATATTTTTAAGAAATTAGACAAATCCCAAGGAATTTGTAGATTTTATTGATATTTATATAGTTAAAAATCTCGCAAAAACGAAATTTTTTGAAGGATTTTTTTTGTGGGGAAAATCGAAACCAGTGATATAATACAGTTCAATTATGTATACTAAACACTCTGTGAAAGAATTAGCACAATCGGTTTTAATATAGAGGTTTTATTAACGTTTATAGCAAAATCGTGTTTTTACCGCAAGAAACGACGATTTTTACAATTGGACGATTTACACAAACAAACCCATATTCCTCTCCATGCGAACGTGAAATTGTTCTGATATATAGGTGAATCCACATGAATTTAACATTTTTTTAAGAAATTTGACAAATCCCACGGAATTTGTAGATTTTATTGATATTTATATAGTTAAAAAACTCGCAAAAACGAAATGTTTTGAAGGATTTTTTTTGTGGGGAAAATCGAAACCAGTGACATAATACAGTTCAATCATGTATACTAAACACTCTGTGAAAGAATTAGCACAATCGGTCGGAATATAGAGATTTTATTAACGTTTATAACAAAATCGTGTTTTTACCGCAAGAATCGACGATTTTTACAATTGGACGATTTACACAAACAAACCCATATTCCTCTGCATGCGAACGTGAAATTGTTTTGATATACAGGTGACTCCACATGAATTTAACATATTTTTAAGAAATTAGACAAATCCCACGGAATTTGTGGATTTTATTGATATTTATATAGTTAAAATCTCGCAAAAACGAAATTTTTTGAAGGATTTTTTTTTGTGGGGAAAATCGAAACCAGTGATATAATACAGTTCAATCATATATACTAAACACTCTGTCAAAGAATTAGCACAATCGGTTGGAATATAGAGATTTTATTAACATTTATAGCAAAATCGTGTTTTTACCGCAAGAATCGACGATTTTTACAATTGGACGATTTACACAAACAAACCCATATTCCTCGGCATGCGAACGTGAAATTGTTGATATATATAGGTGAATCCACATGAATTTAACATTTTCTTAAAAAATTAGACAAATCCCACGGAATTTGTAGATTTTATTGATATTTATATAGTTAAAATCTCGCAAAAACGAAATTTTTTTGAGGATTTTTTTTTGTGGGGAAAATCGAAACCAGTGATATAATACAGTTCAATCATGTATACTAAACAATCTGTCACAGAATTAGCACAATCGGTTGGAATATAGAGATTTTATTAACGTTTATAGCAAAATCGTGTTTTTACCGCAAGAAATGACGATTTTTACAATTGGACGATTTACACAAACAAACCCATATTCCTCTGCATGCGAACGTGAAATTGTTGTTATATATAGGTGAATCCACATGAATTTAACATTTTATTAAGAAATTAGACAAATCCCACGGAATTTGTAGATTTTATTGATATTTATATAGTTAAAATCTCGCAAAAACGAAATTTTTTGAAGGATTTTTTTTTGTGGGGAAAATCGAAACCAGTGATATAATAAAGTTCAATTATGTATACTAAACACTCTGTGAAAGAATATAGAGATTTTATTAACGTTTATAACAAAATCGCGTTTTTACCGCAAGAAACGACGATTTTTACAATTGGACGATTTACACAAACAAACCCATATTCCTCTGCATGCGAACGTGAAATTGTTGTTATATACAGGTGACTCCACATGAATTTAACATTTTTTTAAGAAATTAGACAAATCCCACGGAATTTGTAGATTTTATATATATTTATATAGTTAAAATCTCGCAAAAAAGGAAATTTTTTGAAGGGTTTTTTTTTTTGTGGGGAAAATCGAAACCAGTGATATAATACAGTTCAATCATGTATACTAAACACTCTGTCAAAGAATTAGCACAATCGGTTGGAATATAGAGATTTTATTAACGTTTATAGCAAAATCGTGTTTTTACCGCAAGAAACGACGATTTTTACAATTGGACGCTTTACACAAACAAACCCTTATTCCTCCGCATGCGAAAGTGAAATTGTTGTTATATATAGGTGAATCCACATGAATTTAACATTTTCTTAAGAAATTAGACAAATCCCACGGAATTTGTAGATTATATTGATATTTATATAGTTAAAAAACTCGCAAAAACGAAATTTTTTGAAGGATTTTTTTTTGTGGGGAAAATCGAAACCAGTGACATAATACAGTTCAATCATATATACTAAACACTCTGTGAAAGAATTAGCACAATCGGTTGGAATATAGATATTTTATTAACCTTTATAGCAAAATCGTGTTTTTACCGCAAGAAACGACGATTTTTACCATTTGACGATTTTCTCAAACAAACCCATATTCCTCTGCATGCGCATGTGAAATTGTTGTTATATATAGGTGACTCCACATGAATTTAACATTTTTTTAAGAAATTAGACAAATCCCCCGGAATTTGTAGATTTTATTGATATTTATATAGTTAAAATCTCGCAAAATCGAAATTTTTTGAAGGATTTTTTTTTGTGGGGAAAATCGAAACCAGTGATATAATACATTTCAGGCATGTATACTAAACACTCTGTCAAAGAATTAGCACAATCGGTTGGAATATAGAGATTTTATTAACGATTATAGCAAAATCGTGTTTTTACCGCAAGAAAGACGATTTTTACAATTGGACGATTTACACAAACAAACCCATATTCCTCTGCATGCGAACGTGAAATTGTTGTTATATATAGGTGAATCCACATGAATTTAACATATTTTTAAGAAATTAGACAAATCCCAAGGAATTTGTAGATTTTATTGATATTTATATAGTTAAAAATCTCGCAAAAACGAAATTTTTTGGATGATTTTTTTTTGTGGGGAAAATCGAAACCAGTGATATAATACAGTTCAATCATGTATACTAAACACTCTGTCAAAGAATTAGCACAATCGGTTGGAATATAGAGATTTTATTAACGATTATAGCAAAATCGTGTTTTTACCGCAAGAAAAGACGATTTTTACAATTGGACGATTTACACAATCAAACCCATATTCCTCTGCATGCGAACGTGAAATTGTTGTTATATATAGGTGAATCCACATGAATTTAACATATTTTTAAGAAATTAGACAAATCCCAAGGAATTTGTAGATTTTATTGATATTTATATAGTTAAAAATCTCGCAAAAACGAAATTTTTTGAAGGATTTTTTTTGTGGGGAAAATCGAAACCAGTGATATAATACAGTTCAATTATGTATACTAAACACTCTGTGAAAGAATTAGCACAATCGGTTTTAATATAGAGGTTTTATTAACGTTTATAGCAAAATCGTGTTTTTACCGCAAGAAACGACGATTTTTACAATTGGACGATTTACACAAACAAACCCATATTCCTCTCCATGCGAACGTGAAATTGTTCTGATATATAGGTGAATCCACATGAATTTAACATTTTTTTAAGAAATTTGACAAATCCCACGGAATTTGTAGATTTTATTGATATTTATATAGTTAAAAAACTCGCAAAAACGAAATGTTTTGAAGGATTTTTTTTGTGGGGAAAATCGAAACCAGTGACATAATACAGTTCAATCATGTATACTAAACACTCTGTGAAAGAATTAGCACAATCGGTCGGAATATAGAGATTTTATTAACGTTTATAACAAAATCGTGTTTTTACCGCAAGAATCGACGATTTTTACAATTGGACGATTTACACAAACAAACCCATATTCCTCTGCATGCGAACGTGAAATTGTTGTGATATACAGGTGACTCCACATGAATTTAACATATTTTTAAGAAATTAGACAAATCCCACGGAATTTGTAGATTTTATTGATATTTATATAGTTAAAATCTCGCAAAAACGAAATTTTTTGAAGGATTTTTTTTTTTGTGGGGAAAATCGAAACCAGTGATATAATACAGTTCAATCATATATACTAAACACTCTGTCAAAGATTTAGCACAATCGGTTGAAATATAGAGATTTTATTAACATTTATAGCAAAATCGTGTTTTTACCGCAAGAAACGACGATTTTTACAATTGGACGATTTACACAAACAAACCCATATTCCTCTGCATGCGAACGTGAAATTGTTGATATATATAGGTGAATCCACATGAATTTAACATTTTCTTAAGAAATTAGACAAATCCCACGGAATTTGTAGATTTTATTGATATTTATATAGTTAAAATCTCGCAAAAACGAAATTTTTTTGAGGATTTTTTTTTTGGGGGAAAATCGAAACCAGTGATATAATACAGTTCAATCATGTATACTAAACAATCTGTCACAGAATTAGCACAATCGGTTGGAATATAGAGATTTTATTAACGTTTATAGCAAAATCGTGTTTTTACCGCAAGAAACGACGATTTTTAACAATTGGACGATTTACACAAACAAACCCATATTCCTCTGCATGCGAACGTAAAATTGTTGTTATATATAGGTGAATCCACATGAATTTAACATATTTTTAAGAAATTAGACAAATTCCAAGGAATTTGTAGATTTTATTGATATTTATATAGTTAGAATCTCGCAAAAACGAAATTTTTTGAAGTATTTTTTTTTGTGGGGAAAATCGAAACCAGTGATATAATAAAGTTCAATTATGTATACTAAACACTCTGTGAAAGAATTGGCACAATCGGTTGGAATATAGAGATTTTATTAACGTTTATAACAAAATTGTGTTTTTACCGCAAGAAACGACGATTTTTAAAATTTGACGATTTACACAAACAAACCCATTTTCCTCTGCATGCGAACGTGAAATTGTTGATATATATAGGTGAATCCACATGAATTTAACATTTTCTTAAGAAATTAGACAAATCCCACGGAATTTGTAGATTTTATTGATATTTATATAGTTAAAATCTCGCAAAAACAAAATTTTTTTGAGGATTTTTTTTGTGGGGAAAATCGAAACCAGTGATATAATACAGTTCAATCATGTATACTAAACAATCTGTCACAGAATTAGCACAATCGGTTGGAATATAGAGATTTTATTAACGTTTATAGCAAAATCGTGTTTTTACCGCAAGAAACGACGATTTTTACAATTGGACGATTTACACAAAAAACCCATATTCCTCTGCATGCGAACGTGAAATTGTTGTTATATATAGGTGAATCCACATGAATTTAACATTTTTTTAAGAAATTAGACAAATCCCACGGAATTTGTAGATATTATTGATATTTATATAGTTAAAATCTCGCAAAAACGAAATTTTTGAAGGTTTTTTTTTTGTGGGGAAAATCGAAACCAGTGATATAATAAAGTTCAATTATGTATACTAAACACTCTGTGAGAGAAATAGCACAATCGGTTGGAATATAGAGATTTTATTAACGTTTATAACAAAATCGTGTTTTTACCGCAAGAAACGACGATTTTTTCAATTGGACGATTTACACAAACAAACCCATATTTCTCTGCATGCGAACGTGAAATTGTTGTTATATACAGGTGACTCCACATGAATTTAACATTTTTTTAAGAAATTAGACAAATCCCACGGAATTTGTAGATTTTATTGATATTTATATAGTTAAAATCTCGCAAAAACGAAATTTTTTGAAGGATTTTTTTTGTGGGGAAAATCGAAACCAGTGATATACTACAGTTCAATCATGTATACTAAACACTCTGTCAAAGAATTAGCACAATCGGTTGGATTATAGAGATTTTATTAACGTTTATAGCAAAATCGTTTTTTTACCGCAAGAAACGACGATTTTTACAATTGGACGCTTTACACAAACAAACCCTTATTCCTCCGCATGCGAAAGTGAAATTGTTGTTATATATAGGTGAATCCACATGAATTTAACATTTTCTTAAGAAATTAGACAAATCCCACGGAATTTGTAGATTATATTGATATTTATATAGTTAAAAAACTCGCAAAAACCGAAATTTTTTGAAGGATTTTTTTTTTGTGGGGAAAATCGAAACCAGTGACATAATACAGTTCAATCATGTATACTAAACACTCTGTGAAAGAATTAGCACAATCGGTTGGAATATAGAGATTTTATTAACGTTTATAGCAAAATCGTTTTTTTACCGCAAAAAACGACGATTTTTACCATTTGACAATTTTCTCAAACAAACCCATATTCCTCTGCATGCGAATGTGAAATTGTTGTTATATATAGGTGACTCCACATGAATTTAACATTTTTTTAAGAAATTAGACAAATCCCCCGGAATTTGTAGATTTTATTGATATTTATATAGTTAAAATCTCGCAAAAACGAAATTTTTTGAAGGATTTTTTTTTGTGGGGAAAATCGAAACCAGTGATATAATACTGTTCAGTCATGTATACTAAACACTCTGTCAAAGAATTAGCACAATCGGTTGGAATATAGAGATTTTATTAACGATTATAGCAAAATCGTGTTTTTACCGCAAGAAAAGACGATTTTTACAATTGGACGATTTACACAAACAAACCCATATTCCTCTGCATGCGAACGTGAAATTGTTGTTATATATAGGTGAATCCACATGAATTTAACATATTTTTAAGAAATTAGACAAATCCCAAGGAATTTGTAGATTTTATTGATATTTATATAGTTAAAAATCTCGCAAAAACGAAATTTTTTGAAGGATTTTTTTTTGTGGGGAAAATCGAAACCAGTGATATAATACAATTCAATCATGTATACTAAACACTCTGTCAAAGAATTAGCACAATCGGTTGGAATATAGAGATTTTATTAACGATTATAGCAAAATCGTGTTTTTACCGCAAGAAAAGACGATTTTTACAATTGGACGATTTATACAATCAAACCCATATTCCTCTGCATGCGAACGTGAAATTGTTGTTATATATAGGTGAATCCACATGAATTTAACATATGTTTAAGAAATTAGACAAATCCCAAGGAATTTGTAGATTTTATTGATATTTATATAGTTAAAAATCTCGCAAAAACGAAATATTTTGAAGGATTTTTTTTGTGGGGAAAATCGAAACCACTGATATAATACAGTTCAATTATGTATACTAAACACTCTGTGAAAGAATTAGCACAATCGGTTATAATATAGAGGTTTTATTAACGTTTATAGCAAAATCGTGTTTTTACCGCAAGAAACGACGATTTTTACAATTGGACGATTTACACAAACAAACCCATATTCCTCTCCATGCGAACGTGAAATTGTTGTGATATACAGGTGACTCCACATGAATTTAACATTATTTTAAGAAATTTGACAAATCCCACGGAATTTGTAGATTTTATTGATATTTATATAGTTAAAAAACTCGCAAAAACGAAATTTTTTGAAGGATTTTTTTTTGTGGGGAAAATCGAAACCAGTGACATAATACAGTTCAATCATGTATACTAAACACACTGTGAAAGAATTATCACAATCGGTTGGAATATAGAGATTTTATTAACGTTTATAACAAAATCGTGTTTTTACCTCAAGAATCGACGATTTTTACAATTGGACGATTTACACAAACAAACCCATATTCCTCTGCATGCGAACGTGAAATTGTTGTGATATACAGGTGACTCCACATGAATTTAACATATTTTTAAGAAATTAGACAAATCCCACGGAATTTGTAGATTTTATTGATATTTATATAGTTAAAATCTCGCAAAAACGAAATTTTTTAAGGATTTTTTTTTGTGGGGAAAATCGAAACCAGTGATATAATACAGTTCAATCATGTATACTAAACACTCTGTCACAGAATTAGCACAATCGGTTGGAATATAGAGATTTTATTAACTTTTATAGCAAAATCGTTTTTTTACCGCAAGAAAAGACGATTTTTACAATTGGACGATTTACACAATCAAACCCATATTCCTCTGCATGCGAACGTGAAATTGTTGTTATATATAGGTGAATCCACATGAATTTAACATTTTTTTAAGAAATTAGACAAATCCCACGGAATTTGTAGATTTTATTGATATTTATATAGTTAAAAATCTCGCAAAAACGAAATTTTTTGAAGGATTTTTTTTGTGGGGAAAATCGAAACCAGTGATATAATACAGTTCAATCATGTATACTAAACACTCTGTCAAAGAATTAGCACAATCGGTTGGAATATAGAGATTTTATTAACGATTATACAAAAACCTTGTTTTTACCGCAAGAAAAGACGATTTTTACAATTGGACGATTTACACAAACAAACCCATATTCCTCTGCATGCGAACGTGAAATTGTTGTTATATATAGGTGAATCCACATGAATTTAACATATTTTTAAGAAATTAGACAAATCCCACGGAATTTGTAGATTTTATTGATATTTATAAAGTTAAAATCTCGCAAAAACGAAATTTTTTTGAGAATTTTTTTTTGTGGGGAAAATCGAAACCAGTGATATAATACAGTTCAATCGTGTATACTAAACAATCTGTCAAAGAATTAGCACAATCGGTTGGAATATAGAGATTTTATTAACGATTATAGCAAAATCTTGTTTTTACCGCAAGAAACGGCGATTTTTACAATTGGACTATTTACACAAACAAACCCTTATTCCTCCGCATGCGAACGTTAAATTGTTGTTATATATAGGTGAATCCACATGAATTTAACATTTTTTTAAGAAATAAGACAAATCCCAC
The DNA here is from genome assembly GCF_040183065.1 of Periplaneta americana. Classification (NCBI taxonomy): domain Eukaryota; kingdom Metazoa; phylum Arthropoda; class Insecta; order Blattodea; family Blattidae; genus Periplaneta; species Periplaneta americana. The sequence goes on from NW_027185512.1 coordinate 83,224, forward strand.
GGAATTTGTAGATTATATTGATATTTATATAGTTAAAATCTCGCAAAAACGAAATTTTTTGAAGGATTTTTTTTTGTGGGGAAAATCGAAACCAGTGACATAATACAGTTCAATCATGTATACTAAACAATCTGTGAAAGAATTAGCACAATCGGTTGGAATATAGAGATTTTATTAACGTTTATAGCAAAATCGTGTTTTTACCGCAAGAAACGACGATTTTTACAATTTGACCATTTTCACAAACAAACCCATATTCCTCTGCATTCGAACGTGAAATTGTTGTTATATATAGGTGACTCCACATGAATTTAACATTTTTTTAAGAAATTAGACAAATCCCCCGGAATTTGTAGTTTTTATTGATATTTATATAGTTAAAATCTCGCAAAAACGAAATTTTTTGAAGGATTTTTTTTGTGGGGAAAATCGAAACCAGTGATATAATAAAGTTCAATTATGTATACTAAACACTCTGTGAAAGAATTAGCACAATCGGTTGGAATATAGAGATTTTATTAACGTTTATAACAAAATCGTGTTTTTACCGCAAGAAACGACGATTTTTACAATTGGACGATTTACACAAACAAACCCATATTCCTCTGCATGCGAACGTGAAATTGTTGTTATATACAGGTGACTCCACATGAATTTAACATTTTTTTAAGAAATTAGACAAATCCCACGGAATTTGTAGATTTTATTGATATTTATATAGTTAAAATCTCGCAAAAACGAAATTTTTTGAAGGATTTTTTTTGTGGGGAAAATCGAAACCAGTGATATAATACAGTTCAATTATGTATACTAAACACTCTGTGAAAGAATTAGCACAATCGGTTTTAATATAGAGGTTTTATTAACGTTTATAGCAAAATCGTGTTTTTACCGCAAGAAACGACGATTTTTACAATTGGACGATTTACACAAACAAACCCATATTCCTCTCCATGCGAACGTGAAATTGTTCTGATATATAGGTGAATCCACATGATTTAACATTTTTTTAAGAAATTTGACAAATCCCACGGAATTTGTAGATTTTATTGATATTTATATAGTTAAAAAACTCGCAAAAACGAAATTTTTTGAAGGATTTTTTTTCTGGGGAAAATCGAAACCAGTGACATAATACAGTTCAATCATGTATACTAAACACACTGTGAAAGAATTAGCACAATCGGTTGGAATATAGAGATTTTATTAACGTTTATAACAAAATCGTGTTTTTACCGCAAGAATCGACGATTTTTACAATTGGACGATTTACACAAACAAACCCATATTCCTCTGCATGCGAACGTGAAATTGTTGTGATATACAGGTGACTCCACATGAATTTAACATATTTTTAAGAAATTAGACAAATCCCACGGAATTTGTAGATTTTATTGATATTTATATAGTTAAAATCTCGCAAAAACGAAATTTTTTGAAGGATTTTTTTTGTGGGGAAAATCAAAACCAGTGATATAATACAATTCAATCATGTATACTAAACACTCTGTCAAAGAATTAGCACAATCGGTTGGAATATAGAGATTTTATTAACGATTATAGCAAAATCGTGTTTTTACCGCAAGAAAAGACGATTTTTACAATTGGACGATTTATACAATCAAACCCATATTCCTCTGCATGCGAACGTGAAATTGTTGTTATATATAGGTGAATCCACATGAATTTAACATATGTTTAAGAAATTAGACAAATCCCAAGGAATTTGTAGATTTTATTGATATTTATATAGTTAAAAATCTCGCAAAAAAGAAATTTTTTGAAGGATTTTTTTTGTGGGGAAAATCGAAACCACTGATATAATACAGTTCAATTATGTATACTAAACACTCTGTGAAAGAATTAGCACAATCGGTTATAATATAGAGGTTTTATTAACGTTTATAGCAAAATCGTGTTTTTACCGCAAGAAACGACGATTTTTACAATTGGACGATTTACACAAACAAACCCATATTCCTCTCCATGCGAACGTGAAATTGTTCTGATATATAGGTGAATCCACATGAATTTAACATTTTTTTAAGAAATTTGACAAATCCCACGGAATTTGTAGATTTTATTGATATTTATATAGTTAAAAAACTCGCAAAAACGAAATTTTTTGAAGGATTTTTTTTTGTGGGGAAAATCGAAACCAGTGACATAATACAGTTCAATCATGTATACTAAACACTGTGAAAGAATTATCACAATCGGTTGGAATATAGAGATTTTATTAACGTTTATAACAAAATCGTGTTTTTACCGCAAGAATCGACGATTTTTACAATTGGACGATTTACACAAACAAACCCATATTCCTCTGCATGCGAACGTGAAATTGTTGTGATATACAGGTGACTCCACATGAATTTAACATATTTTTAAGAAATTAGACAAATCCCACGGAATTTGTAGATTTTATTGATATTTATATAGTTAAAATCTCGCAAAAACGAAATTTTTGAAGGATTTTTTTTTTGTGGGGAAAATCGAAACCAGTGATATAATACAGTTCAATCATGTATACTAAACACTCTGTCACAGAATTAGCACAATGGGTTGGAATATAGAGATTTTATTAACGTTTATAGCAAAATCGTGTTTTTACCGCAAGAAAAGACGATTTTTACAATTGGACGATTTACACAAACAAACCCATATTCCTCTGCATGCGAACGTGAAATTGTTGTTATATACAGGTGACTCCACATGAATTTAACATTTTTTTAAGAAATTAGACAAATCCCACGGAATTTGTAGATTTTATTGATATTTATATAGTTAAAATCTCGCAAAAACGAAATTTTTTGAAGGATTTTTTTTGTGGGGAAAATCGAAACCAGTGATATACTACAGTTCAATCATGTATACTAAACACTCTGTCAAAGAATTAGCACAATCGGTTGGAATATAGAGATTTTATTAACGTTTATAGCAAAATCGTTTTTTTACCGCAAGAAACGACGATTTTTACAATTGGACGCTTTACACAAACAAACCCTTATTCCTCCGCATGCGAAAGTGAAATTGTTGTTATATATAGGTGAATCCACATGAATTTAACATTTTCTTAAGAAATTAGACAAATCCCACGGAATTTGTAGATTATATTGATATTTATATAGTTAAAAAACTCGCAAAAACCGAAATTTTTTGAAGGATTTTTTTTTTGTGGGGAAAATCGAAACCAGTGACATAATACAGTTCAATCATGTATACTAAACACTCTGTGAAAGAATTAGCACAATCGGTTGGAATATAGAGATTTTATTAACGTTTATAGCAAAATCGTTTTTTTACCGCAAAAAACGACGATTTTTACCATTTGACAATTTTCTCAAACAAACCCATATTCCTCTGCATGCGAATGTGAGATTGTTGTTATATATAGGTGACTCCACATGAATTTAACATTTTTTTAAGAAATTAGACAAATCCCCCGGAATTTGTAGTTTTTATTGATATTTATATAGTTAAAATCTCGCAAAAACGAAATTTTTTGAAGGATTTTTTTTGTGGGGAAAATCGAAACCAGTGATATAATAAAGTTCAATTATGTATACTAAACACTCTGTGAAAGAATTAGCACAATCGGTTGGAATATAGAGATTTTATTAACGTTTATAACAAAATCGTGTTTTTACCGCAAGAAACGACGATTTTTACAATTGGACGATTTACACAAACAAACCCATATTCCTCTGCATGCGAACGTGAAATTGTTGTTATATACAGGTGACTCCACATGAATTTAACATTTTTTTAAGAAATTAGACAAATCCCACGGAATTTGTAGATTTTATTGATATTTATATAGTTAAAATCTCGCAAAAACGAAATTTTTTGAAGGATTTTTTTTGTGGGGAAAATCGAAACCAGTGATATAATACAGTTCAATTATGTATACTAAACACTCTGTGAAAGAATTAGCACAATCGGTTTTAATATAGAGGTTTTATTAACGTTTATAGCAAAATCGTGTTTTTACCGCAAGAAACGACGATTTTTACAATTGGACGATTTACACAAACAAACCCATATTCCTCTCCATGCGAACGTGAAATTGTTCTGATATATAGGTGAATCCACATGATTTAACATTTTTTTAAGAAATTTGACAAATCCCACGGAATTTGTAGATTTTATTGATATTTATATAGTTAAAAAACTCGCAAAAACGAAATTTTTTGAAGGATTTTTTTTCTGGGGAAAATCGAAACCAGTGACATAATACAGTTCAATCATGTATACTAAACACACTGTGAAAGAATTAGCACAATCGGTTGGAATATAGAGATTTTATTAACGTTTATAACAAAATCGTGTTTTTACCGCAAGAATCGACGATTTTTACAATTGGACGATTTACACAAACAAACCCATATTCCTCTGCATGCGAACGTGAAATTGTTGTGATATACAGGTGACTCCACATGAATTTAACATATTTTTAAGAAATTAGACAAATCCCACGGAATTTGTAGATTTTATTGATATTTATATAGTTAAAATCTCGCAAAAACGAAATTTTTTGAAGGATTTTTTTTTGTGGGGAAAATCAAAACCAGTGATATAATACAATTCAATCATGTATACTAAACACTCTGTCAAAGAATTAGCACAATCGGTTGGAATATAGAGATTTTATTAACGATTATAGCAAAATCGTGTTTTTACCGCAAGAAAAGACGATTTTTACAATTGTACGATTTATACAATCAAACCCATATTCCTCTGCATGCGAACGTGAAATTGTTGTTATATATAGGTGAATCCACATGAATTTAACATATGTTTAAGAAATTAGACAAATCCCAAGGAATTTGTAGATTTTATTGATATTTATATAGTTAAAAATCTCGCAAAAAAGAAATTTTTTGAAGGATTTTTTTTGTGGGGAAAATCGAAACCACTGATATAATACAGTTCAATTATGTATACTAAACACTCTGTGAAAGAATTAGCACAATCGGTTATAATATAGAGGTTTTATTAACGTTTATAGCAAAATCGTGTTTTTACCGCAAGAAACGACGATTTTTACAATTGGACGATTTACACAAACAAACCCATATTCCTCTCCATGCGAACGTGAAATTGTTCTGATATATAGGTGAATCCACATGAATTTAACATTTTTTTAAGAAATTTGACAAATCCCACGGAATTTGTAGATTTTATTGATATTTATATAGTTAAAAAACTCGCAAAAACGAAATTTTTTGAAGGATTTTTTTTTGTGGGGAAAATCGAAACCAGTGACATAATACAGTTCAATCATGTATACTAAACACTGTGAAAGAATTATCACAATCGGTTGGAATATAGAGATTTTATTAACGTTTATAACAAAATCGTGTTTTTACCGCAAGAATCGACGATTTTTACAATTGGACGATTTACACAAACAAACCCATATTCCTCTGCATGCGAACGTGAAATTGTTGTGATATACAGGTGACTCCACATGAATTTAACATATTTTTAAGAAATTAGACAAATCCCACGGAATTTGTAGATTTTATTGATATTTATATAGTTAAAATCTCGCAAAAACGAAATTTTTGAAGGATTTTTTTTTTGTGGGGAAAATCGAAACCAGTGATATAATACAGTTCAATCATGTATACTAAACACTCTGTCACAGAATTAGCACAATGGGTTGGAATATAGAGATTTTATTAACGTTTATAGCAAAATCGTGTTTTTACCGCAAGAAAAGACGATTTTTACAATTGGACGATTTACACAAACAAACCCATATTCCTCTGCATGCGAACGTGAAATTGTTGTTATATACAGGTGACTCCACATGAATTTAACATTTTTTTAAGAAATTAGACAAATCCCACGGAATTTGTAGATTTTATTGATATTTATATAGTTAAAATCTCGCAAAAACGAAATTTTTTGAAGGATTTTTTTTTGTGGGGAAAATCGAAACCAGTGATATACTACAGTTCAATCATGTATACTAAACACTCTGTCAGAGAATTAGCACAATCGGTTGGAATATAGAGATTTTATTAACGTTTATAGCAAAATCGTTTTTTTACCGCAAGAAACGACGATTTTTACAATTGGACGCTTTACACAAACAAACCCTTATTCCTCCGCATGCGAAAGTGAAATTGTTGTTATATATAGGTGAATCCACATGAATTTAACATTTTCTTAAGAAATTAGACAAATCCCACGGAATTTGTAGATTATATTGATATTTATATAGTTAAAAAACTCGCAAAAACCGAAATTTTTTGAAGGATTTTTTTTTTGTGGGGAAAATCGAAACCAGTGACATAATACAGTTCAATCATGTATACTAAACACTCTGTGAAAGAATTAGCACAATCGGTTGGAATATAGAGATTTTATTAACGTTTATAGCAAAATCGTTTTTTTACCGCAAAAAACGACGATTTTTACCATTTGACAATTTTCTCAAACAAACCCATATTCCTCTGCATGCGAATGTGAGATTGTTGTTATATATAGGTGACTCCACATGAATTTAACATTTTTTTAAGAAATTAGACAAATCCCCCGGAATTTGTAGATTTTATTGATATTTATATAGTTAAAATCTCGCAAAAACGAAATTTTTTGAAGGATTTTTTTTTTGTGGGGAAAATCGAAACCAGTGATATAATACTGTTCAGTCATGTATACTAAACACTCTGTCAAAGAATTAGCACAATCGGTTGGAATATAGAGATTTTATTAACGATTATAGCAAAATCGTGTTTTTACCGCAAGAAAAGACGATTCTTACAATTGGACGATTTACACAAACAAACCCATATTCCTCTGCATGCGAACGTGAAATTGTTGTTATATATAGGTGAATCCACATGAATTTAACATATTTTTAAGAAATTAGACAAATCCCAAGGAATTTGTAGATTTTATTGATATTTATATAGTTAAAAATCTCGCAAAAACGAAATTTTTTGAAGGATTTTTTTTTGTGGGGAAAATCGAAACCAGTGATATAATACAATTCAATCATGTATACTAAACACTCTGTCAAAGAATTAGCACAATCGGTTGGAATATAGAGATTTTATTAACGATTATAGCAAAATCGTGTTTTTACCGCAAGAAAAGACGATTTTTACAATTGGACGATTTATACAATCAAACCCATATTCCTCTGCATGCGAACGTGAAATTGTTGTTATATATAGGTGAATCCACATGAATTTAACATATGTTTAAGAAATTAGACAAATCCCAAGGAATTTGTAGATTTTATTGATATTTATATAGTTAAAAATCTCGCAAAAACGAAATATTTTGAAGGATTTTTTTTGTGGGGAAAATCGAAACCACTGATATAATACAGTTCAATTATGTATACTAAACACTCTGTGAAAGAATTAGCACAATCGGTTATAATATAGAGGTTTTATTAACGTTTATAGCAAAATCGTGTTTTTACCGCAAGAAACGACGATTTTTACAATTGGACGATTTACACAAACAAACCCATATTCCTCTCCATGCGAACGTGAAATTGTTCTGATATATAGGTGAATCCACATGAATTTAACATTATTTTAAGAAATTTGACAAATCCCACGGAATTTGTAGATTTTATTGATATTTATATAGTTAAAAAACTCGCAAAAACGAAATTTTTTGAAGGATTTTTTTTTGTGGGGAAAATCGAAACCAGTGACATAATACAGTTCAATCATGTATACTAAACACACTGTGAAAGAATTATCACAATCGGTTGGAATATAGAGATTTTATTAACGTTTATAACAAAATCGTGTTTTTACCTCAAGAATCGACGATTTTTACAATTGGACGATTTACACAAACAAACCCATATTCCTCTGCATGCGAACGTGAAATTGTTGTGATATACAGGTGACTCCACATGAATTTAACATATTTTTAAGAAATTAGACAAATCCCACGGAATTTGTAGATTTTATTGATATTTATATAGTTAAAATCTCGCAAAAACGAAATTTTTGAAGGATTTTTTTTTGTGGGGAAAATCGAAACCAGTGATATAATACAGTTCAATCATGTATACTAAACACTCTGTCACAGAATTAGCACAATCGGTTGGAATATAGAGATTTTATTAACTTTTATAGCAAAATCGTGTTTTTACCGCAAGAAAAGACGATTTTTACAATTGGACGATTTACACAAACAAACCCATATTCCTCTGCATGCGAACGTGAAATTGTTGTTATATATAGGTGAATCCACATGAATTTAACATTTTTTTAAGAAATTAGACAAATCCCACGGAATTTGTAGATTTTATTGATATTTATATAGTTAAAAATCTCGCAAAAACGAAATTTTTTGAAGGATTTTTTTTGTGGGGAAAATCGAAACCAGTGATATAATACAGTTCAATCATGTATACTAAACACTCTGTCAAAGAATTAGCACAATCGGTTGGAATATAGAGATTTTATTAACGATTATAGCAAAATCGTGTTTTTACCGCAAGAAAAGACGATTTTTACAATTGGACGATTTACACAAACAAACCCATATTCCTCTGCATGCGAACGTGAAATTGTTGTTATATATAGGTGAATCCACATGAATTTAACATATTTTTAAGAAATTAGACAAATCCCACGGAATTTGTAGATTTTATTGATATTTATAAAGTTAAAATCTCGCAAAAACGAAATTTTTTTGAGAATTTTTTTTTGTGGGGAAAATCGAAACCAGTGATATAATACAGTTCAATCGTGTATACTAAACAATCTGTCAAAGAATTAGCACAATCGGTTGGAATATAGAGATTTTATTAACGATTATAGCAAAATCGTGTTTTTACCGCAAGAAACGGCGATTTTTACAATTGGACTATTTACACAAACAAACCCTTATTCCTCCGCATGCCAACGTTAAATTGTTGTTATATATAGGTGAATCCACATGAATTTAACATTTTTTTAAGAAATAAGACAAATCCCACGGAATTTGTAGATTATATTGATATTTATATAGTTAAAATCTCGCAAAAACGAAATTTTTTGAAGGATTTTTTTTTGTGGGGAAAATCGAAACCAGTGACATAATACAGTTCAATCATGTATACTAAACAATCTGTGAAAGAATTAGCACAATCGGTTGGAATATAGAGATTTTATTAACGTTTATAGCAAAATCGTGTTTTTACCGCAAGAAACTACGATTTTTACAATTTTACAATTTTCACAAACAAACCCATATTCCTCTGCATTCGAACGTGAAATTGTTGTTATATATAGGTGACTCCACATGAATTTAACATATTTTTAAGAAATTAGACAAATCCCACGGAATTTGTAGATTTTATTGATATTTATAAAGTTAAAATCTCGCAAAAACGAAATTTTTTTGAGAATTTTTTTTTGTGGGGAAAATCGAAACCAGTGATATAATACAGTTCAATCGTGTATACTAAACAATCTGTCAAAGAATTAGCACAATCGGTTGGAATATAGAGATTTTATTAACGATTATAGCAAAATCGTGTTTTTACCGCAAGAAAAGACGATTTTTACAATTGGACGATTTACACAAACAAACCCATATTCCTCTGCATGCGAACGTGAAATTGTTGTTATATATAGGTGAATCCACATGAATTTAACATATTTTTAAGAAATTAGACAAATCCCAAGGAATTTGTAGATTTTATTGATATTTATATAGTTAAAAATCTCGCAAAAACGAAATTTTTTGAAGGATTTTTTTTTGTGGGGAAAATCGAAACCAGTGATATAATACAATTCAATCATGTATACTAAACACTCTGTCAAAGAATTAGCACAATCGGTTGGAATATAGAGATTTTATTAACGATTATAGCAAAATCGTGTTTTTACCGCAAGAAAAGACGATTTTTACAATTGGACGATTTATACAATCAAACCCATATTCCTCTGCATGCGAACGTGAAATTGTTGTTATATATAGGTGAATCCACATGAATTTAACATATGTTTAAGAAATTAGACAAATCCCAAGGAATTTGTAGATTTTATTGATATTTATATAGTTAAAAATCTCGCAAAAACGAAATATTTTGAAGGATTTTTTTTGTGGGGAAAATCGAAACCACTGATATAATACAGTTCAATTATGTATACTAAACACTCTGTGAAAGAATTAGCACAATCGGTTATAATATAGAGGTTTTATTAACGTTTATAGCAAAATCGTGTTTTTACCGCAAGAAACGACGATTTTTACAATTGGACGATTTACACAAACAAACCCATATTCCTCTCCATGCGAACGTGAAATTGTTCTGATATATAGGTGACTCCACATGAATTTCACATTTTTTTAAGAAATTTGACAAATCCCACGGAATTTGTAGATTTTATTGATATTTATATAGTTAAAAAACTAGCAAAAACGAAATTTTTTGAAGGATTTTTTTTTGTGGGGAAAATCGAAACCAGTGACATAATACAGTTCAATCATGTATACTAAACACACTGTGAAAGAATTATCACAATCGGTTGGAATATAGAGATTTTATTAACGTTTATAACAAAATCGTGTTTTTACCTCAAGAATCGACGGTTTTTAGAATTGGACGATTTACACAAACAAACCCATATTCCTCTGCATGCGAACGTGAAATTGTTGTGATATACAGGTGACTCCACATGAATTTAACATTTTTTTAAGAAATTAGACAAATCCCACGGAATTTGTAGATTTTATTGATATTTATATAGTTAAAAATCTCGCAAAAACGAAATTTTTTGAAGGATTTTTTTTGTGGGGAAAATCGAAACCAGTGATATAATACAGTTCAATCATGTATACTAAACACTCTGTCAAAGAATTAGCACAATCGGTTGGAATATAGAGATTTTATTAACGATTATAGCAAAATCGTGTTTTTACCGCAAGAAAAGACGATTTTTACAATTGGACGATTTACACAAACAAACCCATATTCCTCTGCATGCGAACGTGAAATTGTTGTTATATATAGGTGAATCCACATGAATTTAACATATTTTTAAGAAATTAGACAAATCCCACGGAATTTGTAGATTTTATTGATATTTATAAAGTTAAAATCTCGCAAAAACGAAATTTTTTTGAGAATTTTTTTTTGTGGGGAAAATCGAAACCAGTGATATAATACAGTTCAATCGTGTATACTAAACAATCTGTCAAAGAATTAGCACAATCGGTTGGAATATAGAGATTTTATTAACGATTATAGCAAAATCGTGTTTTTACCGCAAGAAACGGCGATTTTTACAATTGGACTATTTACACAAACAAACCCTTATTCCTCCGCATGCCAACGTTAAATTGTTGTTATATATAGGTGAATCCACATGAATTTAACATTTTTTTAAGAAATAAGACAAATCCCACGGAATTTGTAGATTATATTGATATTTATATAGTTAAAATCTCGCAAAAACGAAATTTTTTGAAGGATTTTTTTTTGTGGGGAAAATCGAAACCAGTGACATAATACAGTTCAATCATGTATACTAAACAATCTGTGAAAGAATTAGCACAATCGGTTGGAATATAGAGATTTTATTAACGTTTATAGCAAAATCGGGTTTTTACCGCAAGAAACTACGATTTTTACAATTTTACCATTTTCACAAACAAACCCATATTCCTCTGCATTCGAACGTGAAATTGTTGTTATATATAGGTGACTCCACATGAATTTAACATATTTTTAAGAAATTAGACAAATCCCACGGAATTTGTAGATTTTATTGATATTTATAAAGTTAAAATCTCGCAAAAACGAAATTTTTTTGAGAATTTTTTTTTTGTGGGGAAAATCGAAACCAGTGATATAATACAGTTCAATCGTGTATACTAAACAATCTGTCAAAGAATTAGCACAATCGGTTGGAATATAGAGATTTTATTAACGATTATAGCAAAATCGTGTTTTTACCGCAAGAAACGGCGATTTTTACAATTGGACTATTTACACAAACAAACCCTTATTCATCCGCATGCGAACGTTAAATTGTTGTTATATATAGGTGAATCCACATGAATTTAACATTTTTTTAAGAAATAAGACAAATCCCACGGAATTTGTAGATTATATTGATATTTATATAGTTAAAATCTCGCAAAAACGAAATTTTTTGAAGGATTTTTTTTGTGGGGAAAATCGAAACCAGTGATATAATACAGTTCAATTATGTATACTAAACACTCCGTGAAAGAATTAGCACAATCGGTTTTAATATAGAGGTTTTATTAACGTTTATAGCAAAATCGTGTTTTTACCGCAAGAAACGACGATTTTTACAATTGGACGATTTACACAAACAAACCCATATTCCTCTCCATGCGAACGTGAAATTGTTCTGATATATAGGTGAATCCACATGATTTAACATTTTTTTAAGAAATTTGACAAATCCCACGGAATTTGTAGATTTTATTGATATTTATATAGTTAAAAAACTCGCAAAAACGAAATTTTTTGAAGGATTTTTTTTCTGGGGAAAATCGAAACCAGTGACATAATACAGTTCAATCATGTATACTAAACACACTGTGAAAGAATTAGCACAATCGGTTGGAATATAGAGATTTTATTAACGTTTATAACAAAATCGTGTTTTTACCGCAAGAATCGACGATTTTTACAATTGGACGATTTACACAAACAAACCCATATTCCTCTGCATGCGAACGTGAAATTGTTGTGATATACAGGTGACTCCACATGAATTTAACATATTTTTAAGAAATTAGACAAATCCCACGGAATTTGTAGATATTATTGATATTTATATAGTTAAAATCTCGCAAAAACGAAATTTTTTGAAGGATTTTTTTTTGTGGGGAAAATCGAAACCAGTGATATAATACAATTCAATCATGTATACTAAACACTCTGTCAAAGAATTAGCACAATCGGTTGGAATATAGAGATTTTATTAACGATTATAGCAAAATCGTGTTTTTACCGCAAGAAAAGACGATTTTTACAATTGGACGATTTATACAATCAAACCCATATTCCTCTGCATGCGAACGTGAAATTGTTGTTATATATAGGTGAATCCACATGAATTTAACATATGTTTAAGAAATTAGACAAATCCCAAGGAATTTGTAGATTTTATTGATATTTATATAGTTAAAAATCTCGCAAAAACGAAATTTTTTGAAGGATTTTTTTTGTGGGGAAAATCGAAACCACTGATATAATACAGTTCAATTATGTATACTAAACACTCTGTGAAAGAATTAGCACAATCGGTTATAATATAGTGGTTTTATTAACGTTTATAGCAAAATCGTGTTTTTACCGCAAGAAACGACGATTTTTACAATTGGACGATTTACACAAACAAACCCATATTCCTCTCCATGCGAACGTGAAATTGTTCTGATATATAGGTGAATCCACATGAATTTAACATTTTTTTAAGAAATTTGACAAATCCCACGGAATTTGTAGATTTTATTGATATTTATATAGTTAAAAAACTCGCAAAAACGAAATTTTTTGAAGGATTTTTTTTTGTGGGGAAAATCGAAACCAGTGACATAATACAGTTCAATCATGTATACTAAACACACTGTGAAAGAATTATCACAATCGGGTGGAATATAGAGATTTTATTAACGTTTATAACAAAATCGTGTTTTTACCGCAAGAATCGACGATTTTTACAATTGGACGATTTACACAAACAAACCCATATTCCTCTGCATGCGAACGTGAAATTGTTGTGATATACAGGTGACTCCACATGAATTTAACATATTTTTAAGAAATTAGACAAATCCCACGGAATTTGTAGATTTTATTGATATTTATATAGTTAAAATCTCGCAAAAACGAAATTTTTGAAGGATTTTTTTTTGTGGTAAAAATCGAAACCAGTGATATAATACAGTTCAATCATGTATACTAAACACTCTGTCACAGAATTAGCACAATCGGTTGGAATATAGAGATTTTATTAACGTTTATAGCAAAATCGTGTTTTTACCGCAAGAAAAGACGATTTTTACAATTGGACGATTTACACAAACAAACCAATATTCCTCTGCATGCGAACGTAAAATTGTTGTTATATATAGGTGAATCCACATGAATTTAACATATTTTTAAGAAATTAGACAAATCCCACGGAATTTGTAGATTTTATTGATATTTATATAGTTAAAAATCTCGCAAAAACGAAATTTTTTGAAGGATTTTTTTTGTGGGGAAAATCGAAACCAGTGATATAATACAGTTCAATCATGTATACTAAACACTCTGTCAAAGAATTAGCACAATCGGTTGGAATATAGAGATTTTATTAACGATTATAACAAAATCGTGTTTTTACCGCAAGAAAAGACGATTTTTACAATTGGACGATTTACACAAACAAACCCATATTCCTCTGCATGCGAACGTGAAATTGTTGTTATATATAGGTGAATCCACATGAATTTAACATATTTTTAAGAAATTAGACAAATCCCACGGAATTTGTAGATTTTATTGATATTTATAAAGTTAAAATCTCGCAAAAACGAAATTTTTTTGAGAATTTTTTTTTGTGGGGAAAATCGAAACCAGTGATATAATACAGTTCAATCGTGTATACTAAACAATCTGTCAAAGAATTAGCACAATCGGTTGGAATATAGAGATTTTATTAACGATTATAGCAAAATCGTGTTTTTACCGCAAGAAACGGCGATTTTTACAATTGGACTATTTACACAAACAAACCCTTATTCCTCCGCATGCGAACGTTAAATTGTTGTTATATATAGGTGAATCCACATGAATTTAACATTTTTTTAAGAAATAAGACAAATCCCACGGAATTTGTAGATTATATTGATATTTATATAGTTAAAATCTCGCAAAAACGAAATTTTTTGAAGGATTTTTTTTTGTGGGGAAAATCGAAACCAGTGACATAATACAGTTCAATCATGTATACTAAACAATCTGTGAAAGAATTAGCACAATCGGTTGGAATATAGAGATTTTATTAACGTTTATAGCAAAATCGTGTTTTTACCGCAAGAAACGACGATTTTTACAATTTGACCATTTTCACAAACAAACCCATATTCCTCTGCATTCGAACGTGAAATTGTTGTTATATATAGGTGACTCCACATGAATTTAACATTTTTTTAAGAAATTAGACAAATCCCCCGGAATTTGTAGTTTTTATTGATATTTATATAGTTAAAATCTCGCAAAAACGAAATTTTTTGAAGGATTTTTTTTTGTGGGGAAAATCGAAACCAGTGATATAATAAAGTTCAATTATGTATACTAAACACTCTGTGAAAGAATTAGCACAATCGGTTGGAATATAGAGATTTTATTAACGTTTATAACAAAATCGTGTTTTTACCGCAAGAAACGACGATTTTTACAATTGGACGATTTACACAAACAAACCCATATTCCTCTGCATGCGAACGTGAAATTGTTGTTATATATAGGTGACTCCACATGAATTTAACATATTTTTAAGAAATTAGACAAATCCCACGGAATTTGTAGATTTTATTGATATTTATATAGTTAAAATCTCGCAAAAACGAAATTTTTTGAAGGATTTTTTTTGTGGGGAAAATCGAAACCAGTGATATAATACAGTTCAATTATGTATACTAAACACTCTGTGAAAGAATTAGCACAATCGGTTTTAATATAGAGGTTTTATTAACGTTTATAGCAAAATCGTGTTTTTACCGCAAGAAACGACGATTTTTACAATTGGACGATTTACACAAACAAACCCATATTCCTCTCCATGCGAACGTGAAATTGTTCTGATATATAGGTGAATCCACATGATTTAACATTTTTTTAAGAAATTTGACAAATCCCACGGAATTTGTAGATTTTATTGATATTTATATAGTTAAAAAACTCGCAAAAACGAAATTTTTTGAAGGATTTTTTTTCTGGGGAAAATCGAAACCAGTGACATAATACAGTTCAATCATGTATACTAAACACACTGTGAAAGAATTAGCACAATCGGTTGGAATATAGAGATTTTATTAACGTTTATAACAAAATCGTGTTTTTACCGCAAGAATCGACGATTTTTACAATTGGACGATTTACACAAACAAACCCATATTCCTCTGCATGCGAACGTGAAATTGTTGTGATATACAGGTGACTCCACATGAATTTAACATATTTTTAAGAAATTAGACAAATCCCACGGAATTTGTAGATTTTATTGATATTTATATAGTTAAAATCTCGCAAAAACGAAATTTTTGAAGGATTTTTTTTTGTGGGGAAAATCGAAACCAGTGATATAATACAGTTCAATCATGTATACTAAACACTCTGTCACAGAATTAGCAAAATCGGTTGGAATATAGAGATTTTATTAACGTTTATAGCAAAATCGTGTTTTTACCGCAAGAAAAGACGATTTTTACAATTGGACGATTTACACAAACAAACCCATATTCCTCTGCATGCGAACGTGAAATTGTTGTTATATATAGGTGAATCCACATGAATTTAACATATTTTTAAGAAATTAGACAAATCCCACGGAATTTGTAGATTTTATTGATATTTATATAGTTAAAAATCTCGCAAAAACGAAATTTTTTGAAGGATTTTTTTTGTGGGGAAAATCGAAACCAGTGATATAATACAGTTCAATCATGTATACTAAACACTCTGTCAAAGAATTAGCACAATCGGTTGGAATATAGAGATTTTATTAACGTTTATAGCAAAATCGTGTTTTTACCGCAAGAAACGACGATTTTTACAATTGGACGATTTACACAAACAAACCCATATTCCTCTGCATGCGAACGTGAAATTGTTGTTATATATAGGTGAATCCACATGAATTTAACATATTTTTAAGAAATTAGACAAATCCCACGGAATTTGTAGATTTTATTGATATTTATAAAGTTAAAATCTCGCAAAAACGAAATTTTTTTGAGAATTTTTTTTTTGTGGGGAAAATCGAAACCAGTGATATAATACAGTTCAATCGTGTATACTAAACAATCTGTCAAAGAATTAGCACAATCGGTTGGAATATAGAGATTTTATTAACGATTATAGCAAAATCGTGTTTTTACCGCAAGGAACGGCGATTTTTACAATTGGACTATTTACACAAACAAACCCTTATTCCTCCGCATGCGAACGTTAAATTGTTGTTATATATAGGTGAATCCACATGAATTTAAAATTTTTTTAAGAAATAAGACAAATCCCACGGAATTTGTAGATTATATTGATATTTATATAGTTAAAATCTCGCAAAAACGAAATTTTTTGAAGGATTTTTTTTTGTGGGGAAAATCGAAACCAGTGACATAATACAGTTCAATGATGTATACTAAACAATCTGTGAAAGAATTAGCACAATCGGTTGGAATATAGAGATTTTATTAACGTTTATAGCAAAATCGTGTTTTTACCGCAAGAAACGACGATTTTTACAATTTGACCATTTTCACAAACAAACCCATATTCCTCTGCATTCGAACGTGAAATTGTTGTTATATATAGGTGACTCCACATGAATTTAACATTTTTTTAAGAAATTAGACAAATCCCCCGGAATTTGTAGTTTTTATTGATATTTATATAGTTAAAATCTCGCAAAAACGAAATTTTTTGAAGGATTTTTTTTTGTGGGGAAAATCGAAACCAGTGATATAATAAAGTTCAATTATGTATACTAAACACTCTGTGAAAGAATTAGCACAATCGGTTGGAATATAGAGATTTTATTAACGTTTATAACAAAATCGTGTTTTTACCGCAAGAAAAGACGATTTTTACAATTGGACGATTTACACAAACAAACCCATATTCCTCTGCATGCGAACGTGAAATTGTTGTTATATACAGGTGACTCCACATGAATTTAACATTTTTTAAAGAAATTAGACAAATCCCACGGAATTTGTAGATTTTATTGATATTTATATAGTTAAAATCTCGCAAAAACGAAATTTTTTGAAGGATTTTTTTTGTGGGGAAAATCGAAACCAGTGATATAATACAGTTCAATTATGTATACTAAACACTCTGTGAAAGAATTAGCACAATCGGTTTTAATATAGAGGTTTTATTAACGTTTATAGCAAAATCGTGTTTTTACCGCAAGAAACGACGATTTTTACAATTGGACGATTTACACAAACAAACCCATATTCCTCTCCATGCGAACGTGAAATTGTTCTGATATATAGGTGAATCCACATGATTTAACATTTTTTTAAGAAATTTGACAAATCCCACGGAATTTGTAGATTTTATTGGTATTTATATAGTTAAAAAACTCGCAAAAACGAAATTTTTTGAAGGATTTTTTTTCTGGGGAAAATCGAAACCAGTGACATAATACAGTTCAATCATGTATACTAAACACACTGTGAAAGAATTAGCACAATCGGTTGGAATATAGAGATTTTATTAACGTTTATAACAAAATCGTGTTTTTACCGCAAGAATCGACGATTTTTACAATTGGACGATTTACACAAACAAACCCATATTCCTCTGCATGCGAACGTGAAATTGTTGTGATATACAGGTGACTCCACATGAATTTAACATATTTTTAAGAAATTAGACAAATCCCACGGAATTTGTAGATTTTATTGATATTTATATAGTTAAAATCTCGCAAAAACGAAATTTTTGAAGGATTTTTTTTTGTGGGGAAAATCGAAACCAGTGATATAATACAGTTCAATCATGTATACTAAACACTCTGTCAAAGAATTAGCACAATCGGTTGGAATATAGAGATTTTATTAACGATTATAGCAAAATCGTGTTTTTACCGCAAGAAAAGACGATTTTTACAATTGGACGATTTACACAAACAAACCCATATTCCTCTGCATGCGAACGTGAAATTGTTGTTATATATAGGTGAATCCACATGAATTTAACATATTTTTAAGAAATTAGACAAATCCCACGGAATTTGTAGATTTTATTGATATTTATAAAGTTAAAATCTCGCAAAAACGAAATTTTTTTGAGAATTTTTTTTTTGTGGGGAAAATCGAAACCAGTGATATAATACAGTTCAATCGTGTATACTAAACAATCTGTCAAAGAATTAGCACAATCGGTTGGAATATAGAGATTTTATTAACGATTATAGCAAAATCGTGTTTTTACCGCAAGGAACGGCGATTTTTACAATTGGACTATTTACACAAACAAACCCTTATTCCTCCGCATGCGAACGTTAAATTGTTGTTATATATAGGTGAATCCACATGAATTTAAAATTTTTTTAAGAAATAAGACAAATCCCACGGAATTTGTAGATTATATTGATATTTATATAGTTAAAATCTCGCAAAAACGAAATTTTTTGAAGGATTTTTTTTTGTGGGGAAAATCGAAACCAGTGACATAATACAGTTCAATGATGTATACTAAACAATCTGTGAAAGAATTAGCACAATCGGTTGGAATATAGAGATTTTATTAACGTTTATAGCAAAATCGTGTTTTTACCGCAAGAAACGACGATTTTTACAATTTGACCATTTTCACAAACAAACCCATATTCCTCTGCATTCGAACGTGAAATTGTTGTTATATATAGGTGACTCCACATGAATTTAACATTTTTTTAAGAAATTAGACAAATCCCCCGGAATTTGTAGTTTTTATTGATATTTATATAGTTAAAATCTCGCAAAAACGAAATTTTTTGAAGGATTTTTTTTTGTGGGGAAAATCGAAACCAGTGATATAATAAAGTTCAATTATGTATACTAAACACTCTGTGAAAGAATTAGCACAATCGGTTGGAATATAGAGATTTTATTAACGTTTATAACAAAATCGTGTTTTTACCGCAAGAAAAGACGATTTTTACAATTGGACGATTTACACAAACAAACCCATATTCCTCTGCATGCGAACGTGAAATTGTTGTTATATACAGGTGACTCCACATGAATTTAACATTTTTTAAAGAAATTAGACAAATCCCACGGAATTTGTAGATTTTATTGATATTTATATAGTTAAAATCTCGCAAAAACGAAATTTTTTGAAGGATTTTTTTTGTGGGGAAAATCGAAACCAGTGATATAATACAGTTCAATTATGTATACTAAACACTCTGTGAAAGAATTAGCACAATCGGTTTTAATATAGAGGTTTTATTAACGTTTATAGCAAAATCGTGTTTTTACCGCAAGAAACGACGATTTTTACAATTGGACGATTTACACAAACAAACCCATATTCCTCTCCATGCGAACGTGAAATTGTTCTGATATATAGGTGAATCCACATGATTTAACATTTTTTTAAGAAATTTGACAAATCCCACGGAATTTGTAGATTTTATTGGTATTTATATAGTTAAAAAACTCGCAAAAACGAAATTTTTTGAAGGATTTTTTTTCTGGGGAAAATCGAAACCAGTGACATAATACAGTTCAATCATGTATACTAAACACACTGTGAAAGAATTAGCACAATCGGTTGGAATATAGAGATTTTATTAACGTTTATAACAAAATCGTGTTTTTACCGCAAGAATCGACGATTTTTACAATTGGACGATTTACACAAACAAACCCATATTCCTCTGCATGCGAACGTGAAATTGTTGTGATATACAGGTGACTCCACATGAATTTAACATATTTTTAAGAAATTAGACAAATCCCACGGAATTTGTAGATTTTATTGATATTTATATAGTTAAAATCTCGCAAAAACGAAATTTTTGAAGGATTTTTTTTTGTGGGGAAAATCGAAACCAGTGATATAATACAGTTCAATCATGTATACTAAACACTCTGTCAAAGAATTAGCACAATCGGTTGGAATATAGAGATTTTATTAACGATTATAGCAAAATCGTGTTTTTACCGCAAGAAAAGACGATTTTTACAATTGGACGATTTACACAAACAAACCCATATTCCTCTGCATGCGAACGTGAAATTGTTGTTATATATAGGTGAATCCACATGAATTTAACATATTTTTAAGAAATTAGACAAATCCCACGGAATTTGTAGATTTTATTGATATTTATAAAGTTAAAATCTCGCAAAAACGAAATTTTTTTGAGAATTTTTTTTTGTGGGGAAAATCGAAACCAGTGATATAATACAGTTCAATCGTGAATACTAAACAATCTGTCAAAGAATTAGCACAATCGGTTGGAATATAGAGATTTTATTAACGTTTATAGCAAAATCGTGTTTTTACCGCAAGAAACGACGATTTTTACAATTGGACGATTTACACAAACAAACCCTTATTCCTCCGCATGCGAACGTTAAATTGTTGTTATATATAGGTGAATCCACATGAATTTAACATTTTTTTAAGAAATTAGACAAATCCCACGGAATTTGTAGATTATATTGATATTTATATAGTTAAAATCTCGCAAAAACGAAATTTTTTGAAGGATTTTTTTTTGTGGGGAAAATCGAAACCAGTGACATAATACAGTTCAATCATGTATACTAAACAATCTGTGAAAGAATTAGCACAATCGGTTGGAATATAGAGATTTTATTAACGTTTATAGAAAAATCGTGTTTTTACCGTAAGAAACGACGATTTTTACAATTGGACGATTTATACAAACAAACACTTATTACCCCGCATGCGAACGTGAAATTGTTGTTATATATAGGTGAATCCACATGAATTTAACATTTTTTTAAGAAATTAGACAAATCCCACGGAATTTGTAGATTTTATTGATATTTATATAGTTAAAAAACTCGCAAAAACGAAATTTTTTGAAGGATTTTTTTTAGTGGGGAAAATCGAAACCAGTGACATAATACAGTTCAATCATGTATACTAAACACTCTGTGAAAGAATTAGCACAATCGGTTGGAATATAGAGATTTTATTAACGTTTATAGCAAAATCGTGTTTTTACTGCAAGAAACGACGATTTTTACCATTTGACGATTTTCTCAAACAAACCCATATTCCTCTGCATGCGAATGTGAAATTGTTGTTATATATAGGTGACTCCACATGAATTTAACATTTTTTTAAGAAATTAGACAAATCCCCCGGAATTTGTAGATTTTATTGATATTTATATAGTTAAAATCTCGCAAAAACGAAATTTTTTGAAGGATTTTTTTTTGTGGGGAAAATGGAAACCAGTGATATAATACAGTTCAATCATGTATACTAAACACTCTGTAAAAGAATTAGCACAATCGGTTGGAATATAGAGATTTTATTAACGATTATAGCAAAATCGCGTTTTTACCGCAAGAAAAGACGATTTTTACAATTGGACGATTTACACAAACAAACCCATATTCCTCTGCATGCGAACGTGAAATTGTTGTTATATATAGGTGAATCCACATGAATTTAACATATTTTTAAGAAATTAGACAAATCCCAAGGAATTTGTAGATTTTATTGATATTTATATAGTTAAAAAAATCGCAAAAACGAAATTTTTTGAAGGATTTTTTTTTGTGGGGAAAATCGAAACAAGTGACATAATACAGTTCAATCATGTATACTAAACACTCTGTGAAAGAATTAGCACAATCGGTTGGAATATAGAGATTTTATTAACGTTTATAACAAAATCGTGTTTTTACCGCAAGAATCGACGATTTTTACAATTGGACGATTTACACAAACAAACCCATATTCCTCTGCATGCGAACGTGAAATTGTTGTGATATACAGGTGACTCCACATGAACTTAACATATTTTTAAGAAATTAGACAAATCCCACGGAATTTGTAGATTTTATTGATATTTATATAGTTAAAATCTCGCAAAAACGAAATTTTTTGAAGGATTTTTTTTTGTGGGGAAAATCGAAACCAGTGATATAATATAGTTCTATCATATATACTAAACACTCTGTCAAAGAATTAGCACAATCGGTTGGAATATAGAGATTTTATTAACGTTTATAGCAAAATCGTGTTTTTACCGCAAGAAACGACGATTTTTACAATTGGACGATTTACACAAACAAACCCATATTCCTCTGCATGCGAACGTGAAATTGTTGATATATATAGGTGACTCCACATGAATTTAACATTTTCTTAAGAAATTAGACAAATCCCACTGAATTTGTAGATTTTATTGATATTTATATAGTTAAAAATCTCGCAAAAACGAAATTTTTTGAAGGATTTTTTTTGTGGGGAAAATCGAAACCAGTGACATAATACAGTTCAATCATGTATACTAAACACTCTATCAAAGGATTAGCACAATCGGTTGGAATATAGAGATTTTATTAACGTTTATAGCAAAATCGTGTTTTTACCGCAAGAAACGACGAATTTTACAATTGGACGATTTACACAAACAAACCCATATTCCTCTGCATGCGAACGTGAAATTTTTGTTATATATAGGTGAATCCACATGAATTTAACATATTTTTAAGAAATTAGACAAATCCCACGGAATTTGTAGATTTTATTGATATTTATATAGTTAATAATCTCGCAAAAACGAAATTTTTTGAGGATTTTTTTTTGTGGGGAAAATCGAAACCAGTGATATAATACAGTTCAATCATGTATACTAAACAATCTGTCACAGAATTAGCACAATCGGT
This sequence comes from Periplaneta americana, assembly GCF_040183065.1. NCBI lineage: Eukaryota > Metazoa > Arthropoda > Insecta > Blattodea > Blattidae > Periplaneta > Periplaneta americana. The sequence continues at coordinate 106,834 of NW_027185512.1, forward strand.
TGGAATATAGAGATTTTATTAACGTTTATAGCAAAATCGTGTTTTTACCGCACGAAACGACGATTTTTACAATTGGACGATTTACACAAACAAACCCATATTCCTCTGCATGCGTATGTGAAATTGTTGTTTTATATATAGGTGAATCCACATGAATTTAACATTTTTTTAAGAAATTAGACAAATCCCACGGAATTTGTAGATTTTATTGATATTTATATAGTTAAAATCTCGCAAAAACGAAATTTTTTGAAGGATTTTTTTTTGTGGGCAAAATCGAAACCAGTGATATAATACAGTTCAATCATGTATACTAAACACTCTGTGAAAGAATTAGCACAATCGGTTGGAATATAGAGATTTTATTAACGTTTATAGCAAAATCGTGTTTTTACCGCAAGAATCGACGATTTTTACCATTTGACGATTTTCTCAAACAAACCCATATTCCTCTGCATGCGAATGTGAAATTGTTGTTATATATAGGTGACTCCACATGAATTTAACATTTTTTTAAGAAATTAGACAAATCCCCCGGAATTTGTAGATTTTATTGATGTTTATATAGTTAAAATCTCGCAAAAACGAAATTTTTTGAAGGATTTTTTTTTGGGGGAAAATGGAAACCAGTGATATAATACAGTTCAATCATGTATACTAAACACTCTGTCAAAGAATTAGCACAATCGGTTGGAATATAGAGATTTTATTAACGATTATAGCAAAATCGTGTTTTTACCGCAAGAAAAGACGATTTTTACAATTGGACGATTTACACTAACAAACCCATATTCCTCTGCATGCGAACGTGAAATTGTTGTTATATATAGGTGAATCCACATGAATTTAACATATTTTTAAGAAATTAGACAAATCCCAAGGAATTGTAGATTTTATTGATATTTATATAGTTAAAAATCTCGCAAAAAACGAAATTTTTTGAAGGATTTTTTTTTGTGGGGAAAATCGAACACCAGTGATATAATACAGTTCAATCATGTATACTAAACACTCTGTCAAAGAATTAGAACAATCGGTTGGAATATAGAGATTTTATTAACGATTATAGCAAAAATCGTGTTTTTACCGCAAGAAAAGACGATTTTACAATTGGACGATTTACACAAACAAACCCATATTCCTCTGCATGCGAACGTGAAATTGTTGTTATATATAGGTGAATCCACATGAATTTAACATATTTTTAAGAAATTAGACAAATCCCACGGAATTTGTAGATTTATTGATATTTATATAGTTAAAATCTCGCAAAAACGAAATTTTTTTGAGGATTTTTTTTGTGGGGAAAATCGAAACCAGTGATATAATACAGTTCAATCATGTATACTAAACAATCTGTCAAAGAATTAGCACAATCGGTTGGAATATAGAGATTTTATTAACGTTTATAGCAAAATCGTGTTTTTACCGCAAGAAACGACGATTTTTACAATGGGACGATTTACACAAACAAACCCTTATTCCTCCGCATGCGAACGTGAAATTGTTGTTATATATAGGTGAATCCACATGAATTTAACATTTTTTTAAGAAATTAGACAAATCCCACGGAATTTGTAGATTATATTGATAATTATATAGTTAAAATCTCGCAAAAACGAAATTTTTTGAAGGATTTTTTTTTGTGGGGAAAATCGAAACCAGTGACATAATACAGTTCAATCATGTATACTAAACACTCTGTGAAAGAATTAGCACAATCGGTTGGAATATAGAGATTTTATTAACGTTTATAACAAAATCGTGTTTTTACCGCAAGAAACGACGATTTTTACAATTTGACCATTTTCACAAACAAACCCATATTCCTCTGCATGCGAACGTGAAATTGTTGTTTATATATAATTGACTCCACATGAATTTAACATTTTTTTAAGAAATTAGACAAATCTCCCGGAAGTTGTAGTTTTTATTGATATTTATATAGTTAAAATCTCGCAAAAACGAATTTTTTGAAGGATTTTTTTTTGGGGGGAAAATCGAAACCAGTGATATAATACAGTTCAATCATGTATACTAAACACTCTGTAAAAGAATTAGCACAATCGGTTGGAATATAGAGATTTTATTAACGATTATAGCAAAATCGCGTTTTTTACCGCAAGAAAAGACGATTTTTACAATTGGACGATTTACACAAACAAACCCATATTCCTTTGCATGCGAACGTGAAATTGTTGTTATATATAGGTGAATCCACATGAATTTAACATATTTTTAAGAAATTAGACAAATCCCAAGGAATTTGTAGATTTTATTGATATTTATATAGTTAAAAAACTCGCAAAAACGAAATTTTTTGAAGGATTTTTTTTGTGGGGAAAATCGAAACCAGTGACATAATACAGTTCAATCATGTATACTAAACACTCTGTGAAAGAATTAGCACAATCGGTTCTAATATAGAGATTTTATTAACGTTTATAGCAAAATCGTGTTTTTACCGCAAGAATCGACGATTTTTACAATTGAGCGATTTACACAAACAAACCCATATTCCTCTGCATGCGAACGTGAAATTGTTGTGATATACAGGTGACTCCACATGAACTTAACATATTTTTAAGAAATTAGACAAATCCCACGGAATTTGTAGATTTTATTGATATTTATATAGTTAAAATCTCGCAAAAACGAAATTTTTTGAAGGATTTTTTTTTGTGGGGAAAATCGAAACCAGTGATATAATACAGTTCAATCATATATACTAAACACTCTGTCAAAGAATTAGCACAATCGGTTGGAATTATAGAGATTTTATTAACGTTTATAGCAAAATCGTGTTTTTACCGCAAGAAACGACGATTTTTACAATTGGACGATTTACACAAACAAACCCATATTCCTCTGCATGCGAACGTGAAATTGTTGATATATATAGGTGAATCCACATGAATTTAACATTTTCTTAAGAAATTAGACAAATCCCACGGAATTTGTAGATTTTATTGATATTTATATAGTTAATAATCTCGCAAAAACGAAATTTTTTTGAGGATTTTTTTTGTGGGGAAAATCGAAACCAGTGATATAATACAGTTCAATCATGTATACTAAACAATCTGTCACAGAATTAGCACAATCGGTTGGAATATAGAGATTTTATTAACGTTTATAGACAAAATCGTGTTTTTACCGCAAGAAACGACGATTTTTACAATTGGACGATTTACACAAACAAACCCATATTCCTCTGCATGCGTACGTGAAATTGTTGTTTTATATATAGGTGAATCCACATGAATTTTACATTTTTTTAAGAAATTAGACAAATCCCACGGAATTTGTAGATTTTATTGATATTTATATAGTTAAAATCTCGCAAAAACGAAATTTTTTGAAGGATTTTTTTTTTGTGGCAAAATCGAAACCAGTGATATAATAAAGTTCAATTATGTATACTAAACACTCTGTGAAAGAATTAGCACAATCGGTTGGAATATAGAGATTTTATTAACGTTTATAACAAAATCGTGTTTTTACCGCAAGAAACGACGATTTTTACAATTGGACGATTTACACAAACAAACCCATATTCCTCTGCATGCGAACGTGAAATTGTTGTTATATACAGGTCACTCCACATGAATTTAACATTTTTTTAAGAAATTAGACAAATCCCACGGAATTTGTAGATTTTATTGATATTTATATAGTTAAAATCTCGCAAAAACGAAATTTTTTGAAGGATTTTTTTTTGTGGGGAAAATCGAAACCAGTGACATAATACAGTTCAATCATGTATACTAAACACTCTGTGAAAGAATTAGCACAATCGGTTGGAATATAGAGATTTTATTAACGTCTATAACAAAATCGTGTTTTTACCGCAAGAAACGACGATTTTTACAATTGGACGATTTACACAAACAAACCCATATTCCTCTGCATGCGAACGTGAAATTGTTGTTATATACAGGTGACTCCACATGAATTTAACATTTTTTAAGAAATTAGACAAATCCCACGGAATTTGTAGATTTTATTGATATTTATATAGTTAAAATCTCGCAAAAACGAAATTTTTTGAAGGATTTTTTTTGTGGGGAAAATCGAAACCAGTGACATAATACAGTTCAATCATGTATTTTAAACACTCTGTGAAAGAATTAGTACAATCGGTTGGAATATAGAGATTTTATTAACGTTTATAGCAAAATCGTGTTTTTACCGCAAGAATCGACGATTTTTACCATTTGACGATTTTCTCAAACAAACCCATATTCCTCTGCATGCGAATGTGAAATTGTTGTTATATATAGGTGACTCCACATGAATTTAACATTTTTTAAGAAATTAGACAAATCCCCCGGAATTTGTAGATTTTATTGATATTTATATAGTTAAAATCTCGCAAAAAACGAAATTTTTTGAAGGATTTTTTTTTGTGGGGAAAATGGAAACCAGTGATATAATACAGTTCAATCATGTATACTAAACACTCTGTCAAAGAATTAGCACAATCGGTTGGAATATAGAGATTTTATTAACGATTATAGCAAAATCGTGTTTTTACCGCAAGAAAAGACGATTTTACAATTGGACGATTTACACAAACAAACCCATATTCCTCTGCATGCGAACGTGAAATTGTTGTTATATATAGGTGAATCCACATGAATTTAACATATTTTTAAGAAATTAGACAAATCCCAAGGAATTTGTAGATTTTTATTGATATTTATACAGTTAAAAATCTCGCAAAAACGAAATTTTTTGAAGGATTTTTTTTTGTGGGGAAAATCGAAACCAGTGATATAATACAGTTCAATCATGTATACTAAACACTCTGTCAAAGAATTAGAACAATCGGTTGGAATATAGAGATTTTATTAACGATTATAGCAAAATCGTGTTTTTACCGCAAGAAAAGACGATTTTTACAATTGGACGATTTACACAAACAAACCCATATTCCTCTGCATGCGAACGTGAAATTGTTGTTATATATAGGTGAATCCACATGAATTTAACATATTTTTAAGAAATTAGACAAATCCCACGGAATTTGTAGATTTTATTGATATTTATATAGTTAAAATCTCGCAAAAACGAAATTTTTTTGAGGATTTTTTTTGTGGGGAAAATCGAAACCAGTGATATAATACAGTTCAATCATGTATACTAAACAATCTGTCAAAGAATTAGCACAATCGGTTGGAATATAGAGATTTTATTAACGTTTATAGCAAAATCGTGTTTTTACCGCAAGAAACGACGATTTTTACAATGGGACGATTTACACAAACAAACCCTTATTCCTCCGCATGCGAACGTGAAATTGTTGTTATATATAGGTGAATCCACATGAATTTAACATTTTTTTAAGAAATTAGACAAATCCCACGGAATTTGTAGATTATATTGATATTTATATAGTTAAAATCTCGCAAAAACGAAATTTTTTGAAGGATTTTTTTTTGTGGGGAAAATCGAAACCAGTGACATAATACAGTTCAATCATGTATACTAAACACTCTGTGAAAGAATTAGCACAATCGGTTGGAATATAGAGATTTTATTAACGTTTATAACAAAATCGTGTTTTTACCGCAAGAAACGACGATTTTTACAATTTGACCATTTTCACAAACAAACCCATATTCCTCTGCATGCGAACGTGAAATTGTTGTTATATATAATTGACTCCACATGAATTTAACATTTTTTTAAGAAATTAGACAAATCTCCCGGAAGTTGTAATTTTTATTGATATTTATATAGTTAAAATCTCGCAAAAACGAAATTTTTTGAAGGATTTTTTTTTGGGGGGAAAATCGAAACCAGTGATATAATACAGTTCAATCATGTACACTAAACACTCTGTAAAAGAATTAGCACAATCGGTTGGAATATAGAGATTTTATTAACGATTATAGCAAAATCGCGTTTTTACCGCAAGAAAAGACGATTTTTACAATTGGACGATTTACACAAACAAACCCATATTCCTCTGCATGCGAACGTGAAATTGTTGTTATATATAGGTGAATCCACATGAATTTAACATATTTTTAAGAAATTAGACAAATCCCAAGGAATTTGTAGATTTTATTGATATTTATATAGTTAAAAAACTCGCAAAAACGAAATTTTTGAAGGATTTTTTTTGTGGGGAAAATCGAAACCAGTGACATAATACAGTTCAATCATGTATACTAAACACTCTGTGAAAGAATTAGCACAATCGGTTCTAATATAGAGATTTTATTAACGTTTATAGCAAAATCGTGTTTTTACCGCAAGAATCGACGATTTTTACAATTGAGCGATTTACACAAACAAACCCATATTCCTCTGCATGCGAACGTGAAATTGTTGTGATATACAGGTGACTCCACATGAACTTAACATATTTTTAAGAAATTAGACAAATCCCACGGAATTTGTAGATTTTATTGATATTTATATAGTTAAAATCTCGCAAAAACGAAATTTTTTGAAGGATTTTTTTTTGTGGGAAAAATCGAAACCAGTGATATAATACAGTTCAATCATATATACTAAACACTCTGTCAAAGAATTAGCACAATCGGTTGGAATATAGAGATTTTATTAACGTTTATAGCAAAATCGTGTTTTTACCGCAAGAAACGACGATTTTTACAATTGGACGATTTACACAAACAAACCCATATTCCTCTGCATGCGAACGTGAAATTGTTGATATATATATATAGTAGAATCCACATGAATTTAACATTTTCTTAAGAAATTAGACAAATCCCACTGAATTTGTAGATTTTATTGATATTTATGTAGTTAAAAATCTCGCAAAAACGAAATTTTTTGAAGGATTTTTTTTGTGGGGAAAATCGAAACCAGTGACATAATACAGTTCAATCATGTATACTAAACACTCTATCAAAGAATTAGCACAATCGGTTGGAATATAGAGATTTTATTAACGTTTATAGCAAAATCGTGTTTTTACCGCAAGAAACGACGAATTTTACAATTTAACGATTTACACAAACAAACCCATATTCCTCTGCATGCGAACGTGAAATTTTTGTTATATATAGGTGAATCCACATGAATTTAACACATTTTTAAGAAATTAGACAAATCCCACGGAATTTGTAGATTTTATTGATATTTATATAGTTAATAATCTCGCAAAAACGAAATTTTTTTGAGGATTTTTGTTTGTGGGGAAAATTGAAACCAGTGATATAATACAGTTCAATCATGTATACTAAACAATCTGTCACAGAATTAGCACAATCGGTTCTAATATAGAGATTTTATTAACGTTTATAGCAAAATCGTGTTTTTACCGCAAGAAACGACGATTTTTACAATTGGACGATTTACACAAACAAACCCATATTCCTCTGCATGCGAACGAGAAATTGTTGTTATATATAGGTGAATCCACATGAATTTAACATTTTTTTAAGAAATTAGACAAATCCCACGGAATTTGTAGTTTTTATTGATATTTATATAGTTAAAATCTCGCAAAAACGAAATTTTTTGAAGGATTTTTTTTTGTGGGGAAAATCGAAACCTGTGATATAATAAAATTCAATTATGTATACTAAACACTCTGTGAAAGAATTAGCACAATCGGTTGGAATATAGAGATTTTACTAACGTTTATAACAAAATCGTGTTTTTACCGCAAGAACGACGATTTTTACAATTGGACGATTTACACAAACAAACCCATATTCCTCTGCATGCGAACGTGAAATTGTTGTTATATACAGGTGACTCCACATGAATTTAACATTTTTTTAAGAAATTAGACAAATCCCACGGAATTTGTAGATTTTATTGATATTTATATAGTTAAAATCTCGCAAAAACGAAATTTTTTGAAGGATTTTTTTTTTGTGGGGAAAATCGAAACCAGTGACATAATACAGTTCAATCATGTATACTAAACACTCTGTGAAAGAATTAGCACAATCGGTTGGAATATAGAGATTTTATTAACGTTTATAACAAAATCGTTTTTTTACCGCAAGAAACGACGATTTTTACAATTGGACGATTTACACAAACAAACCAATATTCCTCTGCATGCGAACGTGAAATTGTTGTTATATACAGGTGACTCCACATGAATTTAACATTTTTTTAAGAAATTAGACAAATCCCACGGAATTTGTAGATTTTATTGATATTTATATAGTTAAAATCTCGCAAAAACGAAATTTTTTGAAGGATTTTTTTTTGTGGGGAAAATCGAAACCAGTGACATAATACAGTTCAATCATGTATACTAAACACTCTGTGAAAGAATTAGCACAATCGGTTGGAATATAGAGATTTTATTAATGTTTATAGCAAAATCGTGTTTTTACCGCAAGAATCGACGATTTTTACCATTTGACGATTTTCTCAAACAAACCCATATTCCTCTGCATGCGAATGTGAAATTGTTGTTATATATAGGTGACTCCACATTTATTTAACATTTATTTAAGAAATTAGACAAATCCCCCGGAATTTGTAGATTTTATTGATATTTATATAGTTAAAATCTCGCAAAAACGAAATTTTTTGAAGGATTTTTTTTGTGGGGAAAATGGAAACCAGTGATATAATACAGTTCAATCATGTATACTAAACACTCTGTCAAAGAATTAGCACAATCGGTTGGAATATAGAGATTTTATTAACGATTATAGCAAAATCGTGTTTTTACCGCAAGAAAAGACGATTTTTACAATTGGACGATTTACACAAACAAACCCATATTCCTCTGCATGCGAACGTGAAATTGTTGTTATATATAGGTGAATCCACATGAATTTAACATATTTTTAAGAAATTAGACAAATCCCAAGGAATTTGTAGATTTTATTGATATTTATATAGTTAAAAATCTCGCAAAAACGAAATTTTTTGAAGGATTTTTTTTTGTGGGGAAAATCGAAACCAGTGATATAATACAGTTCAATCATGTATACTAAACACTCTATCAAAGAATTAGAACAATCGGTTGGAATATAGAGATTTTATTAACGATTATAGCAAAATCGTGTTTTTACCGCAAGAAAAGACGATTTTTACAATTGGACGATTTACACAAACAAACCCATATTCCTCTGCATGCGAACGTGAAATTGTTGTTATATATAGGTGAATCCACATGAATTTAACATATTTTTAAGAAATTAGACAAATCCCACGGAATTTGTAGATTTTATTGATATTTATATAGTTAAAATCTCGCAAAAACGAAATTTTTTTGAGGATTTTTTTTGTGGGGAAAATCGAAACCAGTGATATAATACAGTTCAATCATGTATACTAAACAATCTGTCAAAGAATTAGCACAATCGGTTGGAATATAGAGATTTTATTAACGTTTATAGCAAAATCGTGTTTTTACCGCAAGAAACGACGATTTTTACAATGGGACGATTTACACAAACAAACCCTTATTCCTCCGCATGCGAACGTGAAATTGTTGTTATATATAGGTGAATCCACATGAATTTAACATTTTTTTAAGAAATTAGACAAATCCCACGGAATTTGTAGATTATATTGATATTTATATAGTTAAAATCTCGCAAAAACGAAATTTTTTGAAGGATTTTTTTTTGTGGGGAAAATCGAAACCAGTGACATAATACAGTTCAATCATGTATACTAAACACTCTGTGAAAGAATTAGCACAATCGGTTGGAATATAGAGATTTTATTAACGTTTATAACAAAATCGTGTTTTTACCGCAAGAAACGACGATTTTTACAATTTGAACATTTTCACAAACAAACCCATATTCCTCTGCATGCGAACGTGAAATTGTTGTTATATATAATTGACTCCACATGAATTTAACATTTTTTTAAGAAATTAGACAAATCTCCCGGAAGTTGTAGTTTTTATTGATATTTATATAGTTAAAATCTCGCAAAAACGAAATTTTTTGAAGGATTTTTTTTTGGGGGGAAAATCGAAACCAGTGATATAATACAGTTCAATCATGTATACTAAACACTCTGTAAAAGAATTAGCACAATCGGTTGGAATATAGAGATTTTATTAACGATTATAGCAAAATCGCGTTTTTACCGCAAGAAAAGACGATTTTTACAATTGGACGATTTACACAAACAAACCCATATTCCTCTGCATGCGAACGTGAAATTGTTGTTATATATAGGTGAATCCACATGAATTTAACATATTTTTAAGAAATTAGACAAATCCCAAGGAATTTGTAGATTTTATTGATATTTATATAGTTAAAAAACTCGCAAAAACGAAATTTTTTGAAGGATTTTTTTTGTGGGGAAAATCGAAACCAGTGACATAATACAGTTCAATCATGTATACTAAACACTCTGTGAAAGAATTAGCACAATCGGTTCTAATATAGAGATTTTATTAACGTTTATAGCAAAATCGTGTTTTTACCGCAAGAATCGACGATTTTTACAATTGAGCGATTTACACAAACAAACCCATATTCCTCTGCATGCGAACGTGAAATTGTTGTGATATACAGGTGACTCCACATGAACTTAACATATTTTTAAGAAATTAGACAAATCCCACGGAATTTGTAGATTTTATTGATATTTATATAGTTAAAATCTCGCAAAAACGAAATTTTTTGAAGGATTTTTTTTTGTGGGGAAAATCGAAACCAGTGATATAATACAGTTCAATCATATATACTAAACACTCTGTCAAAGAATTAGCACAATCGGTTGGAATATAGAGATTTTATTAACGTTTATAGCAAAATCGTGTTTTTACCGCAAGAAACGACGATTTTTACAATTGGACGATTTACACAAACAAACCCATATTCCTCTGCATGCGAACGTGAAATTGTTGATATATATAGATGAATCCACATGAATTTAACATTTTCTTAAGAAATTAGACAAATCCCACTGAATTTGTAGATTTTATTGATATTTATGTAGTTAAAAATCTCGCAAAAACGAAATTTTTTGAAGGATTTTTTTTGTGGGGAAAATCGAAACCAGTGACATAATACAGTTCAATCATGTATACTAAACACTCTATCAAAGAATTAGCACAATCGGTTGGAATATAGAGATTTTATTAACGTTTATAGCAAAATCGTGTTTTTACCGCAAGAAACGACGAATTTTACAATTTAACGATTTACACAAACAAACCCATATTCCTCTGCATGCGAACGTGAAATTTTTGTTATATATAGGTGAATCCACATGAATTTAACACATTTTTAAGAAATTAGACAAATCCCACGGAATTTGTAGATTTTATTGATATTTATATAGTTAATAATCTCGCAAAAACGAAATTTTTTTGAGGATTTTTGTTTGTGGGGAAAATTGAAACCAGTGATATAATACAGTTCAATCATGTATACTAAACAATCTGTCACAGAATTAGCACAATCGGTTCTAATATAGAGATTTTATTAACGTTTATAGCAAAATCGTGTTTTTACCGCAAGAAACGACGATTTTTACAATTGGACGATTTACACAAACAAACCCATATTCCTCTGCATGCGAACGAGAAATTGTTGTTATATATAGGTGAATCCACATGAATTTAACATTTTTTTAAGAAATTAGACAAATCCCACGGAATTTGTAGTTTTTATTGATATTTATATAGTTAAAATCTCGCAAAAACGAAATTTTTTGAAGGATTTTTTTTTGTGGGGAAAATCGAAACCTGTGATATAATAAAATTCAATTATGTATACTAAACACTCTGTGAAAGAATTAGCACAATCGGTTGGAATATAGAGATTTTATTAACGTTTATAACAAAATCGTGTTTTTACCGCAAGAAACGACGATTTTTACAATTGGACGATTTACACAAACAAACCCATATTCCTCTGCATGCGAACGTGAAATTGTTGTTATATACAGGTGACTCCACATGAATTTAACATTTTTTAAGAAATTAGACAAATCCCACGGAATTTGTAGATTTTATTGTTATTTATATAGTTAAAATCTCGCAAAAACGAAATTTTTTGAAGGATTTTTTTTTGTGGGGAAAATCGAAACCAGTGACATAATACAGTTCAATCATGTATACTAAACACTCTGTGAAAGAATTAGCACAATCGGTTGGAATATAGAGATTTTATTAACGTTTATAACAAAATCGTGTTTTTACCGCAAGAAACGACGATTTTTACAATTGGACGATTTACACAAACAAACCAATATTCCTCTGCATGCGAACGTGAAATTGTTGTTATATACAGGTGACTCCACATGAATTTAACATATTTTTAAAAAATTAGACAAATCCCACGGAATTTGTAGATTTTATTGATATTTATATAGTTAAAATCTCGCAAAAACGAAATTTTTTGAAGGATTTTTTTTTGTGGGGAAAATCGAAACCTGTGACATAATACAGTTCAATCATGTATACTAAACACTCTGTGAAAGAATTAGCACAATCGGTTGGAATATAGAGATTTTATTAACGTTTATAGCAAAATCGTGTTTTTACCGCAAGAAACGACGATTTTCTCAAACAAACCCATATTCCTCTGCATGCGAATGTGAAATTGTTGTTATATATAGGTGACTCCACATGAATTTAACATTTTTTTAAGAAATTAGACAAATCCCCCGGAATTTGTAGATTTTATTGATATTTATATAGTTAAAATCTCGCAAAAACGAAATTTTTTGAAGGATTTTTTTTTGTGGGGAAAATCGAAACCAGTGATATAATACAGTTCAATCATGTATACTAAACACTCTGTCAAAGAATTAGCACAATCGGTTGGAATATAGAGATTTTATTAACGATTATAGCAAAATCGTGTTTTTACCGCAAGAAAAGACGATTTTTACAATTGGACGATTTACACAAACAAACCCATATTCCTCTGCATGCGAACGTGAAATTGTTGTTATATATAGGTGAATCCACATGAATTTAACATATTTTTAAGAAATTAGACAAATCCCAAGGAATTTGTAGATTTTATTGATATTTATATAGTTAAAATTCTCGCAAAAACGAAATTTTTTGATGGATTTTTTTTTGTGGGGAAAATCGAAACCAGTGATATAATACAGTTCAATCATGTATACTAAACACTCTGTGAAAGAATTAGCACAATCGGTTGGAATATAGAGATTTTATTAACGATTATAACAAAATCGTGTTTTTACCGCAAGAAAAGACGATTTTTACAATTGGACGATTTACACAAACAAACCCATATTCCTCTGCATGCGAACGTGAAATTGTTGTTATATATAGGTGAATCCACATGAATTTAACATATTTTTAAGAAATTAGACAAATCCCACGGAATTTGTAGATTTTATTGATATTTATATAGTTAAAATCTCGCAAAAACGAAATTTTTTTGAGGATTTTTTTTTGTGGGGAAAATCGAAACCAGTGATATAATACAGTTCAATCATGTATACTAAACAATCTGTCAAAGAATTAGCACAATCGGTTGGAATATAGAGATTTTATTAACGTTTATAGCAAAATCGTGTTTTTACCGCAAGAAACGACGATTTTTACAATGGGACGATTTACACAAACAAACCCTTATTCCTCCGCATGCGAACGTTAAATTGTTGTTATATATAGGTGAATCCACATGAATTTAACATTTTTTTAAGAAATTAGACAAATCCCACGGAATTTGTAGATTATATTGATATTTATATAGTTAAAATCTCGCAAAAACGAAATTTTTTGAAGGATTTTTTTTTGTGGGGAAAATCGAAACCAGTGACATAATACAGTTCAATCATGTATACTAAACACTCTGTGAAAGAATTAGCACAATCGGTTGGAATATAGAGATTTTATTAACGTTTATAGCAAAATCGTGTTTTTACCGCAAGAAACGACGATTTTTACAATTTGACCATTTTCACAAACAAACCCATATTCCTCTGCATGCGAACGTGAAATTGTTGTTATATATAGGTGACTCCACATGAATTTAACATACTTTTAAGAAATTAGACAAATCCCCCGGAATTTGTAGTTTTTATTGATATTTATATAGTTAAAATCTCGCAAAAACGAAATTTTTTGAAGGATTTTTTTTGGGGGGGAAAATCGAAACCAGTGATATAATACAGTTCAATCATGTATACTAAACACTCTGTCAAAGAATTAGCACAATCGGTTGGAATATAGAGATTTTATTAACGTTTATAGCAAAATCGTGTTTTTACCGCAAGAAACGACGATTTTTACAATTGGACGATTTACACAAACAAACCCATATTCCTCTGCATGCGAATGTGAAATTGTTGTTATATATAGGTGAATCCACATGAATTTAACATTTTTTTAAGAAATTAGACAAATCCCACGGAATTTGTAGATTTTATTGATATTTATATAGTTAAAATCTCGCAAAAACGAAATTTTTTGAAGGATTTTTTTTTTGTGGGGAAAATCGAAACCAGTGATATAATAAAGTTCAATTATGTATACTAAACACTCTGTGAAAGAATTAGCACAATCGGTTGGAATATAGAGATTTTATTAACGTTTATAACAAAATCGTGTTTTTACCGCAAGAAACGACGATTTTTACAATTGGACGATTTACACAAACAAACCCATATTCCTCTGCATGCGAACGTGAAATTGTTGTTATATACAGGTGACTCCACATGAATTTAACATTTTTTTAAGAAATTAGACAAATCCCACGGAATTTGTAGATTTTATTGATATTTATATAGTTAAAATCTCGCAAAAACGAAATTTTTTGAAGGATTTTTTTTTTGTGGGGAAAATCGAAACCAGTGATATAATACAGTTCAATCATGTATACTAAACACTCTGTCAAAGAATTAGCACAATCGGTTGGAATATAGAGATTTTATTAACGTTTATAGCAAAATCGTGTTTTTACCGCAAGAAACGACGATTTTTACAATTGGACGTTTTACACAAACAAACCCATATTCCTCCGCATGCGAACGTGAAATTGTTGTTATATATAGGTGAATCCACATGAATTTAACATTTTCTTAAGAAATTAGACAAATCCCACGGAATTTGTAGATTATATTGATATTTATATAGTTAAAAAACTCGCAAAAACGAAATTTTTTGAAGGATTTTTTTTTTGGGGAAAATCGAAACCAGTGATATAATACAGTTCAATCATATATACTAAACACTCTGTCAAAGAATTAGCACAATCGGTTGGAATGTAGAGATTTTATTAACATTTATAGCAAAATCGTGTTTTTACCGCAAGAAACGACGATTTTTACAATTGGACGATTTACACAAACAAACCCATATTCCTCTGCATGCGAACGTGAAATTGTTGATATATATAGGAGAATCCACATGAATTTAACATTTTCTTAAGAAATTAGACAAATCCCACGGAATTTGTAGATTTTATTGATACTTATATAGTTAAAACCTCGCAAAAACGAAATTTTTTTGAGGAATTTTTTTTGTGGGGAAAATCGAAACCAGTGATATAATACAGTTCAATCATGTATACTAAACAATCTGTCACAGAATTAGCACAATCGGTTGGAATATAGAGATTTTATTAACGTTTATAGCAAAATCGTGTTTTTACCGCAAGAAATGACGATTTTTACAATTGGACGATATACACAAACAAACCCATATTCCTCTGCATGCGAACGTGAAATTGTTGTTATATATAGGTGAATCCACATGAATTTAACATTTTTTTAAGAAATTAGACAAATCCCACGGAATTTGTAGATTTTATTGATATTTATATAGTTAAAATCTCGCAAAAACGAAATTTTTTGAAGGATTTTTTTTTTGTGGGGAAAATCAAAACCAGTGATATAATAAAGTTCAATTATGTATACTAAACACTCTGTGAAAGAATTAGCACAATCGGTTGGAATATAGAGATTTTATTAACGTTTATAACAAAATCGTGTTTTTACCGCAAGAAACGACGATTTTTACAATTGGACGATTTACACAAACAAACCCATATTCCTCTGCATGCGAACGTGAAATTGTTGTTATATACAGGTGACTCCACATGAATTTAACATTTTTTTAAGAAATTAGACAAATCCCACGGAATTTGTAGATTTTATTGATATTTATATAGTTAAAATCTCGCAAAAACGAAATTTTTTGAAGGATTTTTTTTTGTGGGGAAAATCGAAACCAGTGATATAATACAGTTCAATCATGTATACTAAACACTCTGTGAAAGAATTAGCACAATCGGTTGGAATATAGAGATTTTATTAACGTTTATAGCAAAATCGTGTTTTTACCGCAAGAAACGACGATTTTTACAATTGGACGTTTTACACAAACAAACCCATATTCCTCCGCATGCGAACGTGAAATTGTTGTTATATATAGGTGAATCCACATGAATTTAACATTTTCTTAAGAAATTAGACAAATCCCACGGAATTTGTAGATTATATTGATATTTATATAGTTAAAAAACTCGCAAAAACGAAATTTTTTGAAGGATTTTTTTTTGTGGGGAAAATCGAAACCTGTGACATAATACAGTTCAATCATGTATACTAAACACTCTGTGAAAGAATTAGCACAATCGGTTGGAATATAGAGATTTTATTAACGTTTATAGCAAAATCGTGTTTTTACCGCAAGAAACGACGATTTTTACCATTTGACGATTTTCTCAAACAAACCCATATTCCTCTGCATGCGAATGTGAAATTGTTGTTATATATAGGTGACTCCACATGAACTTAACATTTTTTTAAGAAATTAGACAAATCCCCCGGAATTTGTAGATTTTATTGATATTTATATAGTTAAAATCTCGCAAAAACGAAATTTTTTGAAGGATTTTTTTTGTGGGGAAAATCGAAACCAGTGATATAATACAGTTCAATCATGTATACTAAACACTCTGTCAAAGAATTAGCACAATCGGTTGGAATATAGAGATTTTATTAACGATTATAGCAAAATCGTGTTTTTACCGCAAGAAAAGACGATTTTTACAATTGGACGATTTACACAAACAAACCCATATTCCTCTGCATGCGAACGTGAAATTGTTGTTATATATAGGTGAATCCACATGAATTTAACAATTTTTAAGAAATTAGACAAATCCCAGGGAATTTGTAGATTTTATTGATATTTATATAGTTAAAAATCTCGCAAAAACGAAATTTTTTGAAGGATTTTTTTTTGTGGGGAAAATCGAAACCAGTGATATTATACAGTTCAATCATGTATACTAAACACTCTGTCAAAGAATTAGCACAATCGGTTGGAATATAGAGATTTTATTAACGATTATAGCAAAATCGTGTTTTTACCGCAAGAAAAGACGATTTTTACAATTGGACGATTTACACAAACAAACCCATATTCCTCTGCATGCGAACGTGAAATTGTTGTTATATATAGGTGAATCCACATGAATGTAACATATTTTTAAGAAATTAGAAAAATCCCAAGGAATTTGTAGATTTTATATATATTTATATAGTTAAAAATCTCGCAAAAACGAAATTTTTTGAAGGATTTTTTTTGTGGGGAAAATCGAAACCAGTGATATAATACAGATCAATTATGTATACTAAACACTCTGTCAAAGAATTAGCACAATCGGTTGGAATGTAGAGATTTTATTAACGTTTATAACAAAATCGTGTTTTTACCGCAAGAAACGACGATTTTTACAATTGGACGATTTACACAAACAAACCCATATTCCTCTGCATGCGAACGTGAAATTGTTGTTATATACAGGTGACTCCACATGAATTTAACATTTTTTTAAGAAATTAGACAAATCCCACGGAATTTGTAGATTTTATTGATATTTATATAGTTAAAATCTCGCAAAAACGAAATTTTTTGAAGGATTTTTTTTTTGTGGGGAAAATCGAAACCAGTGATATAATACAGTTCAATCATGTATACTAAACACTCTGTCAAAGAATTAGCACAATCGGTTGGAATATAGAGATTTTATTAACGTTTATAGCAAAATCGTGTTTTTACCGCAAGAAACGACGATTTTTACAATTGGACGTTTTACACAAACAAACCCATATTCCTCCGCATGCGAACGTGAAATTGTTGTTATATATAGGTGAATCCACATGAATTTAACATTTTCTTAAGAAATTAGACAAATCCCACGGAATTTGTAGATTATATTGATATTTATATAGTTAAAAAACTCGCAAAAACGAAATTTTTTGAAGGATTTTTTTTTTGGGGAAAATCGAAACCAGTGATATAATACAGTTCAATCATATATACTAAACACTCTGTCAAAGAATTAGCACAATCGGTTGGAATGTAGAGATTTTATTAACATTTATAGCAAAATCGTGTTTTTACCGCAAGAAACGACGATTTTTACAATTGGACGATTTACACAAACAAACCCATATTCCTCTGCATGCGAACGTGAAATTGTTGATATATATAGGAGAATCCACATGAATTTAACATTTTCTTAAGAAATTAGACAAATCCCACGGAATTTGTAGATTTTATTGATACTTATATAGTTAAAACCTCGCAAAAACGAAATTTTTTTGAGGAATTTTTTTTGTGGGGAAAATCGAAACCAGTGATATAATACAGTTCAATCATGTATACTAAACAATCTGTCACAGAATTAGCACAATCGGTTGGAATATAGAGATTTTATTAACGTTTATAGCAAAATCGTGTTTTTACCGCAAGAAATGACGATTTTTACAATTGGACGATATACACAAACAAACCCATATTCCTCTGCATGCGAACGTGAAATTGTTGTTATATATAGGTGAATCCACATGAATTTAACATTTTTTTAAGAAATTAGACAAATCCCACGGAATTTGTAGATTTTATTGATATTTATATAGTTAAAATCTCGCAAAAACGAAATTTTTTGAAGGATTTTTTTTTTGTGGGGAAAATCAAAACCAGTGATATAATAAAGTTCAATTATGTATACTAAACACTCTGTGAAAGAATTAGCACAATCGGTTGGAATATAGAGATTTTATTAACGTTTATAACAAAATCGTGTTTTTACCGCAAGAAACGACGATTTTTACAATTGGACGATTTACACAAACAAACCCATATTCCTCTGCATGCGAACGTGAAATTGTTGTTATATACAGGTGACTCCACATGAATTTAACATTTTTTTAAGAAATTAGACAAATCCCACGGAATTTGTAGATTTTATTGATATTTATATAGTTAAAATCTCGCAAAAACGAAATTTTTTGAAGGATTTTTTTTTGTGGGAAAATCGAAACCAGTGATATAATACAGTTCAATCATGTATACTAAACACTCTGTGAAAGAATTAGCACAATCGGTTGGAATATAGAGATTTTATTAACGTTTATAGCAAAATCGTGTTTTTACCGCAAGAAACGACGATTTTTACAATTGGACGTTTTACACAAACAAACCCATATTCCTCCGCATGCGAACGTGAAATTGTTGTTATATATAGGTGAATCCACATGAATTTAACATTTTCTTAAGAAATTAGACAAATCCCACGGAATTTGTAGATTATATTGATATTTATATAGTTAAAAAACTCGCAAAAACGAAATTTTTTGAAGGATTTTTTTTTGTGGGGAAAATCGAAACCTGTGACATAATACAGTTCAATCATGTATACTAAACACTCTGTGAAAGAATTAGCACAATCGGTTGGAATATAGAGATTTTATTAACGTTTATAGCAAAATCGTGTTTTTACCGCAAGAAACGACGATTTTTACCATTTGACGATTTTCTCAAACAAACCCATATTCCTCTGCATGCGAATGTGAAATTGTTGTTATATATAGGTGACTCCACATGAACTTAACATTTTTTTAAGAAATTAGACAAATCCCCCGGAATTTGTAGATTTTATTGATATTTATATAGTTAAAATCTCGCAAAAACGAAATTTTTTGAAGGATTTTTTTTGTGGGGAAAATCGAAACCAGTGATATAATACAGTTCAATCATGTATACTAAACACTCTGTCAAAGAATTAGCACAATCGGTTGGAATATAGAGATTTTATTAACGATTATAGCAAAATCGTGTTTTTACCGCAAGAAAAGACGATTTTTACAATTGGACGATTTACACAAACAAACCCATATTCCTCTGCATGCGAACGTGAAATTGTTGTTATATATAGGTGAATCCACATGAATGTAACATATTTTTAAGAAATTAGAAAAATCCCAAGGAATTTGTAGATTTTATATATATTTATATAGTTAAAAATCTCGCAAAAACGAAATTTTTTGAAGGATTTTTTTTGTGGGGAAAATCGAAACCAGTGATATAATACAGATCAATTATGTATACTAAATACTCTGTGAAAGAATTAGCACAATCGGTTGGAATATAGAGGTTTTCTTAACGTTTATAGCAAAATCGTGTTTTTACCGCAAGAAACGACGATTTTTACAATTGGACGATTTACACAAACAAACCCATATTCCTCTCCATGCAAACGTGAAATTGTTCTGATTTATAGGTGAATCCACATGAATTTAACATTTTTTTAAGAAATTTGACAAATCCCACGGAATTTGTAGATTTTATTGATATTTATATAGTTAAAAAACTCGCAAAAACGAAATTTTTTGAAGGATTTTTTTTGTGGGGAAAATCGAAACCAGTGACATAATACAGTTCAATCACGTATACTAAACACTCTGTGAAAGAATTAGCACAATCGGTTGGAATATAGAGATTTTATTAACGTTTATAACAAAATCGTGTTTTTACCGCAAGAATCGACGATTTTTACAATTGGACGATTTACACAAACAAACCCATATTCCTCTGCATGCGAACGTGAAATTGTTGTGATATACAGGTGACTCCACATGAATTTAACATATTTTTAAGAAATTAGACAAATCCCACGGAATTTGTAGATTTTATTGATATTTATATAGTTAAAATCTCGCAAAAACGAAATTTTTTAAAGGATTTTTTTTTGTGGGGAAAATCGAAACCAGTGATATAATACAGTTCAATCATATATACTAAACACTCTGTCAAAGAATTAGCACAATCGGTTGGAATGTAGAGATTTTATTAACATTTATAGCAAAATCGTGTTTTTACCGCAAGAAAAGACGATTTTTACAATTGGACGATTTACACAAACAAACCCATATTCCTCTGCATGCGAACGTGAAATTGTTGATATATATAGGAGAATCCACATGAATTTAACATTTTCTTAAGAAATTAGACAAATCCCACGGAATTTGTAGATTTTATTGATATTTATATAGTTAAAACCTCGCAAAAACGAAATTTTTTTGAGGAATTTTTTTTGTGGGGAAAATCGAAACCAGTGATATAATACAGTTCAATCATGTATACTAAACAATCTGTCACAGAATTAGCACAATCGGTTGGAATATAGAGATTTTATTAACGTTTATAGCAAAATCGTGTTTTTACCGCAAGAAATGACGATTTTTACAATTGGACGATTTACACAAACAAACCCATACTCCTCTGCATGCGAACGTGAAATTGTTGTGATATATAGGTGAATCCACATGAATTTAACATTATTTTAAGAAATTAGACAAATCCCACGGAATTTGTAGATTTTATTGATATTTATATAGTTAAAATATCGCAAAAACGAAATTTTTTGAAGGATTTTTTTTTGTGGGGAAAATCGAAACCAGTGATATAATAAAGTTCAATTATGTATACTAAACACTCTGTGAAAGAATTAGCACAATCGGTTGGAATATAGAGATTTTATTAACGTTTATAACAAAATCGTGTTTTTACCGCAAGAAACGACGATTTTTACAATTGGACGATTTACACAAACAAACCCATATTCCTCTGCATGCGAACGTGAAATTGTTGTTATATACAGGTGACTCCACATGAATTTAACATTTTTTTAAGAAATTAGACAAATCCCACGGAATTTGTAGATTTTATTGATATTTATATAGTTAAAATCTCGCAAAAACGAAATTTTTTTAAGGATTTTTTTTTTGTGGGGAAAATCGAAACCAGTGATATAATACAGTTCAATCATATATACTAAACACTCTGTCAAAGAATTAGCACAATCGGTTGGAATATAGAGATTTTATTAACGTTTATAGCAAAATCGTGTTTTTACCGCAAGAAACGACGATTTTTACAATTGGACAATTTATACAAACAAACCCTTATTACCCCGCATGCGAACGTGAAATTGTTGTTATATATAGGTGAATCCACATGAATTTAACATTTTCTTAAGAAATTAGACAAATCCCACGGAATTTGTAGATTATATTGATATTTATATAGTTAAAAAACTCGCAAAAACGAAATTTTTTGAAGGATTTTTTTTGTGGGGAAAATCGAAACCAGTGACATAATACAGTTCAATCATGTATACTAAACACTCTGTGAAAGAATTAGCACAATCGGTTGGAATATAGAGATTTTATTAACGTTTATAGCAAAATCGTGTTTTTACCGCAAGAAACGACGATTTTTACCATTTGACGATTTTCTCAAACAAACCCATATTCCTCTGCATGCGAATGTGAAATTGTTGTTATATATAGGTGACTCCACATGAATTTAACATTTTTTTTAGAAATTAGACAAATCCCCCGGAATTTGTAGATTTTATTGATATTTATATAGTTAAAATCTCGCAAAAACGAAATTTTTTGAAGGATTTTTTTTTTTGTGGGGAAAATCGAAACCAGTGATATAATACAGTTCAATCATGTATACTAAACACTCTGTCAAAGAATTAGCACAATCGGTTGGAATATAGAGATTTTATTAACGATTATAGCAAAATCGTGTTTTTACCGCAAGAAAAGACGATTTGTACAATTGGACGATTTACACAAACAAACCCATATTCCTCTGCATGCGAACGTGAAATTGTTGTTATATATAGGTGAATCCACATGAATTTAACATATTTTTAAGAAATTAGACAAATCCCAAGGAATTTGTAGATTTTATTGATATTTATATAGTTAAAAAACTCGCAAAAACGAAATTTTTTGAAGGATTTTTTTTTGTGGGGAAAATCGAAACCAGTGACATAATACAGTTCAATCATGTATACTAAACACTCTGTGAAAGAATTAGCACAATCGGTTGGAATATAGAGATTTTATTAACGTTTATAACAAAATCGTGTTTTTACCGCAAGAATCGACGATTTTTACAATTGGACGATTTACACAAACAAACCCATATTCCTCTGCATGCGAACGTGAAATTGTTGTGATATACAGGTGACTCCACATGAACTTAACATATTTTTAAGAAATTAGACAAATCCCACGGAATTTGTAGATTTTATTGATATTTATATAGTTAAAATCTCGCAAAAACGAAATTTTTTGAAGGATTTTTTTTTGTGGGGAAAATCGAAACCAGTGATATAATACAGTTCAATCATATATACTAAACACTCTGTCAAAGAATTAGCACAATCGGTTGGAATATAGAGATTTTATTAACGTTTATAGCAAAATCGTGTTTTTACCGCAAGAAACGACGATTTTTACAATTGGACGATTTACACAAACAAACCCATATTCCTCTGCATGCGAACGTGAAATTGTTGATATATATAGATGAATCCACATGAATTTAACATTTTCTTAAGAAATTAGACAAATCCCACTGAATTTGTAGATTTTATTGATATTTATGTAGTTAAAAATCTCGCAAAAACGAAATTTTTTGAAGGATTTTTTTTGTGGGGAAAATCGAAACCAGTGACATAATACAGTTCAATCATGTATACTAAACACTCTATCAAAGAATTAGCACAATCGGTTGGAATATAGAGATTTTATTAACGTTTATAGCAAAATCGTGTTTTTACCGCAAGAAACGACGAATTTTACAATTTAACGATTTACACAAACAAACCCATATTCCTCTGCATGCGAACGTGAAATTTTTGTTATATATAGGTGAATCCACATGAATTTAACACATTTTTAAGAAATTAGACAAATCCCACGGAATTTGTAGATTTTATTGATATTTATATAGTTAATAATCTCGCAAAAACGAAATTTTTTTGAGGATTTTTGTTTGTGGGGAAAATTGAAACCAGTGATATAATACAGTTCAATCATGTATACTAAACAATCTGTCACAGAATTAGCACAATCGGTTCTAATATAGAGATTTTATTAACGTTTATAGCAAAATCGTGTTTTTACCGCAAGAAACGACGATTTTTACAATTGGACGATTTACACAAACAAACCCATATTCCTCTGCATGCGAACGAGAAATTGTTGTTATATATAGGTGAATCCACATGAATTTAACATTTTTTTAAGAAATTAGACAAATCCCACGGAATTTGTAGTTTTTATTGATATTTATATAGTTAAAATCTCGCAAAAACGAAATTTTTTGAAGGATTTTTTTTTGTGGGGAAAATCGAAACCTGTGATATAATAAAATTCAATTATGTATACTAAACACTCTGTGAAAGAATTAGCACAATCGGTTGGAATATAGAGATTTTATTAACGTTTATAACAAAATCGTGTTTTTACCGCAAGAAACGACGATTTTTACAATTGGACGATTTACACAAACAAACCCATATTCCTCTGCATGCGAACGTGAATTTGTTGTTATATACAGGTGACTCCACATGAATTTAACATTTTTTTAAGAAATTAGACAAATCCCACGGAATTTGTAGATTTTATTGTTATTTATATAGTTAAAATCTCGCAAAAACGAAATTTTTTGAAGGATTTTTTTTTGTGGGGAAAATCGAAACCAGTGACATAATACAGTTCAATCATGTATACTAAACACTCTGTGAAAGAATTAGCACAATCGGTTGGAATATAGAGATTTTATTAACGTTTATAACAAAATCGTGTTTTTACCGCAAGAAACGACGATTTTTACAATTGGACGATTTACACAAACAAACCAATATTCCTCTGCATGCGAACGTGAAATTGTTGTTATATACAGGTGACTCCACATGAATTTAACATATTTTTAAAAAATTAGACAAATCCCACGGAATTTGTAGATTTTATTGATATTTATATAGTTAAAATCTCGCAAAAACGAAATTTTTTGAAGGATTTTTTTTTGTGGGGAAAATCGAAACCTGTGACATAATACAGTTCAATCATGTATACTAAACACTCTGTGAAAGAATTAGCACAATCGGTTGGAATATAGAGATTTTATTAACGTTTATAGCAAAATCGTGTTTTTACCGCAAGAAACGACGATTTTCTCAAACAAACCCATATTCCTCTGCATGCGAATGTGAAATTGTTGTTATATATAGGTGACTCCACATGAATTTAACATTTTTTTAAGAAATTAGACAAATCCCCCGGAATTTGTAGATTTTATTGATATTTATATAGTTAAAATCTCGCAAAAACGAAATTTTTTGAAGGATTTTTTTTTGTGGGGAAAATCGAAACCAGTGATATAATACAGTTCAATCATGTATACTAAACACTCTGTCAAAGAATTAGCACAATCGGTTGGAATATAGAGATTTTATTAACGATTATAGCAAAATCGTGTTTTTACCGCAAGAAAAGACGATTTTTACAATTGGACGATTTACACAAACAAACCCATATTCCTCTGCATGCGAACGTGAAATTGTTGTTATATATAGGTGAATCCACATGAATTTAACATATTTTTAAGAAATTAGACAAATCCCAAGGAATTTGTAGATTTTATTGATATTTATATAGTTAAAATTCTCGCAAAAACGAAATTTTTTGATGGATTTTTTTTTGTGGGGAAAATCGAAACCAGTGATATAATACAGTTCAATCATGTATACTAAACACTCTGTGAAAGAATTAGCACAATCGGTTGGAATATAGAGATTTTATTAACGATTATAACAAAATCGTGTTTTTACCGCAAGAAAAGACGATTTTTACAATTGGACGATTTACACAAACAAACCCATATTCCTCTGCATGCGAACGTGAAATTGTTGTTATATATAGGTGAATCCACATGAATTTAACATATTTTTAAGAAATTAGACAAATCCCACGGAATTTGTAGATTTTATTGATATTTATATAGTTAAAATCTCGCAAAAACGAAATTTTTTTGAGGATTTTTTTTTGTGGGGAAAATCGAAACCAGTGATATAATACAGTTCAATCATGTATACTAAACAATCTGTCAAAGAATTAGCACAATCGGTTGGAATATAGAGATTTTATTAACGTTTATAGCAAAATCGTGTTTTTACCGCAAGAAACGACGATTTTTACAATGGGACGATTTACACAAACAAACCCTTATTCCTCCGCATGCGAACGTTAAATTGTTGTTATATATAGGTGAATCCACATGAATTTAACATTTTTTTAAGAAATTAGACAAATCCCACGGAATTTGTAGATTATATTGATATTTATATAGTTAAAATCTCGCAAAAACGAAATTTCTTGAAGGATTTTTTTTTGTGGGGAAAATCGAAACCAGTGACATAATACAGTTCAATCATGTATACTAAACACTCTGTGAAAGAATTAGCACAATCGGTTGGAATATAGAGATTTTATTAACGTTTATAGCAAAATCGTGTTTTTACCGCAAGAAACGACGATTTTTACAATTTGACCATTTTCACAAACAAACCCATATTCCTCTGCATGCGAACGTGAAATTGTTGTTATATATAGGTGACTCCACATGAATTTAACATACTTTTAAGAAATTAGACAAATCCCCCGGAATTTGTAGTTTTTATTGATATTTATATAGTTAAAATCTCGCAAATACGAAATTTTTTGAAGGATTTTTTTTGGGGGGGAAAATCGAAACCAGTGATATAATACAGTTCAATCATGTATACTAAACACTCTGTCAAAGAATTAGCACAATCGGTTGGAATATAGAGATTTTATTAACGTTTATAGCAAAATCGTGTTTTTACCGCAAGAAACGACGATTTTTACAATTGGACGATTTACACAAACAAACCCATATTCCTCTGCATGCGAATGTGAAATTGTTGTTATATATAGGTGAATCCACATGAATTTAACATTTTTTTAAGAAATTAGACAAATCCCACGGAATTTGTAGATTTTATTGATATTTATATAGTTAAAATCTCGCAAAAACGAAATTTTTTGAAGGATTTTTTTTTTGTGGGGAAAATCGAAACCAGTGATATAATAAATTTCAATTATGTATACTAAACACTCTGTGAAAGAATTAGCACAATCGGTTGGAATATAGAGATTTTATTAACGTTTATAACAAAATCGTGTTTTTACCGCAAGAAACGACGATTTTTACAATTGGACGATTTACACAAACAAACCCATATTCCTCTGCATGCGAACGTGAAATTGTTGTTATATACAGGTGACTCCACATGAATTTAACATTTTTTTAAGAAATTAGACAAATCCCACGGAATTTGTAGATTTTATTGATATTTATATAGTTAAAATCTCGCAAAAACGAAATTTTTTGAAGGATTTTTTTTTTTGTGGGGAAAATCGAAACCAGTGATATAATACAGTTCAATCATGTATACTAAACACTCTGTCAAAGAATTAGCACAATCGGTTGGAATATAGAGATTTTATTAACGTTTATAGCAAAATCGTGTTTTTACCGCAAGAAACGACGATTTTTACAATTGGACGTTTTACACAAACAAACCCATATTCCTCCGCATGCGAACGTGAAATTGTTGTTATATATAGGTGAATCCACATGAATTTAACATTTTCTTAAGAAATTAGACAAATCCCACGGAATTTGTAGATTATATTGATATTTATATAGTTAAAAAACTCGCAAAAACGAAATTTTTTGAAGGATTTTTTTTTTGGGGAAAATCGAAACCAGTGATATAATACAGTTCAATCATATATACTAAACACTCTGTCAAAGAATTAGCACAATCGGTTGGAATGTAGAGATTTTATTAACATTTATAGCAAAATCGTGTTTTTACCGCAAGAAACGACGATTTTTACAATTGGACGATTTACACAAACAAACCCATATTCCTCTGCATGCGAACGTGAAATTGTTGATATATATAGGAGAATCCACATGAATTTAACATTTTCTTAAGAAATTAGACAAATCCCACGGAATTTGTAGATTTTATTGATACTTATATAGTTAAAACCTCGCAAAAACGAAATTTTTTTGAGGAATTTTTTTTGTGGGGAAAATCGAAACCAGTGATATAATACAGTTCAATCATGTATACTAAACAATCTGTCACAGAATTAGCACAATCGGTTGGAATATAGAGATTTTATTAACGTTTATAGCAAAATCGTGTTTTTACCGCAAGAAATGACGATTTTTACAATTGGACGATATACACAAACAAACCCATATTCCTCTGCATGCGAACGTGAAATTGTTGTTATATATAGGTGAATCCACATGAATTTAACATTTTTTTAAGGAATTAGACAAATCCCACGGAATTTGTAGATTTTATTGATATTTATATAGTTAAAATCTCGCAAAAACGAAATTTTTTGAAGGATTTTTTTTTTGTGGGGAAAATCAAAACCAGTGATATAATAAAGTTCAATTATGTATACTAAACACTCTGTGAAAGAATTAGCACAATCGGTTGGAATATAGAGATTTTATTAACGTTTATAACAAAATCGTGTTTTTACCGCAAGAAACGACGATTTTTACAATTGGACGATTTACACAAACAAACCCATATTCCTCTGCATGCGAACGTGAAATTGTTGTTATATACAGGTGACTCCACATGAATTTAACATTTTTTTAAGAAATTAGACAAATCCCACGGAATTTGTAGATTTTATTGATATTTATATAGTTAAAATCTCGCAAAAACGAAATTTTTTGAAGGATTTTTTTTTGTGGGGAAAATCGAAACCAGTGATATAATACAGTTCAATCATGTATACTAAACACTCTGTGAAAGAATTAGCACAATCGGTTGGAATATAGAGATTTTATTAACGTTTATAGCAAAATCGTGTTTTTACCGCAAGAAACGACGATTTTTACAATTGGACGTTTTACACAAACAAACCCATATTCCTCCGCATGCGAACGTGAAATTGTTGTTATATATAGGTGAATCCACATGAATTTAACATTTTCTTAAGAAATTAGACAAATCCCACGGAATTTGTAGATTATATTGATATTTATATAGTTAAAAAACTCGCAAAAACGAAATTTTTTGAAGGATTTTTTTTTGTGGGGAAAATCGAAACCTGTGACATAATACAGTTCAATCATGTATACTAAACACTCTGTGAAAGAATTAGCACAATCGGTTGGAATATAGAGATTTTATTAACGTTTATAGCAAAATCGTGTTTTTACCGCAAGAAAAGACGATTTTTACAATTGGACGATTTACACAAACAAACCCATATTCCTCTGCATGCGAACGTGAAATTGTTGTTATATATAGGTGAATCCACATGAATTTAACGTTTTTTTAAGAAATTTGACAAATCCCACGGAATTTGTAGATTTTATTGATATTTATATAGTTAAAAAACTCGCAAAAACGAAATTTTTTGAAGGATTTTTTTTTGTGGGGAAAATCGAAACCAGTGACATAATACAGTTCAATCATGTATACTAAACACTCTGTGAAAGAATTAGCACAATCGGTTGGAATATAGAGATTTTATTAACGTTTATAACAAAATCGTGTTTTTACCGCAAGAATCGACGATTTTAACAATTGGACGATTTACACAAACAAACCCATATTCCTCTGCATGCGAACGTGAAATTGTTGTGATATACAGGTGACTCCACATGAATTTAACATATTTTTAAGAAATTAGACAAATCCCACGGAATTTGTACATTTTATTGATATTTATATAGTTAAAATCTCGCAAAAACGAAATTTTTTGAAGGATTTTTTTTTGTGGGGAAAATCGAAACCAGTGATATAATACAGTTGAATCAAGTATATCAAACACTCTGTCAAAGAATTAGCACAATCGGTTGGAATATAGAGATTTTATTAACGTTTATAGCAAAATCGTGTTTTTACCGCAAGAAAAGACGATTTTTACAATTGGACGATTTACACAAACAAACCCATATTCCTCTGCATGCGAACGTGAAATTGTTGATATATATAGGTGAATCCACATGAATTTAAAATATTTTTAAGAAATTAGACAAATCCCAAGGAATTTGTAGATTTTATTGATATTTATATAGTTAAAAATCTCGCAAAAACGAAATTTTTTGAAGGATTTTTTTTTGTGGGGAAAATCGAAACCAGTGATATAATACAGTTCAATCATGTATACTAAACACTCTGTCAAAGAATTAGCACAATCGGTTGGAATATAGAGATTTTATTAACGATTATTTACAAAATCGTGTTTTTACCGCAAGAAAAGATTTTTACAATTGGACGATTTACACAAACAAACCCATATTCCTCTGCATGCGAACGTGAAATTGTTGTTATATATAGGTGAATCCACATGAATTTAACACATTTTTAAGAAATTAGACAAATCCCAAGGAATTTGTAGATTTTATTGATATTTATATAGTTAAAATCTCGCAAAAACGAAATTTTTTTGAGGATTTTTTTTTGTGGGGAAAATCGAAACCAGTGATATAATACAGTTCAATCATGTATACTAAACAATCTGTCAAAGAATTAGCACAATCGGTTGGAATATAGAGATTTTATTAACGTTTATAGCAAAATCGTGTTTTTACCGCAAGAAACGACGATTTTTACAATTGGACGATTTACACAAACAAACCCTTATTCCTCCGCATGCGAACGTTAAATTGCTGTTATATATAGGTGAATCCACATTGATTTAACATTTTTTTAAGAAATTAGACAAATCCCACGGAATTTGTAGATTATATTGATATTTATATAGTTAAAAATCTCGCAAAAACGAAATTTTTTGAAGGATTTTTTTTTGTGGGGAAAATCGAAACCAGTGACATAATACAGTTCAATCATGTATACTAAACACTCTATCAAAGAATTAGCACAATCGGTTGGAATATAGAGATTTTATTAACGTTTATAGCAAAATCGTGTTTTTACCGCAAGAAACGACGAATTTTATAATTGGACGATTTACACAAACAAATCCATATTCCTCTGCATGCGAACGTGAAATTTTTGTTATATATAGGTGAATCCACATGAATTTAACATATTTTTAAGAAATTAGACAAATCCCACGGAATTTGTAGATTTTATTGATATTTATATAGTTAAAATCTCGCAAAAACGAAATTTTTTTGAGGATTTTTTTTTGTGGGGAAAATCGAAACCAGTGACATAATACAGTTCAATCATGTATACTAAACACTCTGTGAAAGAATTAGCACAATCGGTTGGAATATAGAGATTTTATTAACGTTTATAACAAAATCGTGTTTTTACCGCAAGAATCGACGATTTTTACAATTGGACGATTTACACAAACAAACCCATATTCCTCTGCATGCGAACGTGAAATTGTTGTGATATACAGGTGACTCCACATGAATTTAACATATTTTTAAGAAATTAGACAAATCCCACAGAATTTGTAGATTTTATTGATATTTATATAGTTAAAACCTCGCAAAAACGAAATTTTTGAAGGATTTTTTTTTTTTTGTGGGGAAAATCGAAACCAGTGATATAATACAGTTCAATCATATATACTAAACACTCTGTCAAAGAATTAGCACAATCGGTTGGAATATAGAGATTTTATTAACGTTTATAGCAAAATCGTGTTTTTACCGCAAGAAACGACGATTTTTACAATTGGACGATTTACACAAACAAACCCATATTCCTCTGCATGCGAACATGAAATTGTTGATATATATAGGTGAATCCACATGAATTTAACATTTTCTTAAGAAATTAGACAAATCCCACTGAATTTGTAGATTTTATTGATACTTATATAGTTAAAAATCTCGCAAAAACGAAATTTTTTGAAGGATTTTTTTTTGTGGGGAAAATCGAAACCAGTGACATAATACAGTTCAATCATTATACTAAACACTCTATCAAAGAATTAGCACAATCGGTTGGAATATAGAGATTTTATTAACGTTTATAGCAAAATCGTGTTTTTACCGCAAGAAACGACGAATTTTATAATTGGACGATTTACACAAACAAACCCATATTCCTCTGCATGCGAACGTGAAATTTTTGTTATATATAGGTGAATCCACATGAATTTAACATATTTTTAAGAAATTAGACAAATCCCACGGAATTTGTAGATTTTATTGATATTTATATAGTTAAAATCTCGCAAAAACGAAATTTTTTTGAGGATTTTTTTTTGTGGGGAAAATCGAAACCAGTGATATAATACAGTTCAATCATGTATACTAAACAATCTGTCACAGAATTAGCACAATCGGTTGGAATATAGAGATTTTATTAACGTTTATAGCAAAATCGTGTTTTTACCGCAAGAAACGACGATTTTTACAATTGGACGATTTACACAAACAAACCCACATTCCTCTGCATGCGAACGTGAAATTGTTGTTATATTTAGGTGAATCCACATGAATTTAACACTTTTTTAAGAAATTAGACAAATCCCACGGAATTTGTAGATTTTATTGATATTTATATAGTTAAAATCTCGCAAAAACGAAATTTTTTGAAGGATTTATTTTTGTGGGGAAAATCGAAACCAGTGATATAATAAAGTTCAATTATGTATACTAAACACTCTGTGAAAGAATTAGCACAATCGGTTGGAATATAGAGATTTTATTAACGTTTATAACAAAATCGTGTTTTTACCGCAAGAAACGACGATTTTTACAATTGGACGATTTACACAAACAAACCCATATTCCTCTGCATGCGAACGTGAAATTGTTGTTATATACAGGTGACTCCACATGAATTTAACATTTTTTTAAGAAATTAGACAAATCCCACGGAATTTGTAGATTTTATTGATATTTATATAGTTAAAATCTCGTAAAAACGAAATTTTTTGAAGGATTTTTTTTTGTGGGGCAAATCGAAACCAGTGACATAATACAGTTCAATCATGTATACTAATCACTCTGTGAAAGAATTAGCACAATCGGTTGGAATATAGAGATTTTATTAACGTTTATAACAAAATCGTGTTTTTACCGCAAGAAACGACGATTTTTACCATTTGACGATTTTCTCAAACAAACCCATATTCCTCTGCATGCGAATGTGAAATTGTTGTTATATATAGGTGACTCCACATGAATTTAACATTTTTTTAAGAAATTAGACAAATCCCCCGGGAATTTGTAGATTTTATTGATATTTATATAGTTAAAATCTCGCAAAAACGAAATTTTTGAAGGATTTTTTTTTGTGGGGAAAATCGAAACCAGTGATATAATACAGTTCAATCATGTATACCAAACACTCTGTCAAAGAATTAGCACAATCGGTTGGAATATAGAGATTTTATTAACGATTATAGCAAAATCGTGTTTTTACCGCAAGAAAAGACGATTTTTACAATTGGACGATTTACACAAACAAACCCATATTCCTCTGCATGCGAACGTGAAATTGTTGTTTTATATAGGTGAATGCATATGAATTTAACATATTTTTAAGAAATTAGACAAATCCCAAGGAATTTGTAGATTTTATTGATATTTATATAGTTAAAAATCTCGCAAAAACGAAATTTTTTGAAGGATTTTTTTTTGTGGGGAAAATCGAAACCAGTGATATAATACAGTTCAATCATGTATACTAAACACTCTGTCAAAGAATTAGCACAATCGGTTGGAATATAGAGATTTTATTAACGATTATAGCAAAATCGTGTTTTTACCGCAAGAAAAGACGATTTTTACAATTGGACGATTTACACAAACAAACCCATATTCCTCTGCATGCCAACGTGAAATTGTTGTTATATATAGGTGAATCCACATGAATTTAACATATTTTTAAGAAATTAGACAAATCCCACAGAATTTGCAGATTTTATTGATATTTATATAGTTAAAAATCTCGCAAAAACGAAATTTTTTGAAGGATTTTTTTTTTTGTGGGGAAAATCGAAACCAGTGATATAATACAGTTCAATCATGTATACTAAACACTCTGTCAAAGAATTAGCACAATCGGTTGGAATATAGAGATTTTATTAACGATTATAGCAAAATCGTGTTTTTACCGCAAGAAAAGACGATTTTTACAATTGGACGATTTACACAAACAAACCCATATTCCTCTGCATGCGAACGTGAAATTGTTGATATATATAGGTGAATCCACATGAATTTAACATATTTTTAAGAAATTAGACAAATCCCAAGGAATTTGTAGATTTTATTGATATTTATATAGTTAAAAATCTCGCAAAAACGAAATTTTTTGAAGGATTTTTTTTGTGGGGAAAATCGAAACCAGTGATATAATACAGTTCAATTATGTATACTAAACACTCTGTGAAAGAATTAGCACAATCGGTTGGAATATAGAGGTTTTATTAACGTTTATAGCAAAATCATGATTTTACCGCAAGAAACGACGATTTTTACAATTGGACGATTTACACAAACAAACCCATATTCCTCTCCATGCGAACGTGAAATTGTTCTGATATATAGGTGAATCCACATGAATTTAACGTTTTTTTAAGAAATTTGACAAATCCCACGGAATTTGTAGATTTTATTGATATTTATATAGTTAAAAAACTCGCAAAAACGAAATTTTTTGAAGAATTTTTTTTGTGGGGAAAATCGAAACCAGTGACATAATACAGTTCAATCATGTATACTAAACACTCTGTGAAAGAATTAGCACAATCGGTTGGAATATAGAGATTTTATTAACGTTTATAACAAAATCGTGTTTTTACCGCAAGAATCGACGATTTTTACAATTGGACGATTTACACAAACAAACCCATATTCCTCTGCATGCGAACGTGAAATTGTTGTGATATACAGGTGACTCCACATGAATTTAACATATTTTTAAGAAATTAGACAAATCCCACGGAATTTGTAGATTTTATTGATATTTATATAGTTAAAATCTCGCAAAAACGAAATATTTTGAAGGATTTTTTTTTGTGGGGAAAATCGAAACCAGTGATATAATACAGTTCAATCATGTATATCAAACACTCTGTCAAAGAATTAGCACAATCGGTTGGAATATAGAGATTTTATTAACGATTATAGCAAAATCGTGTTTTTACCGCAAGAAAAGACGATTTTTACAATTGGACGATTTACACAAACAAACCCATATTCCTCTGCATGCGAACGTGAAATTGTTGATATATATAGGTGAATCCACATGAATTTAACATATTTTTAAGAAATTAGACAAATCCCAAGGAATTTGTAGATTTTATTGATATTTATATAGTTAAAAATCTCGCAAAAACGAAATTTTTTGAAGGATTTTTTTTTGTGGGGAAAACCGAAACCAGTGATATAATACAGTTCAATCATGTATACTAAACACTCTGTCAAAGAATTAGCACAATCGGTTGGAATATAGAGATTTTATTAACGATTATTTACAAAATCGTGTTTTTACCGCAAGAAAAGGTTTTTACAATTGGACGATTTACACAAACAAACCCATATTCCTCTGCATGCGAACGTGAAATTGTTGTTATATATAGGTGAATCCACATGAATTTAACATATTTTTAAGAAATTAGACAAATCCCACGGAATTTGTAGATTTTATTGATATTTATATAGTTAAAATCTCGCAAAAACGAAATTTTTTTGAGGATTTTTTTTGTGGGGAAAATCCAAACCAGTGATATAATACAGTTCAATCATGTATACTAAACAATCTGTCAAAGAATTAGCACAATCGGTTGGAATATAGAGATTTTATTAACGTTTATAGCAAAATCGTGTTTTTACCGCAAGAAACGACGATTTTTACAATTGGACGATTTACACAAACAAACCCTTATTCCTCCGCATGCGAACGTTAAATTGCTGTTATATATAGGTGAATCCACATTAATTTAATATTTTTTTAAGAAATTAGACAAATCCCACGGAATTTGTAGATTATATTGATATTTATATAGTTAAAAAACTCGCAAAAACGAAATTTTTTGAAGGATTTTTTTTTGTGGGGAAAATCGAAACCAGTGACATAATACAGTTCAATCATGTATACTAAACACTCTGTGAAAGAATTAGCACAATCGGTTGGAATATAGAGATTTTATTAACGTTTATAGCAAAATCGTGTTTTTACCGCAAGAAACGACGATTTTTACAATTTGACCATTTTCACAAACAAACCCAAATTCCTCTGCATGCGAACGTGAAATTGTTGTTATATATAGGTGACTCCACATGAATTTAACATTTTTTTAAGAAATTAGACAAATCCCACGGAATTTGTAGATTTTATTGATATTTATATAGTTAAAATCTCGCAAAAACGAAATTTTTTGAAGGATTTTTTTTTGTGGGGAAAATCGA
The DNA here is from genome assembly GCF_040183065.1 of Periplaneta americana. Lineage (NCBI taxonomy): Eukaryota > Metazoa > Arthropoda > Insecta > Blattodea > Blattidae > Periplaneta > Periplaneta americana. Next base: position 143,333 of record NW_027185512.1, read on the forward strand.
AACCAGTGATATAATAAAGTTCAATTATGTATACTAAACACTCTGTGAAAGAATTAGCACAATCGGTTGGAATATAGAGATTTTATTAACGTTTATAACAAAATTGTGTTTTTACCGCAAGAAACGATGATTTTTACAATTGGACGATTTACACCAACAAACCCATATTCCTCTGCATGCGAACGTGAAATTGTTGTTATATACAGGTGACTCCACATGAATTTAACATTTTTTTAAGAAATTAGACAAATCCCACGGAATTTGTAGATTTTATTGATATTTATATAGTTAAAATCTCGCAAAAACGAAATTTTTTGAAGGATTTTTTTTTGTGGGGAAAATCGAAAGCAGTGACATAATACAGTTCAATCATGTATACTAAACACTCTGTGAAAGAATTAGCACAATCGGTTGGAATATAGAGATTTTATTAACGTTTATAACAAAATCGTGTTTTTACCGCAAGAAACGACGATTTTTACCATTTGACGATTTTCTCAAACAAACCCATATTCCTCTGCATGCGAATGTGAAATTGTTGTTATATATAGGTGACTCCACATGAATTTAACATTTTTTTAAGAAATTAGACAAATCCCCCGGAATTTGTAGATTTTATTGATATTTATATAGTTAAAATCTCGCAAAAACGAAATTTTTTGAAGGATTTTTTTTTGTGGGGAAAATCGAAACCAGTGATATAATACAGTTCAATCATGTATACTAAACACTCTGTCAAAGAATTAGCACAATCGGTTGGAATATAGAGATTTTATTAACGATTATAGCAAAATCGTGTTTTTACCGCAAGAAAAGACGATTTTTACAATTGGACGATTTACACAAACAAACCCATATTCCTCTGCATGCGAACGTGAAATTGTTGTTATATATAGGTGAATCCACATGAATTTAACATATTTTTAAGAAATTAGACAAATCCCAAGGAATTTGTAGATTTTATTGATATTTATATAGTTAAAAATCTCGCAAAAACGAAATTTTTTTTAGGATTTTTTTTGTGGGGAAAATCGAAACCAGTGATATAATACAGTTCAATTATGTATACTAAACACTCTGTGAAAGAATTAGGACAATCGGTTGGAATATAGAGGTTTTATTAACGTTTATAGCAAAATCGTGATTTTACCGCAAGAAACGACGATTTTTACAATTGGACGATTTACACAAACAAACCCATATTCCTCTCCCTACGAACGTGAAATTGTTCTGATATATAGGTGAATCCACATGAATTTAACGTTTTTTTAAGAAATTTGACAAATCCCACGGAATTTGTAGATTTTATTGATATTTATATAGTTAAAAAACTCGCAAAAACGAAATTTTTTGAAGGATGTCTTTAGTGGGGAAAATCGAAACCAGTGACATAATACAGTTCAATCATGTATACTAAACACTCTGTGAAAGAATTAGCACAATCGGTTGGAATATAGAGATTTTATTAACGTTTATAACAAAATCGTGTTTTTACCGCAAGAATCGACGATTTTTACAATTGGACGATTTACACAAACAAACCCATATTCATCTGCATGCGAACGTGAAATTGTTGTGATATACAGGTGACTCCACATGAATTTAACATATTTTTAAGAAATTAGACAAATCCCACGGAATTTGTACATTTTATTGATATTTATATAGTTAAAATCTCGCAAAAACGAAATTTTTTGAAGGATTTTTTTTTGTGGGGAAAATCGAAACCAGTGATATAATACAGTTCAATCATGTATATCAAACACTCTGTCAAAGAATTAGCACAATCGGTTGGAATATAGAGATTTTATTAACGATTATAGCAAAATCGTGTTTTTACCGCAAGAAAAGACGATTTTTACAATTGGACGATTTACACAAACAAACCCATATTCCTCTGCATGCGAACGTGAAATTGTTGATATATATAGGTGAATCCACATGAATTTAAAATATTTTTAAGAAATTAGACAAATCCCTAGGAATTTGTAGATTTTATTGATATTTATATAGTTAAAAATCTCGCAAAAACGAAATATTTTGAAGGATTTTTTTTTGTGGGGAAAATCGAAACCAGTGATATAATACAGTTCAATCATGTATACTAAACACTCTGTCAAAGAATTAGCACAATCGGTTGGAATATAGAGATTTTATTAACGATTATTTACAAAATCGTGTTTTTACCGCAAGAAAAGATTTTTACAATTGGACGATTTACACAAACAAACCCATATTCCTCTGCATGCGAACGTGAAATTGTTGTTATATATAGGTGAATCCACATGAATTTAACATATTTTTAAGAAATTAGACAAATCCCATGGAATTTGTAGATTTTATTGATATTTATATAGTTAAAATCTCGCAAAAACGAAATTTTTTTGAGGATTTTTTTTTTGTGGGGAAAATCGAAACCAGTGATTTAATACAGTTCAATCATGTATACTAAACAATCTGTCAAAGAATTAGCACAATCGGTTGGAATATAGAGATTTTATTAACGTTTATAGCAAAATCGTGTTTTTACCGCAAGAAACGACGATTTTTACAATTGGACGATTTACACAAACAAACCCTTATTCCTCCGCATGCGAACGTTAAATTGCTGTTATATATAGGTGAATCCACATTAATTTAACATTTTTTTAAGAAATTAGACAAATCCCACGGAATTTGTAGATTATATTGATATTTATATAGTTAAAAATCTCGCAAAAACGAAATTTTTTGAAGGATTTTTTTTTTGTGGGGAAAATCGAAACCAGTGACATAATACAGTTCAATCATGTATACTAAACACTCTATCAAAGAATTAGCACAATCGGTTGGAATATAGAGATTTTATTAACGTTTATAGCAAAATCGTGTTTTTACCGCAAGAAACGACGAATTTTATAATTGGACGATTTACACAAACAAACCCATATTCCTCTGCATGCGAACGTGAAATTTTTGTTATATATAGGTGAATCCACATGAATTTAACATATTTTTAAGAAATTAGACAAATCCCACGGAATTTGTAGATTTTATTGATATTTATATAGTTAAAATCTCGCAAAAACGAAATTTTTTTGAGGATTTTTTTTTGTGGGGAAAATCGAAACCAGTGACATAATACAGTTCAATCATGTATACTAAACACTCTGTGAAAGAATTAGCACAATCGGTTGGAATATAGAGATTTTATTAACGTTTATAACAAAATCGTGTTTTTACCGCAAGAATCGACGATTTTTACAATTGGACGATTTACACAAACAAACCCATATTCCTCTGCATGCGAACGTGAAATTGTTGTGATATACAGGTGACTCCACATGAATTTAACATATTTTTAAGAAATTAGACAAATCCCACGGAATTTGTAGATTTTATTGATATTTATATAGTTAAAACCTCGCAAAAACGAAATTTTTGAAGGATTTTTTTTTTTGTGGGGTAAATCGAAACCAGTGATATAATACAGTTCAATCATATATACTAAACACTCTGTCAAAGAATTAGCACAATCGGTTGGAATATAGAGATTTTATTAACGTTTATAGCAAAATCGTGTTTTTACCGCAAGAAACGACGATTTTTACAATTGGACGATTTACACAAACAAACCCATATTCCTCTGCATGCGAACGTGAAATTGTTGATATATATAGGTGAATCCACATGAATTTAACATTTTCTTAAGAAATTAGACAAATCCCACTGAATTTGTAGATTTTATTGATATTTATATAGTTAAAAATCTCGCAAAAACGAAATTTTTTGAAGGATTTCTTTTTGTGGGGAAAATCGAAACCAGTGACATAATACAGTTCAATCATTATACTAAACACTCTATCAAAGAATTAGCACAATCGGTTGGAATATAGAGATTTTATTAACGTTTATAGCAAAATCGTGTTTTTACCGCAAGAAACGACGAATTTTATAATTGGACGATTTACACAAACAAACCCATATTCCTCTGCATGCGAACGTGAAATTTTTGTTATATATAGGTGAATCCACATGAATTTAACATATTTTTAAGAAATTAGACAAATCCCACGGAATTTGTAGATTTTATTGATATTTATATAGTTAAAATCTCGCAAAAACGAAATTTTTTTGAGGATTTTTTTTTGTGGGGAAAATTGAAACCAGTGATATAATACAGTTCAATCATGTATACTAAACAATCTGTCACAGAATTAGCACAATCGGTTGGAATATAGAGATTTTATTAACGTTTATAGCAAAATCGTCTTTTTACCGCAAGAAACGACGATTTTTACAATTGGACGATTTACACAAACAAACCCACATTCCTCTGCATGCGAACGTGAAATTGTTGTTATATTTAGGTGAATCCACATGAATTTAACACTTTTTTAAGAAATTAGACAAATCCCACGGAATTCGTAGATTTTATTGATATTTATATAGTTAAAGTCTCGCAAAAACGAAATTTTTTGAAGGATTTATTTTTGTGGGGAAAATCGAAACCAGTGATATAATAAAGTTCAATTATGTATACTAAACACTCTGTGAAAGAATTAGCACAATCGGTTGGAATATAGAGATTTTATTAACGTTTATAACAAAATCGTGTTTTTACCGCAAGAAACGACGATTTTTACAATTGGACGATTTACACAAACAAACCCATATTCCTCTGCATGCGAACGTGAAATTGTTGTTATATACAGGTGACTCCACATGAATTTAACATTTTTTTAAGAAATTAGACAAATCCCACGGAATTTGTAGATTTTATTGATATTTATATAGTTAAAATCTCGCAAAAACGAAATTTTTTGAAGGATTTTTTTTTTGTGGGGAAAATCGAAACCAGTGACATAATACAGTTCAATCATGTATACTAATCACTCTGTGAAAGAATTAGCACAATCGGTTGGAATATAGAGGTTTTATTAACGTTTATAACAAAATCGTGTTTTTACCGCAAGAAACGACGATTTTTACCATTTGACGATTTTCTCAAACAAACCCATATTCCTCTGCATGCGAATGTGAAATTGTTGTTATATATAGGTGACTCCTCATGAATTTAACATTTTTTTAAGAAATTAGACAAATCCCCCGGAATTTGTAGATTTTATTGATATTTATATAGTTAAAATCTCGCAAAAACGAAATTTTTGAAGGATTTTTTTTTGTGGGGAAAATCGAAACCAGTGATATAATACAGTTCAATCATGTATACTAAACACTCTGTCAAAGAATTAGCACAATCGGTTGGAATATAGAGATTTTATTAACGATTATAGCAAAATCGTGTTTTTACCGCAAGAAAAGACGATTTTTACAATTGGACGATTTACACAAACAAACCCATATTCCTCTGCATGCGAACGTGAAATTGTTGTTATATATAGGTGAATCCACATGAATTTAACATATTTTTAAGAAATTAGACAAATCCCAAGGAATTTGTAGATTTTATTGATATTTATATAGTTAAAAATCTCGCAAAAACGAAATTTTTTGAAGGATTTTTTTTTGTGGGGAAAATCGAAACCAGTGATATAATACAGTTCAATCATGTATACTAAACACTCTGTCAAAGAATTAGCACAATCGGTTGGAATATAGAGATTTTATTAACGATTATAGCAAAATCGTGTTTTTACCGCAAGAAAAGACGATTTTTACAATTGGACGATTTACACAAACAAACCCATATTCCTCTGCATGCCAACGTGAAATTGTTGTTATATATAGGTGAATCCACATGAATTTAACATATTTTTAAGAAATTAGACAAATCCCACAGAATTTGCAGATTTTATTGATATTTATATAGTTAAAAATCTCGCAAAAACGAAATTTTTTGAAGGATTTTTTTTTTGTGGGGAAAATCGAAACCAGTGATATAATACAGTTCAATCATGTATACTAAACACTCTGTCAAAGAATTAGCACAATCGGTTGGAATATAGAGATTTTATTAACGATTATAGCAAAATCGTGTTTTTACCGCAAGAAAAGACGATTTTTACAATTGGACGATTTACACAAACAAACCCATATTCCTCTGCATGCGAACGTGAAATTGTTGATATATATAGGTGAATCCACATGAATTTAACATATTTTTAAGAAATTAGACAAATCCCAAGGAATTTGTAGATTTTATTGATATTTATATAGTTAAAAATCTCGCAAAAACGAAATTTTTTGAAGGATTTTTTTTGTGGGGAAAATCGAAACCAGTGATATAATACAGTTCAATTATGTATACTAAACACTCTGTGAAAGAATTAGCACAATCGGTTTTAATATAGAGGTTTTATTAACGTTTATAGCAAAATCGTGATTTTACCGCAAGAAACGACGATTTTTACAATTGGACGATTTACACAAACAAACCCATATTCCTCTCCATGCGAACGTGAAATTGTTCTGATATATAGGTGAATCCACATGAATTTAACGTTTTTTTAAGAAATTTGACAAATCCCACGGAATTTGTAGATTTTATTGATATTTATATAGTTAAAAAACTCGCAAAAACGAAATTTTTTGAAGGATTTTTTTTGTGGGGAAAATCGAAACCAGTGACATAATACAGTTCAATCATGTATACTAAACACTCTGTGAAAGAATTAGCACAATCGGTTGGAATATAGAGATTTTATTAACGTTTATAACAAAATCGTGTTTTTACCGCAAGAATCGACGATTTTTACAATTGGAAGATTTACACAAACAAACCCATATTCCTCTGCATGAGAACGTGAAAATGTTGTGATATACAGGTGACTCCACATGAATTTAACATATTTTTAAGAAATTAGACAAATCCCACGGAATTTGTAGATTTTATTGATATTTATATAGTTAAAATCTCGCAAAAACGAAATATTTTGAAGGATTTTTTTTTGTGGGGAAAATCGAAACCTGTGATATAATACAGTTCAATCATGTATATCAAACACTCTGTCAAAGAATTAGCACAATCGGTTGGAATATAGAGATTTTATTAACGATTATAGCAAAATCGTGTTTTTACCGCAAGAAAAGACGATTTTTACAATTGGACGATTTACACAAACAAACCCATATTCCTCTGCATGCGAACGTGAAATTGTTGATATATATAGGTGAATCCACATGAATTTAACATATTTTTAAGAAATTAGACAAATCCCAAGGAATTTGTAGATTTTATTGATATTTATATAGTTAAAAATCTCGCAAAAACGAAATTTTTTGAAGGATTTTTTTTTGTGGGGAAAACCGAAACCAGTGATATAATACAGTTCAATCATGTATACTAAACACTCTGTCAAAGAATTAGCACAATCGGTTGGAATATAGAGATTTTATTAACGATTATTTACAAAATCGTGTTTTTACCGCATGAAAAGGTTTTTACAATTGGACGATTTACACAAACAAACCCATATTCCTCTGCATGCGAACGTGAAATTGTTGTTATATATAGGTGAATCCACATGAATTTAACATATTTTTAAGAAATCAGACAAATCCCACGGAATTTGTAGATTTTATTGATATTTATATAGTTAAAATCTCGCAAAAACGAAATTTTTTTGAGGATTTTTTTTGTGGGGAAAATCGAAACCAGTGATATAATACAGTTCAATCATGTATACTAAACAATCTGTCAAAGAATTAGCACAATCGGTTGGAATATAGAGATTTTATTAACGTTTATAGCAAAATCGTGTTTTTACCGCAAGAAACGACGATTTTTACAATTGGACGATTTACACAAACAAACCCTTATTCCTCCGCATGCGAACGTTAAATTGCTGTTATATATAGGTGAATCCACATTAATTTAATATTTTTTTAAGAAATTAGACAAATCCCACGGAATTTGTAGATTATATTGATATTTATATAGTTAAAAAACTCGCAAAAACGAAATTTTTTGAAGGATTTTTTTTTGTGGGGAAAATCGAAACCAGTGACATAATACAGTTCAATCATGTATACTAAACACTCTGTGAAAGAATTAGCACAATCGGTTGGAATATAGAGATTTTATTAACGTTTATAGCAAAATCGTGTTTTTACCGCAAGAAACGACGATTTTTACAATTTGACCATTTTCACAAACAAACCCAAATTCCTCTGCATGCGAACGTGAAATTGTTGTTATATATAGGTGACTCCACATGAATTTAACATTTTTTTAAGAAATTAGACAAATCCCACGGAATTTGTAGATTTTATTGATATTTATATAGTTAAAATCTCGCAAAAACGAAATTTTTTGAAGGATTTTTTTTTGTGGGGAAAATCGAAACCAGTGATATAATAAAGTTCAATTATGTATACTAAACACTCTGTGAAAGAATTAGCACAATCGGTTGGAATATAGAGATTTTATTAACGTTTATAACAAAATTGTGTTTTTACCGCAAGAAACGATGATTTTTACAATTGGACGATTTACACCAACAAACCCATATTCCTCTGCATGCGAACGTGAAATTGTTGTTATATACAGGTGACTCCACATGAATTTAACATTTTTTTAAGGAATTAGACAAATCCCACGGAATTTGTAGATTTTATTGATATTTATATAGTTAAAATCTCGCAAAAACGAAATTTTTTGAAGGATTTTTTTTTGTGGGGAAAATCGAAACCAGTGATATAATACAGTTCAATCATGTATACTAAACACTCTGTCAAAGAATTAGCACAGTCGGTTGGAATATAGAAATTTTATTAACGTTTATAGCAAAATCGTGTTTTTACCGCAAGAAACGACGATTTTTACAATTGGACGATTTATACAAACAAACCCTTATTACCCCGCATGCGAACGTGAAATTGTTGTTATATATAGGTGAATCCACATGAATTTAACATTTTCTTATGAAATTAGACAAATCCCACGGAATTTGTAGATTATATTGATATTTATATAGTTAAAAAACTCGCAAAAACGAAATTTTTTGAAGGATTTTTTTTTGTGGGGAAAATCGAAACCAGTGACATAATACAGTTCAATCATGTATACTAAACACTCTGTGAAAGAATTAGCACAATCGGTTGGAATATAGAGATTTTATTAATGTTTATAACAAAATCGTGTTTTTACCGCAAGAATCGACGATTTTTACAATTGGACGATTTACACAAACAAACCCATATTCCTCTGCATGCGAACGTGAAATTGTTGTGATATACAGGTGACTCCACATGAATTTAACATATTTTTAAGAAATTAGACAAATCCCACGGAATTTGTAGATTTTATTGATATTTATATAGTTAAAACCTCGCAAAAACGAAATTTTTTGAAGGATTTTTTTTTTTGTGGGGAAGATCGAAACCAGTGATATAATACAGTTCAATCATATATACTAAACACTCTGTCAAAGAATTAGCACAATCGGTTGGAATATAGAGATTTTATTAACGTTTATAGCAAAATCGTGTTTTTACCGCAAGAAACGACGATTTTTACAATTGGACGATTTACACAAACAAACCCATATTCCTCTGCATGCGAACGTGAAATTGTTGATATATATAGGTGAATCCACATGAATTTAACATTTTCTTAAGAAATTAGACAAATCCCACTGAATTTGTAGATTTTATTGATATTTATATAGTTAAAAATCTCGCAAAAACGAAATTTTTTGAAGGATTTTTTTTTGTGGGGAAAATCGAAACCAGTGACATAATACAGTTCAATCATGTATACTAAACACTCTATCAAAGAATTAGCACAATCGGTTGGAATATAGAGATTTTATTAACGTTTATAGCAAAATCGTGTTTTTACCGCAAGAAACGACGAATTTTACAATTGGACGATTTACACAAACAAACCCATATTCCTCTGCATGCGAACGTGAAATTTTTGTTATATATAGGTGAATCCACATGAATTTAACATATTTTTAAGAAATTAGACAAATCCCACGGAATTTGTAGATTTTATTGATATTTATATAGTTAAAATCTCGCAAAAACGAAATTTTTTTGAGGATTTTTTTTTGTGGGGAAAATCGAAACCAGTGATATAATACAGTTCAATCATGTATACTAAACAATCTGTCACAGAATTAGCACAATCGGTTGGAATATAGAGATTTTATTAACGTTTATAGCAAAATCGTGTTTTTAACGCAAGAAACGACGATTTTTACAATTGGACGATTTACACAAACAAACCCATATTCCTCTGCATGCGAACGTGAAATTGTTGTTATATATAGGTGAATCCACATGAATTTAACACTTTTTTAAGAAATTAGACAAATCCCACGGAATTTGTAGATTTTATTGATATTTATATAGTTAAAGTCGCGCAAAAACGAAATTTTTTGAAGGATTTATTTTTGTGGGGAAAATCGAAACCAGTGATATAATAAAGTTCAATTATGTATACTAAACACTCTGTGAAAGAATTAGCACAATCGGTTGGAATATAGAGATTTTATTAACGTTTATAACAAAATCGTGTTTTTACCGCAAGAAACGACGATTTTTACAATTGGACGATTTACACAAACAAACCCATATTCCTCTGCATGCGAACGTGAAATTGTTGTTATATACAGGTGACTCCACATGAATTTAACATTTTTTTAAGAAATTAGACAAATCCCACGGAATTTGTAGATTTTATTGATATTTACATAGTTAAAATCTCGCAAAAACGAAATTTTTTGAAGGATTTTTTTTTGTGGGGAAAATCGAAACCAGTGACATAATACAGTTCAATCATGTATACTAAACACTCTGTGAAAGAATTAGCACAATCGGTTCGAATATAGAGATTTTATTAACGTTTATAACAAAATCGTGTTTTTACCGCAAGAAACGACGATTTTTACCATTTGACGATTTTCTCAAACAAACCCATATTCCTCTGCATGCGAATGTGAAATAGTTGTTATATATAGGTGACTCCACATGAATTTAACATTTTTTTAAGAAATTAGACAAATCCCCCGGAATTTGTAGATTTTATTGATATTTATATAGTTAAAATCTCGCAAAAACGAAATTTTTTTAATGGATTTTTTTTTGTGGGGAAAATCGAAACCAGTGATATAATACAGTTCAATCATGTATACTAAACACTCTGTCAAAGAATTAGCACAATCGGTTGGAATATAGAGATTTTATTAACGATTATAGCAAAATCGTGTTTTTACCGCAAGAAAAGACGATTTTTACAATTGGACGATTTACACAAACAAACCCATATTCCTCTGCATGCGAACGTGAAATTGTTGTTATATATAGGTGAATCCACATGAATTTAACATATTTTTAAGAAATTAGACAAATCCCAAGGAATTTGTAGATTTTATTGATATTTATATAGTTAAAAATCTCGCAAAAACGAAATTTTTTGAAGGATTTTTTTTTGTGGGGAAAATCGAAACCAGTGATATAATACAGTTCAATCATGTATACTAAACACTCTGTCAAAGAATTAGCACAATCGGTTGGAATATAGAGATTTTATTAACGATTATAGCAAAATCGTGTTTTTACCGCAAGAAAAGACGGTTTTTACAATTGGACGATTTACACAAACAAACCCATATTCCTCTGCATGCGAACGTGAAATTGTTGATATATATAGGTGAATCCACATGAATTTAACATATTTTTAAGAAATTAGACAAATCCCAAGGAATTTGTAGATTTTATTGATATTTATATAGTTAAAAATCTCGCAAAAACGAAATTTTTTGAAGGATTTTTTTTTGTGGGGAAAATCGAAACCAGTGATATAATACAGTTCAATTATGTATACTAAACACTCTGTGAAAGAATTAGCACAATCGGTTGGAATATAGATGTTTTATTAACGTTTATAGCAAAATCGTGATTTTACCGCAAGAAACGACGATTTTTACAATTGGACGATTTACACAAACAAACCCATATTCCTCTCCATGCGAACGTGAAATTGTTCTGATATATAGGTGAATCCACATGAATTTAACGTTTTTTTAAGAAATTTGACAAATCCCACGGAATTTGTAGATTTTATTGATATTTATATAGTTAAAAAACTCGCAAAAACGAAATTTTTTGAAGGATTTTTTTTGTGGGGAAAATCCAAACCAGTGACATAATACAGTTCAATCATGTATACTAAACACTCTGTGAAAGAATTAGAACAATCGGTTGGAATATAGAGATTTTATTAACGTTTATAACAAAATCGTGTTTTTACCGCAAGAATCGACGATTTTTACAATTGGACGATTTACACAAACAAACCCATATTCCTCTTTATGCGAACGTGAAATTGTTGTGACATACAGGTGACTCCACATGAATTTAACATATTTTTAAGAAATTAGACAAATCCCACGGAATTTGTAGATTTTATTGATATTTATATAGTTAAAATCTCGCAAAAACGAAATTTTTTGAAGGTTTTTTTTTTGTGGGGAAAATCGAAACCAGTGATATAATACAGTTCAATCATGTATATCAAACACTCTGTCAAAGAATTAGCACAATCGGTTGGAATATAGAGATTTTATTAACGATTATAGCAAAATCGTGTTTTTACCGCAAGAAAAGACGATTTTTACAATTGGACGATTTACACAAACAAACCCATATTCCTCTGCATGCGAACGTGAAATTGTTGATATATATAGGTGAATCCACATGAATTTAACATATTTTTAAGAAATTAGACAAATCCCAAGGAATTTGTAGATTTTATTGATATTTATATAGTTAAAAATCTCGCAAAAACGAAATTTTTTGAAGGATTTTTTTTTGTGGGGAAAATCGAAACCAGTGATATAATACAGTTCAATCATGTATACTAAACACTCTGTCAAAGAATTAGCACAATCGGTTGGAATATAGAGATTTTATTAACGATTATTTACAAAATCGTGTTTTTAACGCAAGAAAAGATTTTTACAATTGGACGATTTACACAAACAAACCCATATTCCTCTGCATGCGAACGTGAAATTGTTGTTATATATAGGTGAATCCACATGAATTTAACATATTTTTAAGAAATTAGACAAATCCCACGGAATTTGTAGATTTTATTGATATTTATATAGTTAAAATCTCGCAAAAACGAAATTTTTTTGAGGATTTTTTTTGTGGGGAAAATCGAAACCAGTGATATAATACAGTTCAATCATGTATACTAAACAATCTGTCAAAGAATTAGCACAATCGGTTGGAATATAGAGATTTTATTAACGTTTATAGCAAAATCGTGTTTTTACCGCAAGAAACGACGATTTTTACAATTGGACGATTTACACAAACAAACCCTTATTCCTCCGCATGCGAACGTTAAATTGCTGTTATATATAGGTGAATCCACGTTAATTTAACATTTTTTTAAGAAATTAGACAAATCCCAGGGAATTTGTAGATTATATTGATATTTATATAGTTAAAAAACTCGCAAAAACGAAATTTTTTGAAGGATTTTTTTTTGTGGGGAAAATCGAAACCAGTGACATAATACAGTTCAATCATGTATACTAAACACTCTGTGAAAGAATTAGAACAATCGGTTGGAATATAGAGATTTTATTAACGTTTATAGCAAAATCGTGTTTTTACCGCAAGAAACGACGATTTTTACCATTTGACGATTTTCTCAAACAAACCCATATTCCTCTGCATGCGAATGTGAAATTGTTGTTATATATAGGTGACTCCACATGAATTTAACATTTTTTTAAGAAATTAGACAAATCCCACGGAATTTGTAGATTTTATTGATATTTATATAGTTAAAATCTCGCAAAAACGAAATTTTTTGAAGGATTTTTTTTGTGGGGAAAATCGAAACCAGTGACATAATACAGTTCAATCATGTATACTAAACACTCTGTGAAAGAATTAGCACAATCGGTTGGAATATAGAGATTTTATTAACGTTTATAACAAAATCGTGTTTTTACCGCAAGAATCGACGATTTTTACAATTGGACGATTTACACAAACAAACCCATATTCCTCTGCATGCGAACGTGAAATTGTTGTGATATACAGGTGACTCCACATGAATTTAACATATTTTTAAGAAATTAGACAAATCCCACGGAATTTTTAGATTTTATTGATATTTATATAGTTAAAATCTCGCAAAAACGAAATTTTTTGAAGGATTTGTTTTTGTGGGGAAAATCGAAACCAGTGATATAATACAGTTCAATCATGTATATCAAACACTCTGTCAAAGAATTAGCACAATCGGTTGGAATATAGAGATTTTATTAACGATTATAGCAAAATCGTGTTTTTACCGCAAGAAAAGACGATTTTTACAATTGGACGATTTACACAAACAAACCCATATTCCTCTGCATGCGAACGTGAAATTGTTGATATATATATGTGAATCCACATGAATTTAACATATTTTTAAGAAATTAGACAAATCCCAAGGAATTTGTAGATTTTATTGATATTTATATAGTTAAAAATCTCGCAAAAACGAAATTTTTTGAAGGATTTTTTTTTGTGGGGAAAATCGAAACCAGTGATATAATACAGTTCAATCATGTATACTAAACACTCTGTCAAAGAATTAGCACAATCGGTTGGAATATAGAGATTTTATTAACGATTATTTACAAAATCGTGTTTTTACCGCAAGAAAAAATTTTTACAATTGGACTATTTACACAAACAAACCCATATTCCTCTGCATGCGAACGTGAAATTGTTGTTATATATAGGTGAATCCACATGAATTTAACATATTTTTAAGAAATTAGACAAATCCCACGGAATTTGTAGATTTTATTGATATTTATATAGATAAAATCTCGCAAAAACGAAATTTTTTTGAGGATTTTTTTTGTGGGGAAAATCGAAACCAGTGATATAATACAGTTCAATCATGTATACTAAACAATCTGTCAAAGAATTAGCACAATCGGTTGGAATATAGAGATTTTATTAACGTTTATAGCAAAATCGTGTTTTTACCGCAAGAAACGACGATTTTTACAATTGGACGATTTACACAAACAAACCCATATTCCTCCGCATGCGAACGTCAAATTGCTGTTATATATAGGTGAATCCACATTAATTTAACATTTTTTTAAGAAATTAGACAAATCCCACGGAATTTGTAGATTATATTGATATTTATATAGTTAAAAAACTCGCAAAAACGAAATTTTTTGAAGGATTTTTTTTTGTGGGGAAAATCGAAACCAGTGACATAATACAGTTCAATCATGTATACTAAACACTCTGTGAAAGAATTAGCACAATCGGTTGGAATATAGAGATTTTATTAACGTTTATAGCAAAATCGTGTTTTTACCGCAAGAAACGACGATTTTTACAAATTGACCATTTTCACAAACAAACCCAAATTCCTCTGCATGCGAACGTGAAATTGTTGTTATATATAGGTGACTCCACATGAATTTAACATTTTTTTTAAGAAATTAGACAAATCCCACGGAATTTGTAGATTTTATTGATATTTATATAGTTAAAATCTCGCAAAAACGAAATTTTTTTAAGGATTTTTTTTTGTGGGGAAAATCGAAACCAGTGATATAATAAAGTTCAATTATGTATACTAAACACTCTGTGAAAGAATTAGCACAATCGGTTGGAATATAGAGATTTTATTAACGTTTATAACAAAATTGTGTTTTTACCGCAAGAAACGACGATTTTTACAATTGGACGATTTACACCAACAAACCCATATTCCTCTGCATGCGAACGTGAAATTGTTGTTATATACAGGTGACTCCACATGAATTTAACATTTTTTTAAGAAATTAGACAAATCCCCCGGAATTTGTAGATTTTATTGATATTTATATAGTTAAAATCTCGCAAAAACGAAATTTTTTGAAGGATTTTTTTTTGTGGGGAAAATCGAAACCAGTGACATAATACAGTTCAATCATGTATACTAAACACTCTGTGAAAGAATTAGCACAATCGGTTGGAATATAGAGATTTTATTAACGTTTATAACAAAATCGTGTTTTTACCGCAAGAATCGACGATGTTTACAATTGGACGATTTACACAAACAAACCCATATTCCTCTGCATGCGAACGTATAATTGTTGTGATATACAGGTGACTCCAGATGAATTTAACATATTTTTAAGAAATTAGACAAATCCCACGGAATTTGTAGATTTTATTGATATTTATATAGTTAAAATCTCGCAAAAACGAAATTTTTTGAAGGATTTCTTTTTGTGGGGAAAATCGAAACCAGTGATATAATACAGTTCAATCATATATACTAAACACTCTGTCAAAGAATTAGCACAATCGGTTGGAATATAGAGATTTTATTAACGTTTATAGCAAAATCGTGTTTTTACCGCAAGAAACGACGATTTTTACAATTGGACGATTTACACAAACAAACCCATATTCCTCTGCATGCGAACGTGAAATTGTTGATATATATAGGTGAATCCACATGAATTTAACATTTTCGTAAGAAATTAGACAAATCCCACTGAATTTGTAGATTTTATTGGTATTTATATAGTTAAAAATCTCGCAAAAACGAAATTTTTTGAAGGATTTTTTTTGTGGGGAAAATCGAAACCAGTGACATAATACAGTTCAATCATGTATACTAAACACTCTATCAAAGAATTAGCACAATCGGTTGGAATATAGAGATTTTATTAACGTTTATAGCAAAATCGTGTTTTTACCGCAAGAAACGACGATTTTTACAATTGGACGATTTACACAAACAAACCCATATTCCTCTGCATGCGAACGTGAAATTTTTGTTATATATAGGTGAATCCACATGAATTTAACATATTTTTAAGAAATTAGACAAATCCCACGGAATTTGTACATTTTATTGATATTTATATAGTTAAAATCTCGCAAAAACGAAATTTTTTTGAGGATTTTTTTTTGTGGGGAAAATCGAAACCAGTGATATAATACAGTTCAATCATGTATACTAAACAATCTGTCACAGAATTAGCACAATCGGTTGGAATATAGAGATTTTATTGACGTTTATAGCAAAATCGTGTTTTTACCGCAAGAAACGACGATTTTTACAATTGGACGATTTACACAAACAAACCCATATTCCTCTGCATGCGAACGTGAAATTGTTGTTATATATAGGTGAATCCACATGAATTTTTTTTTTTTTAATAAATTAGACAAATCCCACGGAATTTGTAGATTTTATTGATATTTATATAGTTAAAATCTCGCAAAAACGAAATTTTTTGAAGGATTTTTTTTTTGTGGGGAAAATCGAAACCAGTGATATAATAAAGTTCAATTATGTATACTAAACACTCTGTGAAAGAATTAGCACAATCGGTTGGAATATAGAGATTTTATTAACGTTTATAGCAAAATCGTGTTTTTACCGCAAGAAACGACGATTTTTACCATTTGACGATTTTCTCAAACAAACCCATATTCCTCTGCATGCGAATGTGAAATTGTTGTTATATATAGGTGACTCCACATGAATTTAACATTTTTTTAAGAAATTAGACAAATCCCCCGGGAATTTGTAGATTTTATTGATGTTTATATAGTTAAAATCTCGCAAAAACGAAATTTTTTGAAGGATTTTTTTTTGTGGGGAAAATCGAAACCAGTGATATAATACAGTTCAATCATATATACTAAACACTCTGTCAAAGAATTAGCACAATCGGTTGGAATATAGAGATTTTATTAACGTTTATAGCAAAATCGTGTTTTTACCGCAAGAAACGACGATTTTTACAATTGGACGATTTACGCAAACAAACCCATATTCCTCTGCATGCGAACGTGAAATTGTTGTTATATACAGGTGACTCCACATGAATTTAACATTTTTTTAAGAAATTAGACAAATCCCACGGAATTTGTAGATTTTATTAATATTTATATAGTTAAAATCTCGCAAAAACGAAATTTTTTGAAGGATTTTTTTTTGTGGGGAAAATCGAAACCAGTGACATAATACAGTTCAATCATGTATACTAAACACTCTGTGAAAGAATTAGCACAATCGGTTGGAATATAGAGATTTTATTAACGTTTATAGCAAAATCGTGTTTTTACCGCAAGAAACGATGATTTTTACCATTTGACGATTTTCTCAAACAAACCCATATTCCTCTGCATGCGAATGTGAAATTGTTGTTATATATAGGTGACTCCACATGAATTTAACATTTTTTTAAGAAATTAGACAAATCCCACGGAATTTGTAGATTTTATTGATATTTATATAGTTAAAATCTCGCAAAAGCGAAATTATTTTGAAGGATTTTTTTTTTGTGGGGTAAAATCGAAACCAGTGATATAATACAGTTCAATCATGTATACTAAACACTCTGTCAAAGAATTAGCACAATCGGTTGGAATATAGAGATTTTATTAACGATTATAGCAAAATCGTGTTTTTACCGCAAGAAAAGACGATTTTTACAATTGGACGATTTACACAAACAAACCCATATTCCTCTGCATGCGAACGTGAAATTGTTGTTATATATAGGTGAATCCACATGAATGTAACATATTTTTAAGAAATTAGACAAATCCCAAGGAATTTGTAGATTTTATTGATATTTATATAGTTAAAAATCTCGCAAAAACGAAATTTTTTGAAGGATTTTTTTTGTGGGGAAATTCGAAACCAGTGATATAATACAGTTCAATTATGTATACTAAACACTCTGTGAAAGAATTAGCACAATCGGTTGGAATATAGAGGTTTTATTAACGTTTATAGCAAAATCGTGTTTTTACCGCAAGAAACGACGATTTTTACAATTGGACGATTTACACAAACAAACCCATATTCCTCTCCATGCGAACGTGAAATTGTTCTGATATATAGGTGAATCCACATGAATTTAACATTTTTTTAAGAAATTTGACAAATCCCACGGAATTTGTAGATTTTATTGATATTTATATAGTTAAAAAACTCGCAAAAACGAAATTTTTTGAATGATTTTTTTTGTGGGGAAAATCGAAACCAGTGACATAATACAGTTCAATCATGTATACTAAACACTCTGTGAAAGAATTAGCACAATCGGTTGGAATATAGAGATTTTATTAACGTTTATAACAAAATCGTGTTTTTACCGCAAGAATCGACGATTTTTACAATTGGGCGATTTACACAAACAAACCCATATTCCTCTGCATGCGAACGTGAAATTGTTGTGATATACAGGTGACTCCACATGAATTTAACATATTTTTAAGAAATTAGACAAATCCCACGGAATTTGTAGATTTTATTGATATTTATATAGTTAAAATCTCGCAAAAACGAAATTTTTTGAAGGATTTTTTTTGTGGGGAAAATCGAAACCAGTGATATAACACAGTTCAATCATGTATATCAAACACTCTGTCAAAGAATTAGCACAATCGGTTGGAATATAGAGATTTTATTAACGATTATAGCAAAATCGTGTTTTTACCGCAAGAAAAGACGATTTTTACAATTGGACGATTTACACAAACAAACCCATATTCCTCTGCATGCGAACGTGAAATTGTTGTTAAATATAGGTGAATCCACATGAATTTAACATATTTTTAAGAAATTAGACAAATCCCACGGAATTTGTAGATTTTATTGATATTTATATAGTTAAAATCTCGCAAAAACGAAATTTTTTTGAGGATTTTTTTTGTGGGGAAAAAAGAAACCAGTGATATAATACAGTTCAATCATGTATACTAAACAATCTGTCAAAGAATTAGCACAATCGGTTGGAATATAGAGATTTTATTAACGTTTATAGCAAAATCGTGTTTTTCCGCAAGAAACGACGATTTTTACAATTGGACGATTTACACAAACAAACCCTTATTCCTCCGCATGCGAACGTTAAATTGCTGTTATATATAGGTGAATCCACATGAATTTAACATTTTTTTAAGAAATTAGACAAATCCCACGGAATTTGTAGATTATATTGATATTTATATAGTTAAAAAACTCGCAAAAACGAAATTTTTTGAAGGATTTTTTTTGTGGGGAAAATCGAAACCAGTGATATAATACAGTTCAATCATGTATACTAAATACTCTGTCAAAGAATTAGCACAATCGGTTGGAATATAGAGATTTTATTAACGATTATTTACAAAATCGTGTTTTTACCGCAAGAAAAGATTTTTACAATTGGACGATTTACACAAACAAACCCATATTCCTCTGCATGCGAACGTGAAATTGTTGTTATATATAGGTGAATCCACATGAATTTAACATATTTTTAAGAAATTAGACAAATCCCACGGAATTTGTAGATTTTATTGATATTTATATAGTTAAAATCTCGCAAAAAGGAAATTTTTTTGAGGATTTTTTTTGTGGGGAAAAAAGAAACCAGTGATATAATACAGTTCAATCATGTATACTAAACAATCTGTCAAAGAATTAGCACAATCGGTTGGAATATAGAGATTTTATTAACGTTTATAGCAAAATCGTGTTTTTACCGCAAGAAACGACGATTTTTACAATTGGACGATTTACACAAACAAACCCTTATTCCTCCGCATGCGAACGTTAAATTGCTGTTATATATAGGTGAATCCACATGAATTTAACATTTTTTTAAGAAATTAGACAAATCCCACGGAATTTGTAGATTATATTGATATTTATATAGTTAAAAAACTCGCAAAAACGAAATTTTTTGAAGGATTTTTTTTGTGGGGAAAATCGAAACCAGTGATATAATACAGTTCAATCATGTATACTAAACACTCTGTGAAAGAATTAGCACAATCGGTTGGAATATAGAGATTTTATTAACGTTTATAGCAAAATCGTGTTTTTACCGCAAGAAACGATGATTTTTACCATTTGACGATTTTCTCAAACAAACCCATATTCCTCTGCATGCGAATGTGAAATTGTTGTTATATATAGGTGACTCCACATGAATTTAACATTTTTTTAAGAAATGAGACAAATCCCACGGAATTTGTAGATTTTATTGATATTTATATAGTTAAAATCTCGCAAAAACGAAATTATTTTGAAGGATTTTTTTTTTGTGGGGTAAAATCGAAACCAGTGATATAATACAGTTCAATCATGTATACTAAACACTCTGTCAAAGAATTAGCACAATCGGTTGGAATATAGAGATTTTATTAACGATTATAGCAAAATCGTGTTTTTACCGCAAGAAAAGACGATTTTTACAATTGGACGATTTACACAAACAAACCCATATTCCTCTGCATGCGAACGTGAAATTGATGTTATATATAGATGAATCCACATGAATTTAACATATTTTTAAGAAATTAGACAAATCCCCCGGAATTTGTAGATTTTATTGATATTTATATAGTTAAAAATCTCGCAAAAACGAAATTTTTTGAAGGATTTTTTTTGTGGGGAAAATCGAAACCAGTGATATAATACAGTTCAATCATGTATACTAAACACTCTGTCAAAGAATTAGCACAATCGGTTGGAATATAGAGATTTTATTAACGATTATAGCAAAATCGTGTTTTTACCGCAAGAAAAGACGATTTTTACAATTGGACGATTTACACAAACAAACCCATATTCCTCTGCATGCCAACGTGAAATTGTTGTTATATATAGGTGAATCCACATGAATTTAACATATTTTTAAGAAATTAGACAAATCCCACGGAATTTGTAGATTTTATTGATATTTATATAGTTAAAAATCTCGCAAAAACGATATTTTTTAAGGATTTTTTTTTGTGGGGAAAATCGAAACCAGTGATATAATACAGTTCAATCATGTATACTAAACACTCTGTCAAAGAATTAGCACAATCGGTTGGAATATAGAGATTTTATTAACGATTATAGCAAAATCGTGTTTTTACCGCAAGAAAAGACGATTTTTACAATTGGACGATTTACACAAACAAACCCATATTCCTCTGCATGCGAACGTGAAATTGTTGTTATATATAGGTGAATCCACATGAATGTAACATATTTTTAAGAAATTAGACAAATCCCAAGGAATTTGTAGATTTTATTGATATTTATATAGTTAAAAATCTCGCAAAAACGAAATTTTTTGAAGGATTTTTTTTGTGGGGAAATTCGAAACCAGTGATATAATACAGTTCAATTATGTATACTAAACACTCTGTGAAAGAATTAGCACAATCGGTTGGAATATAGAGGTTTTATTAACGTTTATAGCAAAATCGTGTTTTTACCGCAAGAAACGACGATTTTTACAATTGGACGATTTACACAAACAAACCCATATTCCTCTCCATGCGAACGTGAAATTGTTCTGATATATAGGTGAATCCACATGAATTTAACATTTTTTTAAGAAATTTGACAAATCCCACGGAATTTGTAGATTTTATTGATATTTATATAGTTAAAAAACTCGCAAAAACGAAATTTTTTGAATGATTTTTTTTGTGGGGAAAATCGAAACCAGTGACATAATACAGTTCAATCATGTATACTAAACACTCTGTGAAAGAATTAGCACAATCGGTTGGAATATAGAGGTTTTATTAACGTTTATAACAAAATCGTGTTTTTACCGCAAGAATCGACGATTTTTACAATTGGACGATTTACACAAACAAACCCATATTCCTCTTCATGCGAACGTGAAATTGTTGTGATATACAGGTGACTCCACATGAATTTAACATATTTTTAAGAAATTAGACAAATCCCACGGAATTTGTAGATTTTATTGATATTTATATAGTTAAAATCTCGCAAAAACGAAATTTTTTGAAGGATTTTTTTTTGTGGGGAAAATCGAAACCAGTGATATAACACAGTTCAATCATGTATATCAAACACTCTGTCAAAGAATTAGCACAATCGGTTGGAATATAGAGATTTTATTAACGATTATAGCAAAATCGTGTTTTTACCGCAAGAAAAGACGATTTTTACAATTGGACGATTTACACAAACAAACCCATATTCCTCTGCATGCGAACGTGAAATTGTTGTTAAATATAGGTGAATCCACATGAATGTAACATATTTTTAAGAAATTAGACAAATCCCACGGAATTTGTAGATTTTATTGATATTTATATAGTTAAAATCTCGCAAAAACGAAATTTTTTTGAGGATTTTTTTTGTGGGGAAAAAAGAAACCAGTGATATAATACAGTTCAATCATGTATACTAAACAATCTGTCAAAGAATTAGCACAATCGGTTGGAATATAGAGATTTTATTAACGTTTATAGCAAAATCGTGTTTTTCCGCAAGAAACGACAATTTTTACAATTGGACGATTTACACAAACAAACCCTTATTCCTCCGCATGCGAACGTTAAATTGCTGTTATATATAGGTGAATCCACATGAATTTAACATTTTTTTAAGAAATTAGACAAATCCCACGGAATTTGTAGATTATATTGATATTTATATAGTTAAAAAACTCGCAAAAACGAAATTTTTTGAAGGATTTTTTTTGTGGGGAAAATCGAAACCAGTGATATAATACAGTTCAATCATGTATACTAAATACTCTGTCAAAGAATTAGCACAATCGGTTGGAATATAGAGATTTTATTAACGATTATTTACAAAATCGTGTTTTTACCGCAAGAAAAGATTTTTACAATTGGACGATTTACACAAACAAACCCATATTCCTCTGCATGCGAACGTGAAATTGTTGTTATATATAGGTGAATCCACATGAATTTAACATATTTTTAAGAAATTAGACAAATCCCACGGAATTTGTAGATTTTATTGATATTTATATAGTTAAAATCTCGCAAAAAGGAAATTTTTTTGAGGATTTTTTTTGTGGGGAAAAAAGAAACCAGTGATATAATACAGTTCAATCATGTATACTAAACAATCTGTCAAAGAATTAGCACAATCGGTTGGAATATAGAGATTTTATTAACGTTTATAGCAAAATCGTGTTTTTACCGCAAGAAACGACGATTTTTACAATTGGACGATTTACACAAACAAACCCTTATTCCTCCGCATGCGAACGTTAAATTGCTGTTATATATAGGTGAATCCACATGAATTTAACATTTTTTTAAGAAATTAGACAAATCCCACGGAATTTGTAGATTATATTGATATTTATATAGTTAAAAAACTCGCAAAAACGAAATTTTTTGAAGGATTTTTTTTTGTGGGGAAAATCGAAACCAGTGACATAATACTGTTCAATCATGTATACTAAACACTCTGTGAAAGAATTAGCACAATCGGTTGGAATATAGAGATTTTATTAACGTTTATAGCAAAATCGTGTTTTTACCGCAAGAAACGACGATTTTTACAATTGGACGATTTACACAAACAAACCCATATTCCTCTGCATGCGAACGTGAAATTGTTGTTATATATAGGTGACTCCACATGAATTTAACATTTTTTTAAGAAATTAGACAAATCCCACGGAATTTGTAGATTTTATTGATATTTATATAGTTAAAATCTCGCAAAAACGAAATTTTTTGAAGGATTTTTTTTTGTGGGGAAAATCGAAACCAGTGATATAATAAAGTTCAATTATGTATACTAAACACTCTGTGAAAGAATTAGCACAATCGGTTGGAATATAGAGATTTTATTAACGTTTATAACAAAATCGTGTTTTTACCGCAAGAAACGAAGATTTTTACAATTGGACGATTTACACCAACAAACCCATATTCCTCTGCATGCGAACGTGAAATTGTTGTTATATACAGGTGATTCCACATGAATTTAACATTTTTTTAAGAAATTAGACAAATCCCACGGAATTTGTAGATTTTATTGATATTTATATAGATAAAATCTCGCAAAAACGAAATTTTTTGAAGGATTTTTTTTGTGGGGAAAATCGAAACCAGTGATATAATACAGTTCAATCATGTATACTAAACACTCTGTCAAAGAATTAGCACAATCGGTTGGAATATAGAGATTTTATTAACGTTTATAGCAAAATCGTGTTTTTACCGCAAGAAACGACGATTTTTACAATTGGACGATTTATACAAACAAACCCTTATTACCCCGCATGCGAACGTGAAATTGTTGTTATATATAGGTGAATCCACATGAATTTAACATTTTCTTATGAAATTAGACAAATCCCACGGAATT
Source organism: Periplaneta americana (assembly GCF_040183065.1). NCBI lineage: Eukaryota > Metazoa > Arthropoda > Insecta > Blattodea > Blattidae > Periplaneta > Periplaneta americana. The sequence goes on from NW_027185512.1 coordinate 168,441, forward strand.
TGTAGATTATATTGATATTTATGTAGTTAAAAAACTCACAAAAAAGGAAATTTTTTGAAGGATTTTTTTTTTTGTGGGGAAAATCGAAACCAGTGACATAATACAGTTCAATCATGTATACTAAACACTCTGTCAAAGAATTAGCACAATCGGTTGGAATATAGAGATTTTATTAACGATTATAGCAAAATCGTGTTTTTACCGCAAGAAAAGACGATTTTTACAATTGGACGATTTACACAAACAAACCCATATTCCTCTGCATGCGAACGTGAAATTGTTGTTATATATAGATGAATCCACATGAATTTAACATATTTTTAAGAAATTAGACAAATCCCAAGGAATTTGTACATTTTATTGATATTTATATAGTTAAAAATCTCGCAAAAACGAAATTTTTTGAAGGATTTTTTTTGTGGGGAAAATCGAAACCAGTGATATAATACAGTTCAATCATGTATACTAAACACTCTGTCAAAGAATTAGCACAATCGGTTGGAATATAGAGATTTTATTAACGATTATAGCAAAATCGTGTTTTTACCGCAAGAAAAGACGATTTTTACAATTGGACGATTTACACAAACAAACCCATATTCCTCTGCATGCCAACGTGAAATTGTTGTTATATATAGGTGAATCCACATGAATTTAACATATTTTTAAGAAATTAGACAAATCCCACGGAATTTGTAGATTTTATTGATATTTATATAGTTAAAAATCTCGCAAAGACGATATTTTTTGAAGGATTTTTTTTTGTGGGGAAAATCGAAACCAGTGATATAATACAGTTCAATCATGTATACTAAACACTCTGTCAAAGAATTAGCATAATCGGTTGGAATATAGAGATTTTATTAACGATTATAGCAAAATCGTGTTTTTACCGCAAGAAAAGACGATTTTTACAATTGGACGATTTACACAAACAAACCCATATTCCTCTGCATGCGAACGTGAAATTGTTGTTATATATAGGTGAATCCACATGAATGTAACATATTTTTAAGAAATTAGACAAATCCCAAGGAATTTGTAGATTTTATTGATATTTATATAGTTAAAAATCTCGCAAAAACGAAATTTTTTGAAGGATTTTTTTTGTGGGGAAAATCGAAACCAGTGATATAATACAGTTCAATTATGTATACTAAAAACTCTGTGAAAGAATTAGCACAATCGGTTGGAATATAGAGGTTTTATTAACGTTTATAGCAAAATCGTGTTTTTACCGCAAGAAACGACGATTTTTACAATTGGACGATTTACACAAACAAACCCATATTCCTCTCCATGCGAACGTGAAATTGTTCTGATATATAGGTGAATCCACATGAATTTAACATTTTTTTAAGAAATTTGACAAATCCCACGGAATTTGTAGATTTTATTGATATTTATATAGTTAAAAAACTCGCAAAAACGAAATTTTTTGAATGATTTTTTTTGTGGGGAAAATCGAAACCAGTGACATAATACAGTTCAATCATGTATACTAAACACTCTGTGAAAGAATTAGCACAATCGGTTGGAATATAGAGATTTTATTAACGTTTATAACAAAATCGTGTTTTTACCGCAAAAATCGACGATTTTTACAATTGGACGATTTACACAAACAAACCCATATTCCTCTGCATGCGAACGTGAAATTGTTGTGATATACAGGTGACTCCACATGAATTTAACATATTTTTAAGAAATTAGACAAATCCCACGGAATTTGTAGATTTTATTGATATTTATATAGTTAAAATCTCGCAAAAACGAAATTTTTTGAAGGATTTTTTTTTGTGGGGAAAATCGAAACCAGTGATATAACACATTTCAATCATGTATATCAAACACTCTGTCAAAGAATTAGCACAATCGGTTGGAATATAGAGATTTTATTAACGATTATAGCAAAATCGTGTTTTTACCGCAAGAAACGACGATTTTTACAATTGGACGATTTACACAAACAAACCCATATTCCTCTGCATGCGAACGTGAAATTGTTGTTAAATATAGGTGAATCCACATGAATTTAACATATTTTTAAGAAATTAGACAAATCCCACGGAATTTGTAGATTTTATTGATATTTATATAGTTAAAATCTCGCAAAAACGAAATTTTTTTGAGGATTTTTTTTGTGGGGAAAAAAGAAACCAGTGATATAATACAGTTCAATCATGTATACTAAACAATCTGTCAAAGAATTAGCACAATCGGTTGGAATATAGAGATTTTATTAACGTTTATAGCAAAATCGTGTTTTTCCGCAAGAAACGACGATTTTTACAATTGGACGATTTACACAAACAAACCCTTATTCCTCCGCATGCGAACGTTAAATTGCTGTTATATATATAGGTGAATGCACATGAATTTAACATTTTTTTAAGAAATTAGACAAATCCCACGGAATTTGTAGATTATATTGATATTTATATAGTTAAAAAACTCGCAAAAACGAAATTTTTTGAAGGATTTTTTTTGTGGGGAAAATCGAAACCAGTGATATAATACAGTTCAATCATGTATACTAAATACTCTGTCAAAGAATTAGCACAATCGGTTGGAATATAGAGATTTTATTAACGATTATTTACAAAATCGTGTTTTTACCGCAAGAAAAGATTTTTACAATTGGACGATTTACACAAACAAACCCATATTCCTCTGCATGCGAACGTGAAATTGTTGTTATATATAGGTGAATCCACATGAATTTAACATATTTTTAAGAAATTAGACAAATCCCACGGAATTTGTAGATTTTATTGATATTTATATAGTTAAAATCTCGCAAAAAGGAAATATTTTTGAGGATTTTTTTTGTGGGGAAAAAAGAAACCAGTGATATAATACAGTTCAATCATGTATACTAAACAATCTGTCAAAGAATTAGCACAATCGGTTGGAATATAGAGATTTTATTAACGTTTATAGCAAAATCGTGTTTTTACCGCAAGAAACGACGATTTTTACAATTGGACGATTTACACAAACAAACCCTTATTCCTCCGCATGCGAACGTTAAATTGCTGTTATATATAGGTGAATCCACATGAATTTAACATTTTTTTAAGAAATTAGACAAATCCCACGGAATTTGTAGATTATATTGATATTTATATAGTTAAAAAACTCGCAAAAACGAAATTTTTTGAAGGATTTTTTTTGTGGGGAAAATCGAAACCAGTGACATAATACTGTTCAATCATGTATACTAAACACTCTGTGAAAGAATTAGCACAATCGGTTGGAATATAGAGATTTTATTAACGTTTATAGCAAAATCGTGTTTTTACCGCAAGAAACGACGATTTTTACAATTGGACGATTTACACAAACAAACCCATATTCCTCTGCATGCGAACGTGAAATTGTTGTTATATATAGGTGAATCAACATGAATTTAACATTTTTTTAAGAAATTAGACAAATCCCACGGAATTTGTAGATTTTATTGATATTTATATAGTTAAAATCTCGCAAAAACGAAATTTTTTGAACGATTTTTTTTTTGTGGGGAAAATCGAAACCAGTGATATAATAAAGTTCAATTAAGTATACTAAACACTCTCTGAAAGAATTAGCACAATCGGTTGGAATATAGAGATTTTATTAACGTTTATAACAAAATCGTGTTTTTACCGCAAGAAACGACGATTTTTACAATTGGACGATTTACACCAACAAACCCATATTCCTCTGCATGCGAACGTGAAATTGTTGTAATATACAGGTGACTCCACATGAATTTAACATTTTTTTAAGAAATTAGACAAATCCCACGGAATTTGTAGATTTTATTGATATTTATATAGTTAAAATCTCGCAAAAACGAAATTTTTTGAAGGATTTTTTTTTGTGGGGAAAATCGAAACCAGTGATATAATACAGTTCAATCATGTATACTAAACACTCTGTCAAAGAATTAGCACAATCGGTTGGAATATAGAGATTTTATTAACGTTTATAGCAAAATCGTGTTTTTACCGCAAGAAACGACGATTTTTACAATTGGACGATTTATACAAACAAACCCTTATTACCCCGCATGCGAACGTGAAATTGTTGTTATATATAGGTGAATCCACATGAATTTAACATTTTCTTATGAAATTAGACAAATCCCACGGAATTTGTAGATTATATTGATATTTATGTAGTTAAAAAACTCGCAAAAACGAAATTTTTTGAAGGATTTTTTTTTTGTGGGGAAAATCGAAACCAGTGACATAATACAGTTCAATCATGTATACTAAACACTCTGTGAAAGAATTAGCACAATCGGTTGGAATATAGAGATTTTATTAACGTTTATAGCAAAATCGTGTTTTTACCGCAAGAAACGACGATTTTTACCATTTGACGATTTACACCAACATACCCATATTCCTCTGCATGCGAACGTGAAATTGTTGTTATATACAGGTGACTCCACATGAATTTAACATTTTTTTAAGAAATTAGACAAATCCCACGGAATTTGTAGATTTTATTGATATTTATATAGTTAAAATCTCGCAAAAACGAAAATTTTTGAAGGATTTCTTTTTGTGGGGAAAATCGAAACCAGTGATATAATACAGTTCAATCATATATACTAAACACTCTGTCAAAGAATTAGCACAATCGGTTGGAATATAGAGATTTTATTAACGTTTATAGCAAAATCGTGTTTTTACCGCAAGAAACGACGATTTTTACAATTGGACGATTTACACAAACAAACCCATATTCCTCTGCATGCGAACGTGAAATTGTTGATATATATAGGTGAATCCACATGAATTTAACATTTTCGTAAGAAATTAGACAAATCCCACTGAATTTGTAGATTTTATTGATATTTATATAGTTAAAAATCTCGCAAAAACGAAATTTTTTGAAGGATTTTTTTTGTGGGGAAAATCGAAACCAGTGACATAATACAGTTCAATCATGTATACTAAACACTCTATCAAAGAATTAGCACAATCGGTTGGAATATATAGATTTTATTAACGTTTATAGCAAAATCGTGTTTTTACCGCAAGAAACGACGATTTTTACAATTGGACGATTTACACAAACAAACCCATATTCCTCTGCATGCGAACGTGAAATTTTTGTTATATATAGGTGAATCCACATGAATTTAACATATTTTTAAGAAATTAGACAAATCCCACGGAATTTGTAGATTTTATTGATATTTATATAGTTAAAATCTCGCAAAAACGAAATTTTTTTGATGATTTTTTTTTGTGGGGAAAATCGAAACCAGTGATATAATACAGTTCAATCATGTATACTAAACAATCTGTCACAGAATTAGCACCATCGGTTGGAATATAGAGATTTTATTGACGTTTATAGCAAAATCGTGTTTTTACCGCAAGAAACGACGATTTTTACAATTGGACGATTTACACAAACAAACCCATATTCCTCTGCATGCGATCGTGAAATTGTTGTTATATATAGGTGAATCCACATGAATTTAACATTTTTTTAAGAAATTAGACAAATCCCACGGAATTTGTAGATTTTATTGATATTTATATAGTTAAAATCTCGCAAAAACGAAATTTTTTGAAGGATTTTTTTTTGTGGGGAAAATCGAAACCAGTGATATAATAAAGTTCAATTATGTATACTAAACACTCTGTGAAAGAATTAGCACAATCGGTTGGAATATAGAGATTTTATTAACGTTTATAACAAAATCGTGTTTTTACCGCAAGAAACGACGATTTTTACAATTGGACGATTTACACAAACAAACCCATATTCCTCTGCATGCGAACGTGAAATTGTTGTTATCTACAGGTGACTCCACATGAATTTAACATTTTTTTAAGAAATTAGACAAATCCCACGAAATTTGTAGATTTTATTGATATTTATATAGTTAAAATCTCGCAAAAACGAAATTTTTTGAAGGATTTTTTTTTGTGGGGAAAATCGAAACCAGTGACATAATACAGTTCAATCATGTATACTAAACACTCTGTCAAAGAATTAGCACAATCGGTTGGAATATAGAGATTTTATTAACGTTTATAGCAAAATCGTGTTTTTACCGCAAGAAACGACGATTTTTACCATTTGACGATTTTCTCAAACAAACCCATATTCCTCTGCATTCGAATGTGAAATTGTTGTTATATATAGGTGACTCCACATGAATTTAACATTTTTTTAAGAAATTAGACAAATCCCCCGGGAATTTGTAGATTTTATTGATATTTATATAGTTAAAATCTCGCAAAAACGAAATTTTTTGAAGGATTTTTTTTTTGTGGGGAAAATCGAAACCAGTGATATAATACAGTTCAGTCATGTATACTAAACACTCTGTCAAAGTATTAGCACAATCGGTTGGAATATAGAGATTTTATTAACGATTATAGCAAAATCGTGTTTTTACCGCAAGAAAAGACGATTTTTACAATTGGACGATTTACACAAACAAACCCATATTCCTCTGCATGCGAACGTGAAATTGTTGTTATATATAGGTGAATCCACATGAATTTAACATATTTTTAAGAAATTAGACAAATCCCAAGGAATTTGTAGATTTTATTGATATTTATATAGTTAAAAATCTCGCAAAAACGAAATTTTTTGAAGGATTTTTTTTGTGGGGAAAATCGAAACCAGTGATATAATACAGTTCAATTATGTATACTAAACACTCTGTGAAAGAATTAGCACAATCGGTTGGAATATAGAGGTTTTCTTAACGTTTATAGCAAAATCGTGTTTTTACCGCAAGAAAAGACGATTTTTAATATTGGACGATTTACACAAACAAACCCATATTCCTCTGCATGCGAACGTGAAATTGTTGTGATATACAGGTGACTCCACATGAATTTAACATATTTTTAAGAAATTAGACAAATCCCACGGAATTTGTACATTTTATTGATATTTATATAGTTAAAACCTCGCAAAAACGAAATTTTTTGAAGGATTTTTTTTTGTGGGGAAAATCGAAACCAGTGATATAATACAGTTCAATCATATATACTAAACACTCTGTCAAAGAATTAGCACAATCGGTTGGAATATAGAGATTTTATTAACGTTTATAGCAAAATCGTGTTTTTACCGCAAGAAACGACGATTTTTACAATTGGACGATTTACACAAACAAACCCATATTCCTCTGCATGCGAACGTGAAATTGTTGTTATATATAGGTGAATCCACATGAATTTAACATTTTTTTAAGAAATTAGACAAATCCCACGGAATTTGTAGATTTTATTGATATTTATATAGTTAAAATCTCGCAAAAACGAAATTTTTTGAAGGATTTTTTTTGTGGGGAAAATCGAAACCAGTGATATAATAAAGTTCAATTATGTATACTAAACACTCTGCGAAAGAATTAGCACAATCGGTTGGAATATAGAGATTTTATTAACGTTTATAACAAAATCGTGTTTTTACCGCTAGAAACGACGATTTTTACAATTGGACGATTTACACAAACAAACCCATATTCCTCTGCATGCGAACATGAAATTGTTGTTATATACAGGTGACTCCACATGAATTTAACATTTTTTTAAGAAATTAGACAAATCCCACTGAATTTGTAGATTTTATTGATATTTATATAGTTAAAATCTCGCAAAAACGAAATTTTTTGAAGGATTTTTTTTTGTGGGGAAAATCAAAACCTGTGACATAATACAGTTCAATCATGTATACTAAACACTCTGTGAAAGAATTAGCACAATCGGTTGGAATATAGAGATTTTATTAACGTTTATAGCAAAATCGTGTTTTTACCGCAAGAAACGACGATTTTTACCATTTGACGATTTTCTCAAACAAACCCATATTCCTCTGCATGCGAATGTGAAATTGTTGTTATATATAGGTGACTCCACATGAATTTAACATTTTTTTAAGAAATTAGACAAATCCCCCGGGATTTGTAGATTTTATTGATAGTTATATAGTTAAAATCTCGCAAAAACGAAATTTTTTGAAGGATTTTTTTTTGTGGGGAAAATCGAAACCAGTGATATAATACAGTTCAGTCATGTATACTAAACACTCTGTCAAAGAATTAGCACAATCGGTTGGAATATAGAGATTTTATTAACGATTATAGCAAAATCGTGTTTTTACCGCAAGAAAAGACGATTTTTACAATTGGACGATTTACATAAACAAACCCATATTCCTCTGCATGCGAACGTGAAATTGTTGTCATATATAGGTGAATCCACATGAATTTAATATATTTTTAAGAAATTAGACAAATCCCAAGGAATTTGTAGATTTTATTGATATTTATATAGTTAAAAATCTCGCAAAATCGAAATTTTTTGAAGGATTTTTTTTTGTGGGGAAAATCGAAACCAGTGATATAATACAGTTCAATCATGTATTCTAAACACTCTGTCAAAGAATTAGCACAATCGGTTGGAATATAGAGATTTTATTAACGATTATAGCAAAATCGTGTTTTTATCGCAAGAAAAGACGATTTTTACAATTGGACGATTTACACAAACAAACCCATATTCCTCTGCATGCGAACGTGAAATTGTTGTTATATATAGGTGAATCCACATGAATTTAACATATTTTTAAGCAATTAGACAAATCCCAAGGAATTTGTAGATTTTATTGATATTTATATAGTTAAAAATCTCGCAAAAACGAAATTTTTTGAAGGATTTTTTTTGTGGGGAAAATCGAAACCAGTGATATAATACAGTTCAATTATGTATACTAAACACTCTGTTAAAGAATTAGCACAATCGGTTGGAATATAGAGGTTTTATTAACGTTTATAGCAAAATCGTGTTTTTACCGCAAGAAACGACGATTTTTATAATTGGACGATTTACACAAACAAACCCATATTCCTCTGCATGCGAACGTGAAATTGTTCTAATATATAGGTGAATCCACATGAATTTAACATTTTTTTAAGAAATTTGACAAAACCCACGGAATTTGTAGATTTTATTGATATTTATATAGTTAAAAAACTCGCAAAAACGAAATTTTTTGAAGGATTTTTTTTGTGGGGAAAATCGAAAGCAGTGACATAATACAGTTCAATCATGTATACTAAACACTCTGTGAAAGAATTAGCACAATCGGTTGGAATATAGAGATTTTATTAACGTTTATAACAAAATCGTGTTTTTACCGCAAGAATCGACGATTTTTACAATTGGACGATTTACACAAACAAACCCATATTCCTCTGCATGCGAACGTGAAATTGTTGTGATATACAGGTGACTCCACATGAATTTAACATATTTTTAAGAAATTAGACAAATCCCACGGAATTTGTAGATTTTATTGATATTTATATAGTTAAAATCTCGCAAAAACGAAATTTTTTTGAGGATTTTTTTTGTGGGGAAAATCGAAACCAGTGATATAATACAGTTCAATCATGTATACTAAACAATCTGTCACAGAATTAGCACAATCGGTTGGAATATAGAGATTTTATTAACGTTTATAGCAAAATCGTGTTTTTACCGCAAGAAACGACGATTTTTACAATTGGACGATTTTCTCAAACAAACCCATATTCCTCTGCATGCGAACGTGAAATTGTTGTTATATATAGGTGAATCCACATGAATTTAACATTTTTTTAAGAAATTAGACAAATCCCACGGAATTTGTAGATTTTATTGATATTTATATAGTTAAAATCTCGCAAAAACGAAATTTTTTGAAGGATTTTTTTTGTGGGGAAAATCGAAACCAATGATATAATAAAGTTCAATTATGTATACTAAACACTCTGCGAAAGAATTAGCACAATCGGTTGGAATATAGAGATTTTATTAACGTTTATAACAAAATCGTGTTTTTACCGCAAGAAACGACGATTTTTACAATTGGACGATTTACACAAACAAACCCATATTCCTCTGCATGCGAACGTGAAATTGTTGTTATATACAGTTGACTCCACATGAATTTAACATCTTTTTAAGAAATTAGACAAATCCCACGGAATTTGTAGATTTTATTGATATTTATATAGTTAAAATCTCGCAAAAACGAAATTTTTTGAAGGATTTTTTTTTGTGGGGAAAATCAAAACCAGTGACATAATACAGTTCAATCATGTATACTAAACACTCTGTGAAAGAATTAGCACAATCGGTTGGAATATAGAGATTTTATTAACGTTTATAGCAAAATCGTGTTTTTACCGCAAGAAACGACGATTTTTACCATTTGACGATTTTCTCAAACAAACCCATATTCCTCTGCATGCGAATGTGAAATTGTTGTTATATATAGGTGACTCCACATGAATTTAACATTTTTTTAAGAAATTAGACAAATCCCCCGGAATTTGTAGATTTTATTGATATTTATATAGTTAAAATCTCGCAAAAACGAAATTTTTTCAAGGATTTTTTTTTGTGGGGAATATCGAAACCAGTAATATAATACAGTTCAGTCATGTATACTAAACACTCTGTCAAAGAATTAGCACAATCGGTTGGAATATAGAGATTTTATTAACGATTATAGCAAAATCGTGTTTTTACCGCAAGAAAAGACGATTTTTACAATTGGACGATTTACACAAACAAACCCACATTCCTCTGCATGCGAACGTGAAATTGTTGTTATATATAGGTGAATCCACATGAATTTAACGTATTTTTAAGAAATTAGACAAATCCCAAGGAATTTGTAGATTTTATTGATATTTATATAGTTAAAAATCTCGCAAAAACGAAATTTTTTGAAGGATTTTTTTTTTGTGGGGAAAATCGAAACCAGTGATATAATACAGTTCAATCATGTATTCTAAACACTCTGTCAAAGAATTAGCACAATCGGTTGGAATATAGAGATTTTATTAACGATTATAGCAAAATTGTGTTTTTATCGCAAGAAAAGACGATTTTTACAATTGGACGATTTACACAAACAAACCCATATTCCTCGGCATGCGAACGTGAAATTGTTGTTATATATAGGTGAATCCACATGAATTTAACATATTTTTAAGAAATTAGACAAATCCCAAGGAATTTGTAGATTTTATTGATATTTATATAGTTAAAAATCTCGCAAAAACGAAATTTTTTGAAGGATTTTTTTTGTGGGGAAAATCGAAACCAGTGATATAATACAGTTCAATTATGTATACTAAACACTCTGTGAAAGAATTAGCACAATCGGTTGGAATATAGAGATTTTATTAACGTTTATAGCAAAATCGTGTTTTTACCGCAAGAAACGACGATTTTTACAATTGGACGATTTACACAAACAAACCCATATTAGTCTGCATGCGAACGTGAAATTGTTGTTATATATAGGTGAATCCACATGAATTTAACATATTTTTAAGAAATTAGACAAATCCCCCGGAATTTGTAGATTTTATTGATATTTATATAGTTAAAATCTCGCAAAAACGAAATTTTTTTGAGGATTTTTTTTTTGTGGGGAAAATCGAAACCAGTGATATAATACAGTTCAATCATGTATACTAAACAATCTGTCACAGAATTAGCACAATCGGTTGGAATATAGAGATTTTATTAACGTTTATAGCAAAATCGTGTTTTTACCGCAAGAAACGACGATTTTTACAATTGGACGATTTACACAAACAAACCCATATTCCTCTGCATGCGAACGTGAAATTGTACTGATATATAGGTGAATCCACATGAATTAAACATTTTTTTAAGAAATTTGACAAATCCCACGGAATTTGTAGATTTTATTGATATTTATATAGTTAAAAAACTCGCAAAAACGAAATTTTTTGAAGGATTTTTTTTGTGGGGAAAATCGAAACCAGTGACATAATACAGTTCAATCATGTATACTAAACACTCTGTGAAAGAATTAGCACAATCGGTTGGAATATAGATATTTTATTAACGTTTATAACAAAATCGTGTTTTTACCGCAAGAATCGACGATTTTTACAATTGGACGATTTACACAAACAAACCCATATTCCTCTGCATGCGAACGTGAAATTGTTGTTATATATAGGTGAATCCACATGAATTTAACATATTTTTAAGAAATTAGACAAATCCCACTGAATTTGTAGATTTTATTGATATTTATATAGTTAAAATCTCGCAAAAACGAAATTTTTTGAAGGATTTTTTTTGTGGGGAAAATCTAAACCAGTGATATAATAAAGTTCAATTATGTATACTAAACACTCTGCGAAAGAATTAGCACAATCGGTTGGAATATAGAGATTTTATTAACGTTTATAACAAAATCGTGTTTTTACCGCAAGAAACGACGATTTTTACAATTGGACGATTTACACAAACAAACCCATATTCCTCTGCATGCGAACGTGAAATTGTTGTTATATACAGGTGACTCCACATGAATTTAACATTTTTTTAAGAAATTAGACAAATCCCACGGAATTTGTAGATTTTATTGATTTTTATATAGTTAAAATCTCGCAAAAACGAAATTTTTTGAAGGATTTTTTTTTGTGGGGAAAATCAAAACCAGTGACATAATACAGTTCAATCATGTATACTAAACACTCTGTGAAAGAATTAGCACAATCGGTTGGAATATAGAGATTTTATTAACGTTTATAGCAAAATCGTGTTTTTACCGCAAGAAACGACGATTTTTACCATTTGACGATTTTCTCAAACAAACCCATATTCCTCTGCATGCGAATGTGAAATTGTTGTTATATATAGGTGACTCCACATGAATTTAACATTTTTTTAAGAAATTAGACAAATCCACCGGAATTTGTAGATTTTATTGATATTTATATAGTTAAAATCTCGCAAAAACGAAATTTTTTGAAGGATTTTTTTTTGTGGGGAAAATCGAAACCAGTGATATAATACAGTTCAGTCATGTATACTAAACACTCTGTCAAAGAATTAGCACAATCGGTTGGAATATAGAGATTTTATTAACGATTATAGCAAAATCGTGTTTTTACCGCAAGAAAAGACGATTTTTACAATTGGACGATTTACACAAACAAACCCACATTCCTCTGCATGCGAACGTGAAATTGTTGTTATATATAGGTGAATCCACATGAATTTAACATATTTTTAAGAAATTAGACAAATCCCAAGGAATTTGTAGATTTTATTGATATTTATATAGTTAAAAATCTCGCAAAAACGAAATTTTTTGAAGGATTTTTTTTTGTGGGGAAAATCGAAACCAGTGATATAATACAGTTCAATCATGTATTCTAAACACTCTGTCAAAGAATTAGCACAATCGGTTGGAATATAGAGATTTTATTAACGATTATAGCAAAATCGTGTTTTTATCGCAAGAAAAGACGATTTTTACAATTGGACGATTTACACAAACAAACCCATATTCCTCTGCATGCGAACGTGAAATTGTTGTTATATATAGGTGAATCCACATGAATTTAACATATTTTTAAGAAATGAGACAAATCCCAAGGAATTTGTAGATTTTATTTATATTTATATAGTTAAAAATCTCGCAAAAACGAAATTTTTTGAAGGATTTTTTTTGTGGGGAAAATCGAAACCAGTGATATAATACAGTTCAATTATGTATACTAAACACTCTGTGAAAGAATTAGCACAATCGGTTGGAATATAGAGGTTTTATTAACGTTTATAGCAAAATCGTGTTTTTACCGCAAGAAACGACGATTTTTACAATTGGACGATTTACACAAACAAACCCATATTCCTCTGCATGCGAACGTGAAATTGTTCTGATATATAGGTGAATCCACATGAATTTAACATTTTTTTAAGAAATTTGACAAATCCCACGGAATTTGTAGATTTTATTGATATTTATATAGTTAAAAAACTCGCAAAAACGAAATTTTTTTGAGGATTTTTTTTGTGGGGAATATCGAAACCAGTGACATAATACAGTTCAATCATGTATACTAAACACTCTGTGAAAGAATTAGCACAATCGGTTGGAATATAGAGATTTTATTAACGTTTATAACAAAATCGTGTTTTTACCGCAAGAATCGACGATTTTTACATTTGGACGATTTACACAAACAAACCCATATTCCTCTGCATGCGAACGTGAAATTGTTGTGATATACAGGTGACTCCATATGAATTTAACATATTTTTAAGAAATTAGACAAATCCCACGGAATTTGTAGATTTTATTGATATTTATATAGTTAAAATCTCGCAAAAACGAAATTTTTTGAAGGATTTTTTTTTTTGTGGAAAAATCGAAACCAGTGATATAATACAGTTCAATCATGTATACTAAACACTCTGTCAAAGAATTAGCACAATCGGTTGGAATATAGAGATTTTATTAACGTTTATAGCAAAATCGTGTTTTTACCGCAAGAAACGACGATTTTTACAATTGGACGATTTACACAAACAAACCCATATTCCTCTGCATGCGAACGTGAAATTGTTGATATATATAGGTGAATCCACATGAATTTAACATTTTCTTAAGAAATTAGACAAATCCCACTGAATTTGTAGATTTTATTGATATTTATATAGTTAAAAATCTCGCAAAAACGAAATTTTTTGAAGGATTTTTTTTGTGGGGAAAATCGAAACCAGTGACATAATACAGTTCAATCATGTATACTAAACACTCCATCAAAGAATTAGCACAATCGGTTGGAATATAGAGATTTTATTAACGTTTATAGCAAAATCGTGTTTTTACCGCAAGAAACGACGATTTTTACAATTGGACGATTTACACAAACAAACCCATATTCCTCTGCATGCGAACGTGAAATTGTTGTTATATATAGGTGAATCCACATGAATTTAACATATTTTTAAGAAATTAGACAAATCCCACGGAATTTGTAGATTTTATTGATATTTATATAGTTAAAATCTCGCAAAAACGAAATTTTTTTGAGGATTTTTTTTTGTGGGGAAAATCGAAACCAGTGATATAATACAGTTCAATCATGTATACTAAACAATCTGTCACAGAATTAGCACAATCGGTTGGAATATAGAGATTTTATTAACGTTTATAGCAAAATCGTGTTTTTACCGCAAGAAACGACGATTTTTACAATTGGACGATTTACACAAACAAACCCATATTCCTCTGCATGCGAACGTGAAATTGTTGTTATATATAGGTGAATCCACATGAATTTAACATTTTTTTAAGAAATTAGACAAATCCCACGGAATTTGTAGATTTTATTGATATTTATATAGTTAAAATCTCGCAAAAACGAAATTTTTTGAAGGATTTTTTTTGTGGGGAAAATCGAAACCAGTGATATAATACAGTTCAATCATGTATACTAAACAATCTGTCACAGAATTAGCACAATCGGTTGGAATATAGAGATTTTATTAACGTTTATAACAAAATCGTTTTTTTTTTACCGCAAGAAACGACGATTTTTACAATTGGACGATTTACACAAACAAACCCATATTCCTCTGCATGCGAACGTGAAATTGTTGTTATATACAGGTGACTCCACATGAATTTAACATTTTTTTAAGAAATTAGACAAATCCCACTGAATTTGTAGATTTTATTGATATTTATATAGTTAAAATCTCGCAAAAACGAAATTTTTTGAAGGATTTTTTTTTGTGGGGACAATTAAAACCAGTGACATAATACAGTTCAATCATGTATACTAAACACTCTGTGAAAGAATTAGCACAATCGGTTGGAATATAGAGATTTTATTAACGTTTATAGCAAAATCGTGTTTTTACCGCAAGAAACGACGATTTTTACAATTGGACGATTTATACAATCAAACCCATATTCCTCTGCATGCGAACGTGAAATTGTTGTTATATATAGGTGAATCCACATGAATTTAACATATGTTTAAGAAATTAGACAAATCCCAAGGAATTTGTAGATTTTATTGATATTTATATAGTTAAAAATCTCGCAAAATCGAAATTTTTTGAAGGATTTTTTTTGTGGGGAAAATCGAAACCAGTGATATAATACAGTTCAATCATGTATTCTAAACACTCTGTCAAAGAATTAGCACAATCGGTTGGAATATAGAGATTTTATTAACGATTATAGCAAAATCGTGTTTTTATCGCAAGAAAAGACGATTTTTACAATTGGACGATTTACACAAACAAACCCATATTCCTCTGCATGCGAACGTGAAATTGTTCTGATATATAGGTGAATCCACATGAATTTAACATATTTTTAAGAAATTAGACAAATCCCAAGGAATTTGTAGATTTTATTTATATTTATATAGTTAAAAATCTCGCAAAAACGAAATTTTTTGAAGGATTTTTTTTGTGGGGAAAATCGAAACCAGTGATATAATACAGTTCAATCATGTATATCAAACACTCTGTCAAAGAATTAGCACAATCGGTTGGAATATAGAGGTTTTATTAACGTTTATAGCAAAATCGTGTTTTTACCGCAAGAAACGACGATTTTTATAATTGGACGATTTACACAAACAAACCCATATTCCTCTGCATGCGAACGTGAAATTGTTCTGATATATAGGTGAATCCACATGAATTTAACATTTTTTTAAGAAATTTGACAAAACCCACGGAATTTGTAGATTTTATTGATATTTATATAGTTAAAAAACTCGCAAAAACGAAATTTTTTGAAGGATTTTTTTTGTGGGGAAAATCGAAACCAGTGACATAATACAGTTCAATCATGTATACTAAACACTCTGTGAAAGAATTAGCACAATCGGTTGGAATATAGAGATTTTATTAACGTTTATAACAAAATCGTGTTTTTACCGCAAGAATCGACGATTTTTACAATTGGACGATTTACACAAACAAACCCATATTCCTCTGCATGCGAACGTGAAATTGTTGTGATATACAGGTGACTCCACATGAATTTAACATATTTTTAAGAAATTAGACAAATCCCACGGAATTTGTAGATTTTATTGATATTTATATAGTTAAAATCTCGCAAAAACGAAATTTTTTTGAGGATTTTTTTTGTGGGGAAAATCGAAACCAGTGATATAATACAGTTCAATCATGTATACTAAACAATCTGTCACAGAATTAGCACAATCGGTTGGAATATAGAGATTTTATTAACGTTTATAGCAAAATCGTGTTTTTACCGCAAGAAACGACGATTTTTACAATTGGACGATTTTCTCAAACAAACCCATATTCCTCTGCATGCGAACGTGAAATTGTTGTTATATATAGGTGAATCCACATGAATTTAACATTTTTTTAAGAAATTAGACAAATCCCACGGAATTTGTAGATTTTATTGATATTTATATAGTTAAAATCTCGCAAAAACGAAATTTTTTGAAGGATTTTTTTTGTGGGGAAAATCGAAACCAGTGATATAATAAAGTTCAATTATGTATACTAAACACTCTGCGAAAGAATTAGCACAATCGGTTGGAATATAGAGATTTTATTAACGTTTATAACAAAATCGTGTTTTTATCGCAAGAAACGACGATTTGTACAATTGGACGATTTACACAAACAAACCCATATTCCTCTGCATGCGAACGTGAAATTGTTGTTATATACAGGTGACTCCACATGAATTTAACATATTTTTAAGAAATTAGACAAATCCCACGGAATTTGTAGATTTTATTGATATTTATATAGTTAAAATCTCGCAAAAACGAAATTTTTTGAAGGATTTTTTTTTGTGGGGAAAATCAAAACCAGTGACATAATACAGTTCAATCATGTATACTAAACACTCTGTGAAAGAATTAGCACAATCGGTTGGAATATAGAGATTTTATTAACGTTTATAGCAAAATCGTGTTTTTACCGCAAGAAACGACGATTTTTACCATTTGACGATTTTCTCAAACAAACCCATATTCCTCTGCATGCGAATCTGAAATTGTTGTTATATATAGGTGACTCCACATGAATTTAACATTTTTTTAAGAAATTAGACAAATCCCCCGGAATTTGTAGATTTTATTGATATTTATATAGTTAAAATCTCGCAAAAACGAAATTTTTTTAAGGATTTTTTTTTGTGGGGAAAATCGAAACCAGTAATATAATACAGTTCAGTCATGTATACTAAACACTCTGTCAAAGAATTAGCACAATCGATTGGAATATACAGATTTTATTAACGATTATAGCAAAATCGTGTTTTTACCGCAAGAAAAGACGATTATTACAATTGGACGATTTACACAAACAAACCCACATTCCTCTGCATGCGAACGTGAAATTGTTGTTATATATAGGTGAATCCACATGAATTTAACATATTTTTAAGAAATTAGACAAATCCCAAGGAATTTGTAGATTTTATTGATATTTATATAGTTAAAAATCTCGCAAAAACGAAATTTTTTGAAGGATTTTTTTTTGTGGGGAAAATCGAAACCAGTGATATAATACAGTTCAATCATGTATTCTAAACACTCTGTCAAAGAATTAGCACAATCGGTTGGAATATAGAGATTTTATTAACGATTATAGCAATATCGTGTTTTTATCGCAAGAAAAGACGATTTTTACAATTGGACGATTTACACAAACAAACCCATATTCCTCTGCATGCGAACGTGAAATTGTTGTTATATATAGGTGAATCCACATGAATTTAACATATTTTTAAGAAATTAGACAAATCCCAAGGAATTTGTAGATTTTATTGATATTTATATAGTTAAAAATCTCGCAAAAACGAAATTTTTTGAAGGATTTTTTTTGTGGGGAAAATCGAAACCAGTGATATAATACAGTTCAATTATGTATACTAAACACTCTGTGAAAGAATTAGCACAATCGGTTGGAATATAGAGGTTTTATTAACGTTTATAACAAAATCGTGTTTTTACCGCAAGAATCGACGATTTTTACATTTGGACGATTTACACAAACAAACCCATATTCCTCTGCATGCGAACGTGAAATTGTTGTGATATACAGGTGCCTCCACATGAATTTAACATTTTCTTAAGAAATTAGACAAATCCTACTGAATTTGTAGATTTTATTGATATTTATATAGTTAAAAATCTCGCAAAAACGAAATTTTTTGAAGGATTTTTTTTGTGGGGAAAATCGAAACCAGTGACATAATACAGTTCAATCATGTATACTAAACACTCTATCAAAGAATTAGCACAATCGGTTGGAATATAGAGATTTTATTAACGTTTATAGCAAAATCGTGTTTTTACCGCAAGAAACGACGATTTTTACAATTGGACGATTTACACAAACAAACCCATATTCCTCTGCATGCGAACGTGAAATTGTTCTGATATATAGGTGAATCCACATGAATTAAACATTTTTTAAGAAATTTGACAAATCCCACGGAATTTGTAGATTTTATTGATATTTATATAGTTAAAATCTCGCAAAAACGAAATTTTTTGAAGGATTATTTTTGTGGGGAAAATCTAAACCAGTGATATAATAAAGTTCAATTATGTATACTAAACACTCTGCGAAAGAATGAGCACACTCGGTTGGAATATAGAGATTTTATTAACGTTTATAACAAAATCGTGTTTTTACCGCAAGAAACGACGATTTTTACAATTGGACGATTTACACAAACAAACCCATATTCCTCTGCATGCGAAAGTGAAATTGTTGTTATATACAGTTGACTCCACATGAATTTAACATTTTTTTAAGAAATTAGACAAATCCCACGGAATTTGTAGATTTTATTGATATTTATATAGTTAAAATCTCGCAAAAACGAAATTTTTTGAAGGATTTTTTTTTGTGGGGAAAATCAAAACCAGTGACATAATACAGTTCAATCATGTATACTAAACACTCTGTGAAAGAATTAGCACAATCGGTTGGAATATAGAGATTTTATTAACGTTTATAGCAAAATCGTGCTTTTACCGCAAGAAACGACGATTTTTACCATTTGACGATTTTCTCAAACAAATCCATATTCCTCAGAATGCGAATGTGAAATTGTTGTTATATATAGGTGACTCCACAAGAATTTAACATTTTTTTAAGAAATTAGACAAATCCCCCGGAATTTGTAGATTTTATTGATATTTATATAGTTAAAATCTCGCAAAAACGAAATTTTTTGAAGGATTTTTTTTTTGTGGGGAAAATCGAAACCAGTGATATAATACAGTTCAGTCATGTATACTAAACACTCTGTCAAAGAATTAGCACAATCGGTTGGAATATAGAGATTTTATTGACGATTATAGCAAAATCGTGTTTTTACCGCAAGAAAAGACGATTTTTACAATTGGACGATTTACACAAACAAACCCACATTCCTCTGCATGCGAACGTGAAATTGTTGTTATATATAGGTGAATCCACATGAATTTAACATATTTTTAAGAAATTAGACAAATCCCAAGGAATTTGTAGATTTTATTGATATTTATATAGTTAAAAATCTCGCAAAAACGAAATTTTTTGAAGGATTTTTTTTTTGTGGGGAAAATCGAAACCAGTGATATAATACAGTTCAATCATGTATTCTAAACACTCTGTCAAAGAATTAGCACAATCGGTTGGAATATAGAGATTTTATTAACGATTATAGCAAAATCGTGTTTTTATCGCAAGAAAAGACGATTTTTACAATTGGACGATTTACACAAACAAACCCACATTCCTCTGCATGCGAACGTGAAATTGTTGTTATATATAGGTGAATCCACATGAATTTAACATATTTTTAAGAAATTAGACAAATCCCAAGGAATTTGTAGATTTTATTGATATTTATATAGTTAAAAATCTCGCAAAAACGAAATTTTTTGAAGGATTTTTTTTTGTGGGGAAAATCGAAACCAGTGATATAATACAGTTCAATCATGTATTCTAAACACTCTGTCAAAGAATTAGCACAATCGGTTGGAATATAGAGATTTTATTAACGATTATAGCAATATCGTGTTTTTATCGCAAGAAAAGACGATTTTTACAATTGGACGATTTACAGAAACAAACCCATATTCCTCTGCATGCGAACGTGAAATTGTTGTTATATATAGGTGAATCCACATGAATTTAACATATTTTTAAGAAATTAGACAAATCCCAAGGAATTTGTAGATTTTATTGATATTTATATAGTTAAAAATCTCGCAAAAACGAAATTTTTTGAAGGATTTTTTTTGTGGGGAAAATCGAAACCAGTGATATAATACAGTTCAATTATGTATACTAAACACTCTGTGAAAGAATTAGCACAATCGGTTGGAATATAGAGGTTTTATTAACGTTTATAACAAAATCGTGTTTTTACCGCAAGAATCGACGATTTTTACATTTGGACGATTTACACAAACAAACCCATATTCCTCTGCATGCGAACGTGAAATTGTTGTGATATACAGGTGCCTCCACATGAATTTAACATTTTCTTAAGAAATTAGACAAATCCTACTGAATTTGTAGATTTTATTGATATTTATATAGTTAAAAATCTCGCAAAAACGAAATTTTTTGAAGGATTTTTTTTGTGGGGAAAATCGAAACCAGTGACATAATACAGTTCAATCATGTATACTAAACACTCTATCAAAGAATTAGCACAATCGGTTGGAATATAGAGATTTTATTAACGTTTATAGCAAAATCGTGTTTTTACCGCAAGAAA
Source organism: Periplaneta americana (assembly GCF_040183065.1). Classification (NCBI taxonomy): domain Eukaryota; kingdom Metazoa; phylum Arthropoda; class Insecta; order Blattodea; family Blattidae; genus Periplaneta; species Periplaneta americana. The sequence continues at coordinate 190,050 of NW_027185512.1, forward strand.
CGACGATTTTTACAATTGGACGATTTACACAAACAAACCCATATTCCTCTGCATGCGAACGTGAAATTGTTCTGATATATAGGTGAATCCACATGAATTAAACATTTTTTTAAGAAATTTGACAAATCCCACGGAATTTGTAGATTTTATTGATATTTATATAGTTAAAATCTCGCAAAAACGAAATTTTTTGAAGGATTATTTTTGTGGGGAAAATCTAAACCAGTGATATAATAAAGTTCAATTATGTATACTAAACACTCTGCGAAAGAATGAGCACACTCGGTTGGAATATAGAGATTTTATTAACGTTTATAACAAAATCGTGTTTTTACCGCAAGAAACGACGATTTTTACAATTGGACGATTTACACAAACAAACCCATATTCCTCTGCATGCGAAAGTGAAATTGTTGTTATATACAGTTGACTCCACATGAATTTAACATTTTTTTAAGAAATTAGACAAATCCCACGGAATTTGTAGATTTTATTGATATTTATATAGTTAAAATCTCGCAAAAACGAAATTTTTTGAAGGATTTTTTTTTGTGGGGAAAATCAAAACCAGTGACATAATACAGTTCAATCATGTATACTAAACACTCTGTGAAAGAATTAGCACAATCGGTTGGAATATAGAGATTTTATTAACGTTTATAGCAAAATCGTGCTTTTACCGCAAGAAACGACGATTTTTACCATTTGACGATTTTCTCAAACAAATCCATATTCCTCAGCATGCGAATGTGAAATTGTTGTTATATATAGGTGACTCCACAAGAATTTAACATTTTTTTAAGAAATTAGACAAATCCCCCGGAATTTGTAGATTTTATTGATATTTATATAGTTAAAATCTCGCAAAAACGAAATTTTTTGAAGGATTTTTTTTTGTGGGGAAAATCGAAACCAGTGATATAATACAGTTCAGTCATGTATACTAAACACTCTGTCAAAGAATTAGCACAATCGGTTGGAATATAGAGATTTTATTGACGATTATAGCAAAATCGTGTTTTTACCGCAAGAAAAGACGATTTTTACAATTGGACGATTTACACAAACAAACCCACATTCCTCTGCATGCGAACGTGAAATTGTTGTTATATATAGGTGAATCCACATGAATTTAACATATTTTTAAGAAATTAGACAAATCCCAAGGAATTTGTAGATTTTATTTATATTTATATAGTTAAAAATCTCGCAAAAACGAAATTTTTTGAAGGATTTTTTTTTGTGGGGAAATTCGAAACCAGTGATATAATACAGTTCAATCATGTATTCTAAACACTCTGTCAAAGAATTAGCACAATCGGTTGGAATATAGAGATTTTATTAACGATTATAGCAAAATCGTGTTTTTATCGCAAGAAAAGACGATTTTTAGAATTGGACGATTTACACAAACAAACCCATATTCCTCTGCATGCGAACGTGAAATTGTTGTTATATATAGGTGAATCCACATGAATTTAACATATTTTTAAGAAATTAGACAAATCCCAAGGAATTTGTAGATTTTATTGATATTTATATAGTTAAAAATCTCGCAAAAACGAAATTTTTTGAAGGATTTTTTTTGTGGGGAAAATCGAAACCAGTGATATAATACAGTTCAATTATGTATACTAAACACTCTGTGAAAGAATTAGCACAATCGGTTGGAATATAGAGGTTTTATTAACGTTTATAGCAAAATCGTGTTTTTACCGCATGAAACGACGATTTTTACAATTGGACGATTTTCACAAACAAACCCATATTCCTCTGCATGCGAACGTGAAATTGTTGATATATATAGGTGAATCCACATGAATTTAACATTTTCTTAAGAAATTAGACAAATCCCACTGAATTTGTAGATTTTATTGATATTTATATAGTTAAAAATCTCGCAAAAACGAAATTTTTTGAAGGATTTTTTTTTTGGGGAAAATCGAAACCAGTGACATAATACAGTTCAATCATGTATACTAAACACTCCATCAAAGAATTAGCACAATCGGTTGGAATATAGAGATTTTATTAACGTTTATAGCAAAATCGTGTTTTTACCGCAAGAAACGACGATTTTTACAATTGGACGATTTACACAAACAAACCCATATTAGTCTGCATGCGAACGTGAAATTGTTGTTATATATAGGTGAATCCACATGAATTTAACATATTTTTAAGAAATTAGACAAATCCCACGGAATTTGTAGATTTTATTGATATTTATATAGTTAAAATCTCGCAAAAACGAAATTTTTTTGAGGATTTTTTTTTTTGTGGGGAAAATCGAAACCAGTGATATAATACAGTTCAATCATGTATACTAAACAATCTGTCAAAGAATTAGCACAATCGGTTGGAATATAGAGATTTTATTAACGTTTATAGCAAAATCGTGTTTTTACCGCAAGAAACGACGATTTTTACAATTGGACGATTTACACAAACAAACCCATATTCCTCTGCATGCGAACGTGAAATTGTTGATATATATAGGTGAATCCACATGAATTTAACATTTTCTTAAGAAATTAGACAAATCCTACTGAATTTGTAGATTTTATTGATATTTATATAGTTAAAAATCTCGCAAAAACGAAATTTTTTGAAGGATTTTTTTTGTGGGGAAAATCGAAACCAGTGACATAATACAGTTCAATCATGTATACTAAACACTCTATCAAAGAATTAGCACAATCGGTTGGAATATAGAGATTTTATTAACGTTTATAGCAAAATCGTGTTTTTACCGCAAGAAACGACGATTTTTACAATTGGACGATTTACACAAACAAACCCATATTCCTCTGCATGCGAACGTGAAATTGTTCTGATATATAGGTGAATCCACATGAATTAAACATTTTTTTAAGAAATTTGACAAATCCCACGGAATTTGTAGATTTTATTGATATTTATATAGTTAAAATCTCGCAAAAACGAAATTTTTTGAAGGATTATTTTTGTGGGGAAAATCTAAACCAGTGATATAATAAAGTTCAATTATGTATACTAAACACTCTGCGAAAGAATGAGCACACTCGGTTGGAATATAGAGATTTTATTAACGTTTATAACAAAATCGTGTTTTTACCGCAAGAAACGACGATTTTTACAATTGGACGATTTACACAAACAAACCCATATTCCTCTGCATGCGAAAGTGAAATTGTTGTTATATACAGTTGACTCCACATGAATTTAACATTTTTTTAAGAAATTAGACAAATCCCACGGAATTTGTAGATTTTATTGATATTTATATAGTTAAAATCTCGCAAAAACGAAATTTTTTGAAGGATTTTTTTTTGTGGGGAAAATCAAAACCAGTGACATAATACAGTTCAATCATGTATACTAAACACTCTGTGAAAGAATTAGCACAATCGGTTGGAATATAGAGATTTTATTAACGTTTATAGCAAAATCGTGCTTTTACCGCAAGAAACGACGATTTTTACCATTTGACGATTTTCTCAAACAAATCCATATTCCTCAGCATGCGAATGTGAAATTGTTGTTATATATAGGTGACTCCACAAGAATTTAACATTTTTTTAAGAAATTAGACAAATCCCCCGGAATTTGTAGATTTTATTGATATTTATATAGTTAAAATCTCGCAAAAACGAAATTTTTTGAAGGATTTTTTTTTGTGGGGAAAATCGAAACCAGTGATATAATACAGTTCAGTCATGTATACTAAACACTCAGTCAAAGAATTAGCACAATCGGTTGGAATATAGAGATTTTATTAACGATTATAGCAAAATCGTGTTTTTACCGCAAGAAAAGACGATTTTTACAATTGGACGATTTACACAAACAAACCCATATTCCTCTGCATGCGAACGTGAAATTGTTCTGATATATAGGTGAATCCACATGAATTAAACATTTTTTTAAGAAATTTGACAAATCCCACGGAATTTGTAGATTTTATTGATATTTATATAGTTAAAATCTCGCAAAAACGAAATTTTTTGAAGGATTATTTTTGTGGGGAAAATCTAAACCAGTGATATAATAAAGTTCAATTATGTATACTAAACACTCTGCGAAAGAATGAGCACACTCGGTTGGAATATAGAGATTTTATTAACGTTTATAACAAAATCGTGTTTTTACCGCAAGAAACGACGATTTTTACAATTGGACGATTTACACAAACAAACCCATATTCCTCTGCATGCGAAAGTGAAATTGTTGTTATATACAGTTGACTCCACATGAATTTAACATTTTTTTAAGAAATTAGACAAATCCCACGGAATTTGTAGATTTTATTGATATTTATATAGTTAAAATCTCGCAAAAACGAAATTTTTTGAAGGATTTTTTTTTGTGGGGAAAATCAAAACCAGTGACATAATACAGTTCAATCATGTATACTAAACACTCTGTGAAAGAATTAGCACAATCGGTTGGAATATAGAGATTTTATTAACGTTTATAGCAAAATCGTGCTTTTACCGCAAGAAACGACGATTTTTACCATTTGACGATTTTCTCAAACAAATCCATATTCCTCAGCATGCGAATGTGAAATTGTTGTTATATATAGGTGACTCCACAAGAATTTAACATTTTTTTAAGAAATTAGACAAATCCCCCGGAATTTGTAGATTTTATTGATATTTATATAGTTAAAATCTCGCAAAAACGAAATTTTTTGAAGGATTTTTTTTTGTGGGGAAAATCGAAACCAGTGATATAATACAGTTCAGTCATGTATACTAAACACTCTGTCAAAGAATTAGCACAATCGGTTGGAATATAGAGATTTTATTGACGATTATAGCAAAATCGTGTTTTTACCGCAAGAAAAGACGATTTTTACAATTGGACGATTTACACAAACAAACCCACATTCCTCTGCATGCGAACGTGAAATTGTTGTTATATATAGGTGAATCCACATGAATTTAACATATTTTTAAGAAATTAGACAAATCCCAAGGAATTTGTAGATTTTATTTATATTTATATAGTTAAAAATCTCGCAAAAACGAAATTTTTTGAAGGATTTTTTTTTGTGGGGAAATTCGAAACCAGTGATATAATACAGTTCAATCATGTATTCTAAACACTCTGTCAAAGAATTAGCACAATCGGTTGGAATATAGAGATTTTATTAACGATTATAGCAAAATCGTGTTTTTATCGCAAGAAAAGACGATTTTTAGAATTGGACGATTTACACAAACAAACCCATATTCCTCTGCATGCGAACGTGAAATTGTTGTTATATATAGGTGAATCCACATGAATTTAACATATTTTTAAGAAATTAGACAAATCCCAAGGAATTTGTAGATTTTATTGATATTTATATAGTTAAAAATCTCGCAAAAACGAAATTTTTTGAAGGATTTTTTTTGTGGGGAAAATCGAAACCAGTGATATAATACAGTTCAATTATGTATACTAAACACTCTGTGAAAGAATTAGCACAATCGGTTGGAATATAGAGGTTTTATTAACGTTTATAGCAAAATCGTGTTTTTACCGCATGAAACGACGATTTTTACAATTGGACGATTTTCACAAACAAACCCATATTCCTCTGCATGCGAACGTGAAATTGTTGATATATATAGGTGAATCCACATGAATTTAACATTTTCTTAAGAAATTAGACAAATCCCACTGAATTTGTAGATTTTATTGATATTTATATAGTTAAAAATCTCGCAAAAACGAAATTTTTTGAAGGATTTTTTTTTTGGGGAAAATCGAAACCAGTGACATAATACAGTTCAATCATGTATACTAAACACTCCATCAAAGAATTAGCACAATCGGTTGGAATATAGAGATTTTATTAACGTTTATAGCAAAATCGTGTTTTTACCGCAAGAAACGACGATTTTTACAATTGGACGATTTACACAAACAAACCCATATTAGTCTGCATGCGAACGTGAAATTGTTGTTATATATAGGTGAATCCACATGAATTTAACATATTTTTAAGAAATTAGACAAATCCCACGGAATTTGTAGATTTTATTGATATTTATATAGTTAAAATCTCGCAAAAACGAAATTTTTTTGAGGATTTTTTTTTTTGTGGGGAAAATCGAAACCAGTGATATAATACAGTTCAATCATGTATACTAAACAATCTGTCAAAGAATTAGCACAATCGGTTGGAATATAGAGATTTTATTAACGTTTATAGCAAAATCGTGTTTTTACCGCAAGAAACGACGATTTTTACAATTGGACGATTTACACAAACAAACCCATATTCCTCTGCATGCGAACGTGAAATTGTTGATATATATAGGTGAATCCACATGAATTTAACATTTTCTTAAGAAATTAGACAAATCCTACTGAATTTGTAGATTTTATTGATATTTATATAGTTAAAAATCTCGCAAAAACGAAATTTTTTGAAGGATTTTTTTTGTGGGGAAAATCGAAACCAGTGACATAATACAGTTCAATCATGTATACTAAACACTCTATCAAAGAATTAGCACAATCGGTTGGAATATAGAGATTTTATTAACGTTTATAGCAAAATCGTGTTTTTACCGCAAGAAACGACGATTTTTACAATTGGACGATTTACACAAACAAACCCATATTCCTCTGCATGCGAACGTGAAATTGTTCTGATATATAGGTGAATCCACATGAATTAAACATTTTTTTAAGAAATTTGACAAATCCCACGGAATTTGTAGATTTTATTGATATTTATATAGTTAAAATCTCGCAAAAACGAAATTTTTTGAAGGATTATTTTTGTGGGGAAAATCTAAACCAGTGATATAATAAAGTTCAATTATGTATACTAAACACTCTGCGAAAGAATGAGCACACTCGGTTGGAATATAGAGATTTTATTAACGTTTATAACAAAATCGTGTTTTTACCGCAAGAAACGACGATTTTTACAATTGGACGATTTACACAAACAAACCCATATTCCTCTGCATGCGAAAGTGAAATTGTTGTTATATACAGTTGACTCCACATGAATTTAACATTTTTTTAAGAAATTAGACAAATCCCACGGAATTTGTAGATTTTATTGATATTTATATAGTTAAAATCTCGCAAAAACGAAATTTTTTGAAGGATTTTTTTTTGTGGGGAAAATCAAAACCAGTGACATAATACAGTTCAATCATGTATACTAAACACTCTGTGAAAGAATTAGCACAATCGGTTGGAATATAGAGATTTTATTAACGTTTATAGCAAAATCGTGCTTTTACCGCAAGAAACGACGATTTTTACCATTTGACGATTTTCTCAAACAAATCCATATTCCTCAGCATGCGAATGTGAAATTGTTGTTATATATAGGTGACTCCACAAGAATTTAACATTTTTTTAAGAAATTAGACAAATCCCCCGGAATTTGTAGATTTTATTGATATTTATATAGTTAAAATCTCGCAAAAACGAAATTTTTTGAAGGATTTTTTTTTTGTGGGGAAAATCGAAACCAGTGATATAATACAGTTCAGTCATGTATACTAAACACTCAGTCAAAGAATTAGCACAATCGGTTGGAATATAGAGATTTTATTAACGATTATAGCAAAATCGTGTTTTTACCGCAAGAAAAGACGATTTTTACAATTGGACGATTTACACAAACAAACCCACATTCCTCTGCATGCGAACGTGAAATTGTTGTTATATATAGGTGAATCCACATGAATTTAACATATTTTTAAGAAATTAGACAAATCCCAAGGAATTTGTAGATTTTATTGATATTTATATAGTTAAAAATCTCGCAAAAACGAAATTTTTTGAAGGATTTTTTTTTGTGGGGAAAATCGAAACCAGTGATATAATACAGTTCAATCATGTATTCTAAACACTCTGTCAAAGAATTAGCACAATCGGTTGGAATATAGAGATTTTATTAACGATTATAGCAAAATCGTGTTTTTATCGCAAGAAAAGACGATTTTTACAATTGGACGATTTACACAAACAAACCCATATTCCTCTGCATGCGAACGTGAAATTGTTGTTATATATAGGTGAATCCACATGAATTTAACATATTTTTAAGAAATTAGACAAATCCCAAGGAATTTGTAGATTTTATTGATATTTATATAGTTAAAAATCTCGCAAAAACGAAATTTTTTGAAGGATTTTTTTTGTGGGGAAAATCGAAACCAGTGATATAATACAGTTCAATTATGTATACTAAACACTCTGTGAAAGAATTAGCACAATCGGTTGGAATATAGAGGTTTTATTAACGTTTATAGCAAAATCGTGTTTTTACCGCATGAAACGACGATTTTTACAATTGGACGATTTACACAAACAAACCCATATTCCTCTGCATGCGAACGTGAAATTGTTGATATATATAGGTGAATCCACATGAATTTAACATTTTCTTAAGAAATTAGACAAATCCCACTGAATTTGTAGATTTTATTGATATTTATATAGTTAAAAATCTCGCAAAAACGAAATTTTTTGAAGGATTTTTTTTTTGGGGAAAATCGAAACCAGTGACATAATACAGTTCAATCATGTATACTAAACACTCCATCAAAGAATTAGCACAATCGGTTGGAATATAGAGATTTTATTAACGTTTATAGCAAAATCGTGTTTTTACCGCAAGAAACGACGATTTTTACAATTGGACGATTTACACAAACAAACCCATATTAGTCTGCATGCGAACGTGAAATTGTTGTTATATATAGGTGAATCCACATGAATTTAACATATTTTTAAGAAATTAGACAAATCCCACGGAATTTGTAGATTTTATTGATATTTATATAGTTAAAATCTCGCAAAAACGAAATTTTTTTGAGGATTTTTTTTTTTTGTGGGGAAAATCGAAACCAGTGATATAATACAGTTCAATCATGTATACTAAACAATCTGTCACAGAATTAGCACAATCGGTTGGAATATAGAGATTTTATTAACGTTTATAGCAAAATCGTGTTTTTACCGCAAGAAACGACGATTTTTACAATTGGACGATTTACACAAACAAACCCTGATTCCTCCGCATGCGAACGTTAAATTGTTGTTATATATAGGTGAATCCACATGAATTTAACATTTTTTTAAGAAATTAGACAAATCCCACGGAATTTGTAGATTATATTGGTATTTATATAGTAAAAAAACTCGCAAAAACGAAATTTTTTGAAGGAATTTTTTTTTGTGGGGAAAATCGAAACCAGTGACATAATACAGTTCAATCATGTATACTAAACATCCTGTGAAAGAATTAGCACAATCGGTTGGAATATAGAGGTCTTCTTAACGTTTATAGCAAAATCGTGTTTTTACCGCAAGAAAAGACGATTTTTACGATTGGACGATTTACACAAACAAACCCATATTCCTCTGCATGCGAACGTGAAATTGTTGTGATATACAGGTGACTCCACATGAATTTAACATATTTTTAAGAAATTAGACAAATCCCACGGAATTTGTACATTTTATTGATATTTATATAGTTAAAATCTCGCATAAACGAAATTTTTTGAAGGATTTTTTTTTGTGGGGAAAATCGAAACCAGTGATATAATACAGTTCAATCATATATACTAAACACTCTGTCAAAGAATTAGCACAATCGGTTGGAATATAGAGATTTTATTAACGTTTATAGCAAAATCGTGTTTTTACCGCAAGAAACGACGATTTTTACAATTGGACGATTTACACAAACAAACCCATATTCCTCTGCATGCGAACGTGAAATTGTTGATATATATAGGTGAATCCACATGAATTTAACATTTTCTTAAGAAATTAGACAAATCCCACTGAATTTGTAGATTTTATTGATTTTTATATAGTTAAAAATCTCGCAAAAACGAAATTTTTTGAAGGATTTTTTTTGTGGGGAAAATCGAAACCAGTGACATAATACAGTTCTATCGTGTATACTAAACACTCTATCAAAGAATTAGCACAATCGGTTGGAATATAGAGATTTTATTAACGTTTATTGCAAAATCGTGTTTTTACCGCAAGAAACGACGATTTTTACAATAGGACGATTTACACAAACAAACCCATATTCCTCTGCATGCGAACGTGAAATTGTTGTTATATATAGGTGAATCCACATGAATTTAACATATTTTTAAGAAATTAGACAAATCCCACGGAATTTGTAGATTTTATTGATATTTATATAGTTAAAATCTCGCAAAAACGAAATTTTTTTGAGGATTTTTTTTGTGGGGAAAATCGAAACCAGTGATATAATACAGTTCAATCATGTATACTAAACAATCTGTCACAGAATTAGCACAATCGGTTGGAATATAGAGATTTTATTAACGTTTATAGCAAAATCAGGTTTTTACCGCAAGAAACGACGATTTTTACAATTGGACCATTTACACAAACAAACCCATATTCCTCTGCATGCGAACGTGAAATTGTTGTTATATTTAGGTGAATCCACATGAATTTAACATTTTTTTAAGAAATTAGACAAATCCCACGGAATTTGTAGATTTTATTGATATTTATATAGTTAAAATCTCGCAAAAACGAAATTTTTTGAAGGATTTTTTTTGTGGGGAAAATCGAAACCAGTGATATAATACAGTTCAATCATGTATACTAAACACTCTGCGAAAGAATTAGCACAATCGGTTGGAATATAGAGATTTTATTAACGTTCATAACAAAATCGTTTTTTTTTACCGCAAGAAACGACGATTTTTACAATTGGACGATTTACACAAACAAACCCATATTCCTCTGCATGCGAACGTGAAATTGTTGTTATATACAGGTGACTCCACATGAATTTTTTTTTAAGAAATTAGACAAATCCCACTGAATTTGTAGATTTTATTGATATTTATATAGTTAAAATCTCGCAAAAACGAAATTTTTTGAAGGATTTTTTTTTTGTGGGGAAAATCAAAACCAGTGACATAATACAGTTCAATCATGTATACTAAACACTCTGTGAAAGAATTAGCACAATCGGTTGGAATATAGAGATTTTATTAACGTTTATAGCAAAATCGTGTTTTTACCGCAAGAAACGACGATTTTTACCATTTGACGATTTTCTCAAACAAACCCATATTCCTCTGCATGCGAATGTGTAATTGTTGTTATATATAGGTGACTCCACATGAATTTAACATTTTTTTAAGAAATTAGACAAATCCCCCGGAATTTGTAGATTTTATTGATATTTATATAGTTAAAATCTCGCAAAAACGAAATTTTTTGAAGGATTTTTTTTTTGTGGGGAAAATCGAAACCAGTGATATAATACAGTTCAGTCATGTATACTAAACACTCTGTCAAAGAATTAGCACAATCGGTTGGAATATAGAGATTTTATTAACGATTATAGCAAAATCGTGTTTTTACCGCAAGAAAAGACGATTTTTACAATTGGACGATTTACACAAACAAACCCACATTCCTCTGCATGCGAACGTGAAATTGTTGTTATATATAGGTGAATCCACATGAATTTAACATATTTTTAAGAAATTAGACAAATCCCAAGGAATTTGTAGATTTTATTGATATTTATATAGTTAAAAATCTCGCAAAAACGAAATTTTTTGAAGGATTTTTTTTTTGTGGGGAAAATCGAAACCAGTGATATAATACAGTTCAATCATGTATTCTAAACACTCTGTCAAAGAATTAGCACAATCGGTTGGAATATAGAGATTTTATTAACGATTATAGCAAAATCGTGTTTTTATCGCAAGAAAAGACGATTTTTACAATTGGACGATTTACACAAACAAACCCATATTCCTCTGCATGCGAACGTGAAATTGTTGTTATATATAGGTGAATCCACATGAATTTAACATATTTTTAAGAAATTAGACAAATCCCAAGGAATTTGTAGATTTTATTGATATTTATATAGTTAAAAATCTCGCAAAAACGAAATTTTTTGAAGGATTTTTTTTTGTGGGGAAAATCGAAACCAGTGACATAATACAGTTCAATCATGTATACTAAACACTCTGTGAAAGAATTAGCACAATCGGTTGGAATATAGAGATTTTATTAACGTTTATAACAAAATCGTGTTTTTACCGCAAGAATCGACGATTTTTACAATTGGACGATTTACACAAACAAACCCATATTCCTCTGCATGCGAACGTGAAATTGTTGTGATATACAGGTGACTCCACATGAATTTAACATATTTTTAAGAAATTAGACAAATCCCACGGAATTTGTAGATTTTATTGATATTTATATAGTTAAATCTTTCAAAAACGAAATTTTTTTGAGGATTTTTTTTTGTGGGGAAAATCGAAACCAGTGATATAATACAGTTCAATCATGTATACTAAACAATCTGTCACAGAATTAGCACAATCGGTTGGAATATAGAGATTTTATTAACGTTTATAGCAAAATCGTGTTTTTACCGCAAGAAACGACGATTTTTACAATTGGACGATTTACACAAACAAACCCATATTCCTCTGCATGCGAACGTGAAATTGTTGATATATATAGGTGAATCCACATGAATTTAACATTTTCTTAAGAAATTAGACAAATCCTACTGAATTTGTAGATTTTATTGATATTTATATAGTTAAAAATCTCGCAAAAACGAAATTTTTTGAAGGATTTTTTTTGTGGGGAAAATCGAAACCAGTGACATAATACAGTTCAATCATGTATACTAAACACTCTATCAAAGAATTAGCACAATCGGTTGGAATATAGAGATTTTATTAACGTTTATAGCAAAATCGTGTTTTTACCGCAAGAAACGACGATTTTTACAATTGGACGATTTACACAAACAAACTCATATTCCTCTGCATGCGAACGTGAAATTGTTCTGATATATAGGTGAATCCACATGAATTAAACATTTTTTTAAGAAATTTGACAAATCCCACGGAATTTGTAGATTTTATTGATATTTATATAGTTAAAATCTCGCAAAAACGAAATTTTTTGAAGGATTATTTTTGTGGGGAAAATCTAAACCAGTGATATAATAAAGTTCAATTATGTATACTAAACACTCTGCGAAAGAATGAGCACACTCGGTTGGAATATAGAGATTTTATTAACGTTTATAACAAAATCGTGTTTTTACCGCAAGAAACGACGATTTTTACAATTGGACGATTTACACAAACAAACCCATATTCCTCTGCATGCGAAAGTGAAATTGTTGTTATATACAGTTGACTCCACATGAATTTAACATTTTTTTAAGAAATTAGACAAATCCCACGGAATTTGTAGATTTTATTGATATTTATATAGTTAAAATCTCGCAAAAACGAAATTTTTTGAAGGATTTTTTTTTGTGGGGAAAATCAAAACCAGTGACATAATACAGTTCAATCATGTATACTAAACACTCTGTGAAAGAATTAGCACAATCGGTTGGAATATAGAGATTTTATTAACGTTTATAGCAAAATCGTGCTTTTACCGCAAGAAACGACGATTTTTACCATTTGACGATTTTCTCAAACAAATCCATATTCCTCAGCATGCGAATGTGAAATTGTTGTTATATATAGGTGACTCCACAAGAATTTAACATTTTTTTAAGAAATTAGACAAATCCCCCGGAATTTGTAGATTTTATTGATATTTATATAGTTAAAATCTCGCAAAAACGAAATTTTTTGAAGGATTTTTTTTTGTGGGGAAAATCGAAACCAGTGATATAATACAGTTCAGTCATGTATACTAAACACTCAGTCAAAGAATTAGCACAATCGGTTGGAATATAGAGATTTTATTAACGATTATAGCAAAATCGTGTTTTTACCGCAAGAAAAGACGATTTTTACAATTGGACGATTTACACAAACAAACCCACATTCCTCTGCATGCGAACGTGAAATTGTTGTTATATATAGGTGAATCCACATGAATTTAACATATTTTTAAGAAATTAGACAAATCCCAAGGAATTTGTAGATTTTATTGATATTTATATAGTTAAAAATCTCGCAAAAACGAAATTTTTTGAAGGATTTTTTTTGTGGGGAAAATCGAAACCAGTGATATAATACAGTTCAATCATGTATTCTAAACACTCTGTCAAAGAATTAGCACAATCGGTTGGAATATAGAGATTTTATTAACGATTATAGCAAAATCGTGTTTTTATCGCAAGAAAAGACGATTTTTACAATTGGACGATTTACACAAACAAACCCATATTCCTCTGCATGCGAACGTGAAATTGTTGTTATATATAGGTGAATCCACATGAATTTAACATATTTTTAAGAAATTAGACAAATCCCAAGGAATTTGTAGATTTTATTGATATTTATATAGTTAAAAATCTCGCAAAAACGAAATTTTTTGAAGGATTTTTTTTGTGGGGAAAATCGAAACCAGTGATATAATACAGTTCAATTATGTATACTAAACACTCTGTGAAAGAATTAGCACAATCGGTTGGAATATAGAGGTTTTATTAACGTTTATAGCAAAATCGTGTTTTTACCGCATGAAACGACGATTTTTTACAATTGGACGATTTACACAAACAAACCCATATTCCTCTGCATGCGAACGTGAAATTGTTGATATATATAGGTGAATCCACATGAATTTAACATTTTCTTAAGAAATTAGACAAATCCCACTGAATTTGTAGATTTTATTGATATTTATATAGTTAAAAATCTCGCAAAAACGAAATTTTTTGAAGGATTTTTTTTTTTGGGGAAAAATCGAAACCAGTGACATAATACAGTTCAATCATGTATACTAAACACTCCATCAAAGAATTAGCACAATCGGTTGGAATATAGAGATTTTATTAACGTTTATAGCAAAATCGTGTTTTTACCGCAAGAAACGACGATTTTTACAATTGGACGATTTACACAAACAAACCCATATTAGTCTGCATGCGAACGTGAAATTGTTGTTATATATAGGTGAATCCACATGAATTTAACATATTTTTAAGAAATTAGACAAATCCCACGGAATTTGTAGATTTTATTGATATTTATATAGTTAAAATCTCGCAAAAACGAAATTTTTTGAGGATTTTTTTTTTTTTGTGGGGAAAATCGAAACCAGTGATATAATACAGTTCAATCATGTATACTAAACAATCTGTCACAGAATTAGCACAATCGGTTGGAATATAGAGATTTTATTAACGTTTATAGCAAAATCGTGTTTTTACCGCAAGAAACGACGATTTTTACAATTGGACGATTTACACAAACAAACCCTGATTCCTCCGCATGCGAACGTTAAATTGTTGTTATATATAGGTGAATCCACATGAATTTAACATTTTTTTAAGAAATTAGACAAATCCCACGGAATTTGTAGATTATATTGGTATTTATATAGTAAAAAAACTCGCAAAAACGAAATTTTTTGAAGGAATTTTTTTTTTGTGGGGAAAATCGAAACCAGTGACATAATACAGTTCAATCATGTATACTAAACATCCTGTGAAAGAATTAGCACAATCGGTTGGAATATAGAGGTCTTCTTAACGTTTATAGCAAAATCGTGTTTTTACCGCAAGAAAAGACGATTTTTACGATTGGACGATTTACACAAACAAACCCATATTCCTCTGCATGCGAACGTGAAATTGTTGTGATATACAGGTGACTCCACATGAATTTAACATATTTTTAAGAAATTAGACAAATCCCACGGAATTTGTACATTTTATTGATATTTATATAGTTAAAATCTCGCATAAACGAAATTTTTTGAAGGATTTTTTTTTTGTGGGGAAAATCGAAACCAGTGATATAATACAGTTCAATCATATATACTAAACACTCTGTCAAAGAATTAGCACAATCGGTTGGAATATAGAGATTTTATTAACGTTTATAGCAAAATCGTGTTTTTAACCGCAAGAAACGACGATTTTTACAATTGGACGATTTACACAAACAAACCCATATTCCTCTGCATGCGAACGTGAAATTGTTGATATATATAGGTGAATCCACATGAATTTAACATTTTCTTAAGAAATTAGACAAATCCCACTGAATTTGTAGATTTTATTGATTTTTATATAGTTAAAAATCTCGCAAAAACGAAATTTTTTGAAGGATTTTTTTTTGTGGGGAAAATCGAAACCAGTGACATAATACAGTTCTATCGTGTATACTAAACACTCTATCAAAGAATTAGCACAATCGGTTGGAATATAGAGATTTTATTAACGTTTATTGCAAAATCGTGTTTTTTACCGCAAGAAACGACGATTTTTACAATAGGACGATTTACACAAACAAACCCATATTCCTCTGCATGCGAACG
This sequence comes from Periplaneta americana, assembly GCF_040183065.1. Lineage (NCBI taxonomy): Eukaryota > Metazoa > Arthropoda > Insecta > Blattodea > Blattidae > Periplaneta > Periplaneta americana. The sequence continues at coordinate 206,346 of NW_027185512.1, forward strand.
TGAAATTGTTGTTATATATAGGTGAATCCACATGAATTTAACATATTTTTAAGAAATTAGACAAATCCCACGGAATTTGTAGATTTTATTGATATTTATATAGTTAAAATCTCGCAAAAACGAAATTTTTTTGAGGATTTTTTTTGTGGGGAAAATCGAAACCAGTGATATAATACAGTTCAATCATGTATACTAAACAATCTGTCACAGAATTAGCACAATCGGTTGGAATATAGAGATTTTATTAACGTTTATAGCAAAATCAGGTTTTTACCGCAAGAAACGACGATTTTTACAATTGGACCATTTACACAAACAAACCCATATTCCTCTGCATGCGAACGTGAAATTGTTGTTATATTTAGGTGAATCCACATGAATTTAACATTTTTTTAAGAAATTAGACAAATCCCACGGAATTTGTAGATTTTATTGATATTTATATAGTTAAAATCTCGCAAAAACGAAATTTTTTGAAGGATTTTTTTTGTGGGGAAAATCGAAACCAGTGATATAATACAGTTCAATCATGTATACTAAACACTCTGCGAAAGAATTAGCACAATCGGTTGGAATATAGAGATTTTATTAACGTTCATAACAAAATCGTTTTTTTTTACCGCAAGAAACGACGATTTTTACAATTGGACGATTTACACAAACAAACCCATATTCCTCTGCATGCGAACGTGAAATTGTTGTTATATACAGGTGACTCCACATGAATTTAACATTTTTTTAAGAAATTAGACAAATCCCACTGAATTTGTAGATTTTATTGATATTTATATAGTTAAAATCTCGCAAAAACGAAATTTTTTGAAGGATTTTTTTTTGTGGGGAAAATCAAAACCAGTGACATAATACAGTTCAATCATGTATACTAAACACTCTGTGAAAGAATTAGCACAATCGGTTGGAATATAGAGATTTTATTAACGTTTATAGCAAAATCGTGTTTTTACCGCAAGAAACGACGATTTTTACCATTTGACGATTTTCTCAAACAAACCCATATTCCTCTGCATGCGAATGTGTAATTGTTGTTATATATAGGTGACTCCACATGAATTTAACATTTTTTTAAGAAATTAGACAAATCCCCCGGAATTTGTAGATTTTATTGATATTTATATAGTTAAAATCTCGCAAAAACGAAATTTTTTGAAGGATTTTTTTTTGTGGGGAAAATCGAAACCAGTGATATAATACAGTTCAGTCATGTATACTAAACACTCTGTCAAAGAATTAGCACAATCGGTTGGAATATAGAGATTTTATTAACGATTATAGCAAAATCGTGTTTTTACCGCAAGAAAAGACGATTTTTACAATTGGACGATTTACACAAACAAACCCACATTCCTCTGCATGCGAACGTGAAATTGTTGTTATATATAGGTGAATCCACATGAATTTAACATATTTTTAAGAAATTAGACAAATCCCAAGGAATTTGTAGATTTTATTGATATTTATATAGTTAAAAATCTCGCAAAAACGAAATTTTTTGAAGGATTTTTTTTTGTGGGGAAAATCGAAACCAGTGATATAATACAGTTCAATCATGTATTCTAAACACTCTGTCAAAGAATTAGCACAATCGGTTGGAATATAGAGATTTTATTAACGATTATAGCAAAATCGTGTTTTTATCGCAAGAAAAGACGATTTTTACAATTGGACGATTTACACAAACAAACCCATATTCCTCTGCATGCGAACGTGAAATTGTTGTTATATATAGGTGAATCCACATGAATTTAACATATTTTTAAGAAATTAGACAAATCCCAAGGAATTTGTAGATTTTATTGATATTTATATAGTTAAAAATCTCGCAAAAACGAAATTTTTTGAAGGATTTTTTTTGTGGGGAAAATCGAAACCAGTGACATAATACAGTTCAATCATGTATACTAAACACTCTGTGAAAGAATTAGCACAATCGGTTGGAATATAGAGATTTTATTAACGTTTATAACAAAATCGTGTTTTTACCGCAAGAATCGACGATTTTTACAATTGGACGATTTACACAAACAAACCCATATTCCTCTGCATGCGAACGTGAAATTGTTGTGATATACAGGTGACTCCACATGAATTTAACATATTTTTAAGAAATTAGACAAATCCCACGGAATTTGTAGATTTTATTGATATTTATATAGTTAAATCTTTCAAAAACGAAATTTTTTTGAGGATTTTTTTTGTGGGGAAAATCGAAACCAGTGATATAATACAGTTCAATCATGTATACTAAACAATCTGTCACAGAATTAGCACAATCGGTTGGAATATAGAGATTTTATTAACGTTTATAGCAAAATCGTGTTTTTACCGCAAGAAACGACGATTTTTACAATTGGACGATTTACACAAACAAACCCATATTCCTCTGCATGCGAACGTGAAATTGTTCTGATATATAGGTGAATCCACATGAATTTAACATTTTTTTAAGAAATTTGACAAATCCCACGGAATTTGTAGATTTTATTGATATTTATATAGTTAAAAAACTCGCAAAAACGAAATTTTTTGAAGGATTTTTTTTGTGGGGAAAATCGAAATCAGTGACATAATACAGTTCAATCATGTATACTAAACACTCTGTGAAAGAATTAGCACAATCGGTTGGAATATAGAGATTTTATTAACGTTTATAACAAAATCGTGTTTTTACCGCAAGAATCGACGATTTTTACATTTGGACGATTTACACAAACAAACCCATATTCCTCTGCATGCGAACGTGAAATTGTTGTGATATACAGGTGACTCCATATGAATTTAACATATTTTTAAGAAATTAGACAAATCCCACGGAATTTGTAGATTTTATTGATATTTATATAGTTAAAATCTCGCAAAAGCGAAATTTTTTGAAGGATTTTTTTTTTTGTGGGGAAAATCGAAACCAGTGATATAATACAGTTCAATCATGTATACTAAACACTCTGTCAAAGAATTAGCACAATCGGTTGTAATATAGAGATTTTATTAACGTTTATAGCAAAATCGTGTTTTTACCGCAAGAAACGACGATTTTTACAATTGGACGATTTACACAAACAAACCCATATTCCTCTGCATGCGAACGTGAAATTGTTGATATATATAGGTGAATCCACATGAATTTAACATTTTCTTAAGAAATTAGACAAATCCCACTGAATTTGTAGATTTTATTGATATTTATATAGTTAAAAATCTCGCAAAAACGAAATTTTTTGAAGGATTTTTTTTGTGGGGAAAATCGAAACCAGTGACATAATACAGTTCAATCATGTATACTAAACACTCCATCAAAGAATTAGCACAATCGGTTGGAATATAGAGATTTTATTAACGTTTATAGCAAAATCGTGTTTTAACCGCAAGAAACGACGATTTTTACAATTGGACGATTTACACAAACAAACCCATATTAGTCTGCATGCGAACGTGAAATTGTTGTTATATATAGGTGAATCCACATGAATTTAACATATTTTTAAGAAATTAGACAAATCCCACGGAATTTGTAGATTTTATTGATATTTATATAGTTAAAATCTCGCAAAAACGAAATTTTTTTGAGGATTTTTTTTTTTTGTGGGGAAAATCGAAACCAGTGATATAATACAGTTCAATCATGTATGCTAAACAATCTGTCACAGAATTAGCACAATCGGTTGGAATATAGAGATTTTATTAACGTTTATAGCAAAATCGTGTTTTTTCCCGCAAGAAACTACGATTTTTACAATTGGACGATTTACACAAACAAACCCTGATTCCTCCGCATGCGAACGTTAAATTGTTGTTATATATAGGTGAATCCACATGAATTTAACATTTTTTTAAGAAATTAGACAAATCCCACGGAATTTGTAGATTATATTGGTATTTATATAGTAAAAAAACTCGCAAAAACGAAATTTTTTGAAGGATTTTTTTTTTGTGGGGAAAATCGAAACCAGTGACATAATACAGTTCAATCATGTATACTAAACACTCTGTGAAAGAATTAGCACAATCGGTTGGAATATAGAGGTCTTCTTAACGTTTATAGCAAAATCGTGTTTTTACCGCAAGAAAAGACGATTTTTACGATTGGACGATTTACACAAACAAACCCATATTCCTCTGCATGCGAACGTGAAATTGTTGTGATATACAGGTGACTCCACATGAATTTAACATATTTTTAAGAAATTAGACAAATCCCACGGAATTTGTACATTTTATTGATATTTATATAGTTAAAATCTCGCAAAAACGATATTTTTTCAAGGATTTTTTTTTTTGTGGGGAAAATCGAAACCAGTGACATAATACAGTTCAATCATATATACTAAACACTCTGTCAAAGAATTAGCACAATCGGTTGGAATATAGAGATTTTATTAACGTTTATAGAAAAATCGTGTTTTTACCGCAAGAAACGACGATTTTTACAATTGGACGATTTACACAAACAAACCCATATTCCTCTGCATGCGAACGTGAAATTGTTGATATATATAGGTGAATCCACATGAATTTAACATTTTCTTAAGAAATTAGACAAATCCCACTGAATTTGTAGATTTTATTGATATTTATATAGTTAAAAATCTCGCAAAAACGAAATTTTTTGAAGGATTTTTTTTGTGGGGAAAATCGAAACCAGTGACATAATACAGTTCAATCATGTATACTAAACACTCTATCAAAGAATTAGCACAATCGGTTGGAATATAGAGATTTTATTAACGTTTATAGCAAAATCGTGTTTTTACCGCAAGAAACGACGATTTTTACAATAGGACGATTTACACAAACAAACCCATATCCCTCTGCATGCGAACGTGAAATTGTTGTTATATATAGGTGAATCCACATGAATTTAACATATTTTTAAGAAATTAGACAAATCCCACGGAATTTGTAGATTTTATTGATATTTATATAGTTAAAATCTCGCAAAAAGGAAATTTTTTTGAGGATTTTTTTTTTTTGTGGGGAAAATCGAAACCAGTGATATAATACAGTTCAATCATGTATACTAAACAATCTGTCACAGAATTAGCAAAATCGGTTGGAATATAGAGATTTTATTAACGTTTATAGCAAAATCGTGTTTTTACCGCAAGAAACGACGATTTTTACAATTGGACGATTTACACAAACAAACCCATATTCCTCTGCATGCGAACGTGAAATTGTTGTTATATATAGGTGAATCCACATGAATTTAACATTTTTTTAAGAAATTAGACAAATCCCACGGAATTTGTAGATTTTATTGATATTTATATAGTTAAAATCTCGCAAAAACGAAATTTTTTGAAGGATTTTTTTTGTGGGGAAAATCGAAACCAGTGATATTTTACAGTTCAATCATGTATACTAAACACTCTGCGAAAGAATTAGCACAATCGGTTGGAATATAGAGATTTTATTAACGTTTATAACAAAATCGTTTTTTTTTTACCGCAAGAAACGACGATTTTTACAATTGGACGATTTACACAAACAAACCCATATTCCTCTGCATGCGAACGTGAAATTGTTGTTATATACAGGTGACTCCACATGAATTTAACATTTTTTTAAGAAATTAGACAAATCCCACTGAATTTGTAGATTTTATTGATATTTATATAGTTAAAATCTCGCAAAAACGAAATTTTTTGAAGGATTTTTTTTTGTGGGGAAAATCAAAACCAGTGACATAATACAGTTCAATCATGTATACTAAACACTCTGTGAAAGAATTAGCACAATCGGTTGGAATATAGAGATTTTATTAACGTTTATAGCAAAATCGTGTTTTTACCGCAAGAAACGACGATTTTTACCATTTGACGATTTTCTCAAACAAACCCATATTCCTCTGCATGCGAATGTGAAATTGTTGTTATATATAGGTGACTCCACATGAATTTAACATTTTTTTAAGAAATTAGACAAATCCCCCGGAATTTGTAGATTTTATTGATATTTATATAGTTAAAATCTCGCAAAAACGAAATTTTTTGAAGGATTTTTTTTTGTGGGGAAAATCGAAACCAGTGATATAATACAGTTCAGTCATGTATACTAAACACTCTGTCAAAGAATTAGCACAATCGGTTGGAATATAGAGATTTTATTAACGATTATAGCAAAATCGTGTTTTTACCGCAAGAAAAGACGATTTTTACAATTGGACGATTTACATAAACAAACCCATATTCCTCTGCATGCGAACGTGAAATTGTTGTTATATATAGTTGAATCCACTTGAATTTAACATATTTTTAAGAAATTAGACAAATCCCAAGGAATTTGTAGATTTTATTGATATTTATATAGTTAAAAATCTCGCAAAAACGAAATTTTTTGAAGGATTTTTTTTGTGGGGAAAATCGAAACCAGTGATATAATACAGTTCAATTATGTATACTAAACACTCTGTTAAAGAATTAGCACAATCGGTTGGAATATAGAGGTTTTATTAACGTTTATAGCAAAATCGTGTTTTTACCGCAAGAAACGACGATTTTTATAATTGGACGATTTACACAAACAAACCCATATTCCTCTGCATGCGAACGTCAAATTGTTGTGATATACAGGTGACTCCACATGAATTTAACATATTTTTAAGAAATTAGACAAATCCCACGGAATTTGTAGATTTTATTGATATTTATATAGTTAAAATCTCGCAAAATCGAAATTTTTTTGAGGATTTTTTTTGTGGGGAAAATCGAAACCAGTGATATAATACAGTTCAATCATGTATACTAAACAATCTGTCACAGAATTAGCACAATCGGTTGGAATATAGAGATTTTATTAACGTTTATAGCAAAATCGTGTTTTTACCGCAAGAAACGACGATTTTTACAATTGGACGATTTTCTCAAACAAACCCATATTCCTCTGCATGCGAACGTGAAATTGTTGTTATATATAGGTGAATCCACATGAATTTAACATTTTTTTAAGAAATTAGACAAATCCCACGGAATTTGTAGATTTTATTGATATTTATATAGTTAAAATCTCGCAAAAACGAAATTTTTTGAAGGATTTTTTTTGTGGGGAAAATCGAAACCAGTGATATAATAAAGTTCAATTATGTATACTAAACACTCTGCGAAAGAATTAGCACAATCGGTTGGAATATAGAGATTTTATTAACGTTTATAACAAAATCGTGTTTTTACCGCAAGAAACGACGATTTTTACAATTGGACGATTTACACAAACAAACCCATATTCCTCTGCATGCGAACGTGAAATTGTTGTTATATACAGGTGACTCCACATGAATTTAACATCTTTTTAAGAAATTAGACAAATCCCACGGAATTTGTAGATTTTATTGATATTTATATAGTTAAAATCTCGCAAAAACCAAATTTTTTGAAGGATTTTTTTTTGTGGGGAAAATCAAAACCAGTGACATAATACAGTTCAATCATGTATACTAAACACTCTGTGAAAGAATTAGCACAATCGGTTGGAATATAGAGATTTTATTAACGTTTATAACAAAATGGTGTTTTTACCGCAAGAATCGACGATTTTTACAATTGGACGATTTACACAAACAAACCCATATTCCTCTGCATGCGAACGTCAAATTGTTGTGATATACAGGTGACTCCACATGAATTTAACATATTTTTAAGAAATTAGACAAATCCCACGGAATTTGTAGATTTTATTGATATTTATATAGTTAAAATCTCGCAAAAACGAAATTTTTTTGAGGATTTTTTTTGTGGGGAAAATCGAAACCAGTGATATAATACAGTTCAATCATGTATACTAAACAATCTGTCACAGAATTAGCACAATCGGTTGGAATATAGAGATTTTATTAACGTTTATAGCAAAATCGTGTTTTTACCGCAAGAAACGACGATTTTTACAATTGGACGATTTTCTCAAACAAACCCATATTCCTCTGCATGCGAACGTTAAATTGTTGTTATATATAGGTGAATCCACATGAATTTAACATTTTTTTAAGAAATTAGACAAATCCCACGGAATTTGTAGATTTTATTGATATTTATATAGTTAAAATCTCGCAAAAACGAAATTTTTTGAAGGATTTTTTTTTGTGGGGAAAATCGAAACCAGTGATATAATACAGTTCAGTCATGTATACTAAACACTCTGTCAAAGAATTAGCACAATCGGTTGGAATATAGAGATTTTATTAACGATTATAGCAAAATCGTGTTTTTACCGCAAGAAAAGACGATTTTTACAATGGGACGATTTACATAAACAAACCCATATTCCTCTGCATGCGAACGTGAAATTGTTGTTATATATAGGTGAATCCACATGAATTTAACATATTTTTAAGAAATTAGACAAATCCCAAGGAATTTGTAGATTTTATTGATATTTATATAGTTAAAAATCTCGCAAAATCGAAATTTTTTGAAGGATTTTTTTTTGTGGGGAAAATCGAAACCAGTGATATAATACAGTTCAATCATGTATTCTAAACACTCTGTCAAAGAATTAGCACAATCGGTTGGAATATAGAGATTTTATTAACGATTATAGCAAAATCGTGTTTTTATCGCAAGAAAAGACGATTTTTACAATTGGACGATTTACACAAACAAACCCATATTCCTCTGCATGCGAACGTGAAATTGTTGTTATATACATGTGACTCCACATGAATTTAACATCTTTTTAAGAAATTAGACAAATCCCACGGAATTTGTAGATTTTATTGATATTTATATAGTTAAAATCTCGCAAAAACGAAATTTTTTGAGGGATTTTTTTTTGTGGGGAAAATCAAAACCAGTGACATAATACAGTTCAATCATGTATACTAAACACTCTGTGAAAGAATTAGCACAATCGGTTGGAATATAGAGATTTTATTAACGTTTATAGCAAAATCGTGTTTTTACCGCAAGAAACGACGATTTTTACCATTTGACGATTTTCTCAAACAAACCCATATTCCTCTGCATGCGAATGTGAAATTGTTGTTATATATAGGTGACTCCACATGAATTTAACATTTTTTTAAAAAATTAGACAAATCCCCCGGAATTTGTAGATTTTATTGATATTTATATAGTTAAAATCTTTCAAAAACGAAATTTTTTTGAGGATTTTTTTTGTGGGGAAAATCGAAACCAGTGATATAATACAGTTCAATCATGTATACTAAACAATCTGTCACAGAATTAGCACAATCGGTTGGAATATAGAGATTTTATTAACGTTTATAGCAAAATCGTGTTTTTACCGCAAGAAACGACGATTTTTACAATTGGACGATTTACACAAACAAACCCATATTCCTCTGCATGCGAACGTGAAATTGTTCTGATATATAGGTGAATCCACATGAATTTAACATTTTTTTAAGAAATTTGACAAATCCCACGGAATTTGTAGATTTTATTGATATTTATATAGTTAAAAAACTCGCAAAAACGAAATTTTTTGAAGGATTTTTTTTGTGGGGAAAATCGAAACCAGTGACATAATACAGTTCAATCATGTATACTAAACACTCTGTGAAAGAATTAGCACAATCGGTTGGAATATAGAGATTTTATTAACGTTTATAACAAAATCGTGTTTTTACCGCAAGAATCGACGATTTTTACATTTGGACGATTTACACAAACAAACCCATATTCCTCTGCATGCGAACGTGAAATTGTTGTGATATACAGGTGACTCCTTATGAATTTAACATATTTTTAAGAAATTAGACAAATCCCACGGAATTTGTAGATTTTATTGATATTTATATAGTTAAAATCTCGCAAAAACGAAATTTTTTGAAGGATTTTTTTTTTTGTGGGGAAAATCGAAACCAGTGATATAATACAGTTCAATCATGTATACTAAACACTCTGTCAAAGAATTAGCACAATCGGTTGTAATATAGAGATTTTATTAACGTTTATAGCAAAATCGTGTTTTTACCGCAAGAAACGACGATTTTTACAATTGGACGATTTACACAAACAAACCCATATTCCTCTGCATGCGAACGTGAAATTGTTGATATATATAGGTGAATCCACATGAATTTAACATTTTCTTAAGAAATTAGACAAATCCCACTGAATTTGTAGATTTTATTGATATTTATATAGTTAAAAATCTCGCAAAAACGAAATTTTTTGAAGGATTTTTTTTGTGGGGAAAATCGAAACCAGTGACATAATACAGTTCAATCATGTATACTAAACACTCCATCAAAGAATTAGCACAATCGGTTGGAATATAGAGATTTTATTAACGTTTATAGCAAAATCGTGTTTTTACCGCAAGAAACGACGATTTTTACAATTGGACGATTTACACAAACAAACCCATATTAGTCTGCATGCGAACGTGAAATTGTTGTTATATATAGGTGAATCCACATGAATTTAACATATTTTTAAGAAATTAGACAAATCCCACGGAATTTGTAGATTTTATTGATATTTATATAGTTAAAATCTCGCAAAAACGAAATTTTTTTGAGGATTTTTTTTTTTGTGGGGAAAATCGAAACCAGTGATATAATACAGTTCAATCATGTATGCTAAACAATCTGTCACAGAATTAGCACAATCGGTTGGAATATAGAGATTTTATTAACGTTTATAGCAAAATCGTGTTTTTTCCCGCAAGAAACGACGATTTTTACAATTGGACGATTTACACAAACAAACCCTGATTCCTCCGCATGCGAACGTTAAATTGTTGTTATATATAGGTGAATCCACATGAATTTAACATTTTTTTAAGAAATTAGACAAATCCCACGGAATTTGTAGATTATATTGGTATTTATATAGTAAAAAAACTCGCAAAAACGAAATTTTTTGAAGGATTTTTTTTTTTGTGGGGAAAATCGAAACCAGTGACATAATACAGTTCAATCATGTATACTAAACACTCTGTGAAAGAATTAGCACAATCGGTTGGAATACAGAGGTCTTCTTAACGTTTATAGCAAAATCGTGTTTTTACCGCAAGAAAAGACGATTTTTACGATTGGACGATTTACACAAACAAACCCATATTCCTCTGCATGCGAACGTGAAATTGTTGTGATATACATGTGACTCCACATGAATTTAACATATTTTTAAGAAATTAGACAAATCCCACGGAATTTGTACATTTTATTGATATTTATATAGTTAAAATCTCGCAAAAACGATATTTTTTCAAGGATTTTTTTTTTGTGGGGAAAATCGAAACCAGTGACATAATACAGTTCAATCATATATACTAAACACTCTGTCAAAGAATTAGCACAATCGGTTGGAATATAGAGATTTTATTAACGTTTATAGCAAAATCGTGTTTTTACCGCAAGAAACGACGATTTTTACAATTGGACGATTTACACAAACAAACCCATATTCCTCTGCATGCGAACGTGAAATTGTTGATATATATAGGTGAATACACATGAATTTAACATTTTCTTAAGAAATTAGACAAATCCCACTGAATTTGTAGATTTTATTGATATTTATATAGTTAAAAATCTCGCAAAAACGAAATTTTTGAAGGATTTTTTTTTGTGGGGAAAATCGAAACCAGTGACATAATACAGTTCAATCATGTATACTAAACACTCTATCAAAGAATTAGCACAATCGGTTGGAATATAGAGATTTTATTAACGTTTATAGCAAAATCGTGTTTTTACCGCAAGAAACGACGATTTTTACAATAGGACGATTTACACAAACAAACCCATATCCCTCTGCATGCGAACGTGAAATTGTTGTTATATATAGGTGAATCCACATGAATTTAACATATTTTTAAGAAATTAGACAAATCCCACGGAATTTGTAGATTTTATTGATATTTATATAGTTAAAATCTCGCAAAAAGGAAATTTTTTTGAGGATTTTTTTTTTTTGTGGGGAAAATCGAAACCAGTGATATAATACAGTTCAATCATGTATACTAAACAATCTGTCACAGAATTAGCAAAATCGGTTGGAATATAGAGATTTTATTAACGTTTATAGCAAAATCGTGTTTTTACCGCAAGAAACGACGATTTTTACAATTGGACGATTTACACAAACAAACCCATATTCCTCTGCATGCGAACGTGAAATTGTTGTTATATATAGGTGAATCCACATGAATTTAACATTTTTTTAAGAAATTAGACAAATCCCACGGAATTTGTAGATTTTATTGATATTTATATAGTTAAAATCTCGCAAAAACGAAATTTTTTGAAGGATTTTTTTTGTGGGGAAAATCGAAACCAGTGATATTTTACAGTTCAATCATGTATAATAAACACTCTGCGAAAGAATTAGCACAATCGGTTGGAATATAGAGATTTTATTAACGTTTATAACAAAATCGTTTTTTTTTACCGCAAGAAACGACGATTTTTACAATTGGACGATTTACACAAACAAACCCATATTCCTCTGCATGCGAACGTGAAATTGTTGTTATATACAGGTGACTCCACATGAATTTAACATTTTTTTAAGAAATTAGACAAATCCCACTGAATTTGTAGATTTTATTGATATTTATATAGTTAAAATCTCGCAAAAACGAAATTTTTTGAAGGATTTTTTTTTGTGGGGAAAATCAAAACCAGTGACATAATACAGTTCAATCATGTATACTAAACACTCTGTGAAAGAATTAGCACAATCGGTTGGAATATAGAGATTTTATTAACGTTTATAGCAAAATCGTGTTTTTACCGCAAGAAACGACGATTTTTACCATTTGACGATTTTCTCAAACAAACCCATATTCCTCTGCATGCGAATGTGAAATTGTTGTTATATATAGGTGACTCCACATGAATTTAACATTTTTTTAAGAAATTAGAGAAATCCCCCGGAATTTGTAGATTTTATTGATATTTATATAGTTAAAATCTCGCAAAAACGAAATTTTTTGAAGGATTTTTTTTTTGTGGGGAAAATCGAAACCAGTGATATAATACAGTTCAGTCATGTATACTAAACACTCTGTCAAAGAATTAGCACAATCGGTTGGAATATAGAGATTTTATTATCGATTATAGCAAAATCGTGTTTTTACCGCAAGAAAAGACGATTTTTACAATTGGACGATTTACATAAACAAACCCATATTCCTCTGCATGCGAACGTGAAATTGTTGTTATATATAGTTGAATCCACTTGAATTTAACATATTTTTAAGAAATTAGACAAATCCCAAGGAATTTGTAGATTTTATTGATATTTATATAGTTAAAAATCTCGCAAAAACGAAATTTTTTGAAGGATTTTTTTTGTGGGGAAAATCGAAACCAGTGATATAATACAGTTCAATTATGTATACTAAACACTCTGTTAAAGAATTAGCACAATCGGTTGGAATATAGAGGTTTTATTAACGTTTATAGCAAAATCGTGTTTTTACCGCAAGAAACGACGATTTTTATAATTGGACGATTTACACAAACAAACCCATATTCCTCTGCATGCGAACGTGAAAATGTTCTGATACATAGGTGAATCCACATGAATTTAACATTTTTTTAAGAAATTAGACAAATCCCACGGAATTTGTAGATTATATTGGTATTTATATAGTAAAAAAACTCGCAAAAACGAAATTTTTTGAAGGATTTTTTTTTTTGTGGGGAAAATCGAAACCAGTGACATAATACAGTTCAATCATGTATACTAAACACTCTGTGAAAGAATTAGCACAATCGGTTGGAATATAGAGGTCTTCTTAACGTTTATAGCAAAATCGTGTTTTTACCGCAAGAAAAGACGATTTTTACGATTGGACGATTTACACAAACAAACCCATATTCCTCTGCATGCGAACGTGAAATTGTTGTGATATACAGGTGACTCCACATGAATTTAACATATTTTTAAGAAATTAGACAAATCCCACGGAATTTGTACATTTTATTGATATTTATATAGTTAAAATCTCGCAAAAACGATATTTTTTCAAGGATTTTTTTTTTGTGGGGAAAATCGAAACCAGTGACATAATACAGTTCAATCATATATACTAAACACTCTGACAAAGAATTAGCACAATCGGTTGGAATATAGAGATTTTATTAACGTTTATAGCAAAATCGTGTTTTTACCGCAAGAAACGACGATTTTTACAATTGGACGATTTACACAAACAAACCCATATTCCTCTGCATGCGAACGTGAAATTGTTGATATATATAGGTGAATCCACATGAATTTAACATTTTCTTAAGAAATTAGACAAATCCCACTGAATTTGTAGATTTTATTGATATTTATATAGTTAAAAATCTCGCAAAAACGAAATTTTTTGAAGGATTTTTTTTGTGGGGAAAATCGAAACCAGTGACATAATACAGTTCAATCATGTATACTAAACACTCTATCAAAGAATTAGCACAATCGGTTGGAATATAGAGATTTTATTAACGTTTATAGCAAAATCGTGTTTTTACCGCAAGAAACGACGATTTTTACAATAGGACGATTTACTCAAACAAACCCATATCCCTCTGCATGCGAACGTGAAATTGTTGTTATATATAGGTGAATCCACATGAATTTAACATATTTTTAAGAAATTAGACAAATCCCACGGAATTTGTAGATTTTATTGATATTTATATAGTTAAAATCTCGCAAAAAGGAAATTTTTTTGAGGATTTTTTTTTTTGTGGGGAAAATCGAAACCAGTGATATAATACAGTTCAGTCATGTATACTAAACACTCTGTCAAAGAATTAGCACAATCGGTTGGAATATAGAGATTTTATTAACGTTTATAGCAAAATCGTGTTTTTACCGCAAGAAACGACGATTTTTACAATTGGACGATTTACACAAACAAACCCATATTCCTCTGCATGCGAACGTGAAATTGTTGTTATATATAGGTGAATCCACATGAATTTAACATTTTTTTAAGAAATTAGACAAATCCCACGGAATTTGTAGATTTTATTGATATTTATATAGTTAAAATCTCGCAAAAACGAAATTTTTTGAAGGATTTTTTTTGTGGGGAAAATCGAAACCAGTGATATTTTACAGTTCAATCATGTATACTAAACACTCTGCGAAAGAATTAGCACAATCGGTTGGAATATAGAGATTTTATTAACGTTTATAACAAAATCGTTTTTTTTTACCGCAAGAAACGACGATTTTTACAATTGGACGATTTACACAAACAAACCCATATTCCTCTGCATGCGAACGTGAAATTGTTGTTATATACAGGTGACTCCACATGAATTTAACATTTTTTTAAGAAATTAGACAAATCCCACTGAATTTGTAGATTTTATTGATATTTATATAGTTAAAATCTCGCAAAAACGAAATTTTTTGAAGGATTTTTTTTTGTGGGGAAAATCAAAACCAGTGACATAATACAGTTCAATCATGTATACTAAACACTCTGTGAAAGAATTAGCACAATCGGTTGGAATATAGAGATTTTATTAACGTTTATAGCAAAATCGTGTTTTTACCGCAAGAAACGACGATTTTTACCATTTGACGATTTTCTCAAACAAACCCATATTCCTCTGCATGCGAATGTGAAATTGTTGTTATATATAGGTGACTCCACATGAATTTAACATTTTTTTAAGAAATTAGACAAATCCCCCGGAATTTGTAGATTTTATTGATATTTATATAGTTAAAATCTCGCAAAAACGAAATTTTTTGAAGGATTTTTTTTTGTGGGGAAAATCGAAACCAGTGATATAATACAGTTCAGTCATGTATACTAAACACTCTGTCAAAGAATTAGCACAATCGGTTGGAATATAGAGATTTTATTAACGATTATAGCAAAATCGTGTTTTTACCGCAAGAAAAGACGATTTTTACAATTGGACGATTTACATAAACAAACCCATATTCCTCTGCATGCGAACGTGAAATTGTTGTTATATATAGTTGAATCCACTTGAATTTAACATATTTTTAAGAAATTAGACAAATCCCAAGGAATTTGTAGATTTTATTGATATTTATATAGTTAAAAATCTCGCAAAAACGAAATTTTTTGAAGGATTTTTTTTGTGGGGAAAATCGAAACCAGTGATATAATACAGTTCAATTATGTATACTAAACACTCTGTTAAAGAATTAGCACAATCGGTTGGAATATAGAGGTTTTATTAACGTTTATAGCAAAATCGTGTTTTTACCGCAAGAAACGACGATTTTTATAATTGGACGATTTACACAAACAAACCCATATTCCTCTGCATGCGAACGTGAAAATGTTCTGATACATAGGTGAATCCACATGAATTTAACATTTTTTTAAGAAATTTGACAAAACCCACGGAATTTGTAGATTTTATTGATATTTATATAGTTAAAAAACTCGCAAAAACGAAATTTTTTGAAGGATTTTTTTTGTGGGGAAAATCGAAACCAGTGACATAATACAGTTCAATCATGTATACTAAACACTCTGTGAAAGAATTAGCACAATCGGTTGGAATATAGAGATTTTATTAACGTTTATAACAAAATCGTGTTTTTACCGCAAGAATCGACGATTTTTACAATTGGACGATTTACACAAACAAACCCATATTCCTCTGCATGCGAACGTCAAATTGTTGTGATATACAGGTGACTCCACATGAATTTAACATATTTTTAAGAAATTAGACAAATCCCACGGAATTTGTAGATTTTATTGATATTTATATAGTTAAAATCTCGCAAAAACGAAATTTTTTTGAGGATTTTTTTTGTGGGGAAAATCGAAACCAGTGATATAATACAGTTCAATCATGTATACTAAACAATCTGTCACAGAATTAGCACAATCGGTTGGAATATAGAGATTTTATTAACGTTTATAGCAAAATCGTGTTTTTACCGCAAGAAACGACGATTTTTACAATTGGACGATTTTCTCAAACAAACCCATATTCCTCTGCATGCGAACGTGAAATTGTTGTTATATATAGGTGAATCCACATGAATTTAACATTTTTTTAAGAAATTAGACAAATCCCACGGAATTTGTAGATTTTATTGATATTTATATAGTTAAAATCTCGCAAAAACGAAATTTTTTGAAGGATTTTTTTTGTGGGGAAAATCGAAACCAGTGATATAATAAAGTTCAATTATGTATACTAAACACTCTGCGAAAGAATTAGCACAATCGGTTGGAATATAGAGATTTTATTAACGTTTATAACAAAATCGTGTTTTTACCGCAAGAAACGACGATTTTTACAATTGGACGATTTACACAAACAAACCCATATTCCTCTGCATGCGAACGTGAAATTGTTGTTATATACAGGTGACTCCACATGAATTTAACATCTTTTAAGAAATTAGACAAATCCCACGGAATTTGTAGATTTTATTGATATTTATATAGTTAAAATCTCGCAAAAACCAAATTTTTTGAAGGATTTTTTTTTTGTGGGGAAAATCAAAACCAGTGACATAATACAGTTCAATCATGTATACTAAACACTCTGTGAAAGAATTAGCACAATCGGTTGGAATATAGAGATTTTATTAACGTTTATAACAAAATGGTGTTTTTACCGCAAGAATCGACGATTTTTACAATTGGACGATTTACACAAACAAACCCATATTCCTCTGCATGCGAACGTCAAATTGTTGTGATATACAGGTGACTCCACATGAATTTAACATATTTTTAAGAAATTAGACAAATCCCACGGAATTTGTAGATTTTATTGATATTTATATAGTTAAAATCTCGCAAAAACGAAATTTTTTTGAGGATTTTTTTTGTGGGGAAAATCGAAACCAGTGATATAATACAGTTCAATCATGTATACTAAACAATCTGTCACAGAATTAGCACAATCGGTTGGAATATAGAGATTTTATTAACGTTTATAGCAAAATCGTGTTTTTACCGCAAGAAACGACGATTTTTACAATTGGACGATTTTCTCAAACAAACCCATATTCCTCTGCATGCGAACGTTAAATTGTTGTTATATATAGGTGAATCCACATGAATTTAACATTTTTTTAAGAAATTAGACAAATCCCACGGAATTTGTAGATTTTATTGATATTTATATAGTTAAAATCTCGCAAAAACGAAATTTTTTGAAGGATTTTTTTTGTGGGGAAAATCGAAACCAGTGATATAATACAGTTCAGTCATGTATACTAAACACTCTGTCAAAGAATTAGCACAATCGGTTGGAATATAGAGATTTTATTAACGATTATAGCAAAATCGTGTTTTTACCGCAAGAAAAGACGATTTTTACAATTGGACGATTTACATAAACAAACCCATATTCCTCTGCATGCGAACGTGAAATTGTTGTTATATATAGGTGAATCCACATGAATTTAACATATTTTTAAGAAATTAGACAAATCCCAAGGAATTTGTAGATTTTATTGATATTTATATAGTTAAAAATCTCGCAAAATCGAAATTTTTTGAAGGATTTTTTTTTGTGGGGAAAATCGAAACCAGTGATATAATACAGTTCAATCATGTATTCTAAACACTCTGTCAAAGAATTAGCACAATCGGTTGGAATATAGAGATTTTATTAACGATTATAGCAAAATCGTGTTTTTATCGCAAGAAAAGACGATTTTTACAATTGGACGATTTACACAAACAAACCCATATTCCTCTGCATGCGAACGTGAAATTGTTGTTATATACATGTGACTCCACATGAATTTAACATCTTTTTAAGAAATTAGACAAATCCCACGGAATTTGTAGATTTTATTGATATTTATATAGTTAAAATCTCGCAAAAACGAAATTTTTTGAAGGATTTTTTTTTGTGGGGAAAATCAAAACCAGTGACATAATACAGTTCAATCATGTATACTAAACACTCTGTGAAAGAATTAGCACAATCGGTTGGAATATAGAGATTTTATTAACGTTTATAGCAAAATCGTGTTTTTACCGCAAGAAACGACGATTTTTACCATTTGACGATTTTCTCAAACAAACCCATATTCCTCTGCATGCGAATGTGAAATTGTTGTTATATATAGGTGACTCCACATGAATTTAACATTTTTTTAAAAAATTAGACAAATCCCCCGGAATTTGTAGATTTTATTGATATTTATATAGTTAAAATCTCGCAAAAACGAAATTTTTTGACGGATTTTTTTTTGTGGGGAAAATCGAAACCAGTAATATAATACAGTTCAGTCATGTATACTAAACACTCTGTCAAAGAATTAGCACAATCGGTTGGAATATAGAGATTTTATTAACGATTATAGCAAAATCGTGTTTTTACCGCAAGAAAAGACGATTTTTACAATTGGACGATTTACACAAACAAACCCACATTCCTCTGCATGCGAACGTGAAATTGTTGTTATATATAGGTGAATCCACATGAATTTAACATATTTTTAAGAAATTAGACAAATCCCAAGGAATTTGTAGATTTTATTGATATTTATATAGTTAAAAATCTCGCAAAAACGAAATTTTTTGAAGGATTTTTTTTTGTGGGGAAAATCGAAACCAGTGATATAATACAGTTCAATCATGTATTCTAAACACTCTGTCAAAGAATTAGCACAATCGGTTGGAATATAGAGATTTTATTAACGATTATAGCAAAATCGTGTTTTTATCGCAAGAAAAGACGATTTTTACAATTGGACGATTTACACAAACAAACCCATATTCCTCTGCATGCGAACGTGAAATTGTTGTTATATATAGGTGAATCCACATGAATTTAACATATTTTTAAGAAATTAGACAAATCCCAAGGAATTTGTAGATTTTATTGATATTTATATAGTTAAAAATCTCGCAAAAACGAAATTTTTTGAAGGTTTTTTTTTGTGGGGAAAATCGAAACCAGTGATATAATACAGTTCAATTATATATACTAAACACTCTGTGAAAGAATTAGCACATTCGGTTGGAATATAGAGGTTTTATTAACGTTTATAGCAAAATCGTGTTTTTACCGCAAGAAACGACGATTTTTACAATTGGACGATTTACACAAACAAACCCATATTCCTCTGCATGCGAACGTCAAATTGTTGTGATATACAGGTGACTCCACATGAATTTAACATATTTTTAAGAAATTAGACAAATCCCACGGAATTTGTAGATTTTATTGATATTTATATAGTTAAAATCTCGCAAAAACGAAATTTTTTTGAGGATTTTTTTTGTGGGGAAAATCGAAACCAGTGATATAATACAGTTCAATCATGTATACTAAACAATCTGTCACAGAATTAGCACAATCGGTTGGAATATAGAGATTTTATTAACGTTTATAGCAAAATCGTGTTTTTACCGCAAGAAACGACGATTTTTACAATTGGACGATTTTCTCAAACAAACCCATATTCCTCTGCATGCGAACGTTAAATTGTTGTTATATATAGGTGAATCCACATGAATTTAACATTTTTTTAAGAAATTAGACAAATCCCACGGAATTTGTAGATTTTATTGATATTTATATAGTTAAAATCTCGCAAAAACGAAATTTTTTGAAGGATTTTTTTTGTGGGGAAAATCGAAACCAGTGATATAATACAGTTCAGTCATGTATACTAAACACTCTGTCAAAGAATTAGCACAATCGGTTGGAATATAGAGATTTTATTAACGATTATAGCAAAATCGTGTTTTTACCGCAAGAAAAGACGATTTTTACAATTGGACGATTTACATAAACAAACCCATATTCCTCTGCATGCGAACGTGAAATTGTTGTTATATATAGGTGAATCCACATGAATTTAACATATTTTTAAGAAATTAGACAAATCCCAAGGAATTTGTAGATTTTATTGATATTTATATAGTTAAAAATCTCGCAAAATCGAAATTTTTTGAAGGATTTTTTTTTGTGGGGAAAATCGAAACCAGTGATATAATACAGTTCAATCATGTATTCTAAACACTCTGTCAAAGAATTAGCACAATCGGTTGGAATATAGAGATTTTATTAACGATTATAGCAAAATCGTGTTTTTATCGCAAGAAAAGACGATTTTTACAATTGGACGATTTACACAAACAAACCCATATTCCTCTGCATGCGAACGTGAAATTGTTGTTATATACATGTGACTCCACATGAATTTAACATCTTTTTAAGAAATTAGACAAATCCCACGGAATTTGTAGATTTTATTGATATTTATATAGTTAAAATCTCGCAAAAACGAAATTTTTTGAAGGATTTTTTTTTGTGGGGAAAATCAAAACCAGTGACATAATACAGTTCAATCATGTATACTAAACACTCTGTGAAAGAATTAGCACAATCGGTTGGAATATAGAGATTTTATTAACGTTTATAGCAAAATCGTGTTTTTACCGCAAGAAACGACGATTTTTACCATTTGACGATTTTCTCAAACAAACCCATATTCCTCTGCATGCGAATGTGAAATTGTTGTTATATATAGGTGACTCCACATGAATTTAACATTTTTTTAAAAAATTAGACAAATCCCCCGGAATTTGTAGATTTTATTGATATTTATATAGTTAAAATCTCGCAAAAACGAAATTTTTTGACGGATTTTTTTTTGTGGGGAAAATCGAAACCAGTAATATAATACAGTTCAGTCATGTATACTAAACACTCTGTCAAAGAATTAGCACAATCGGTTGGAATATAGAGATTTTATTAACGATTATAGCAAAATCGTGTTTTTACCGCAAGAAAAGACGATTTTTACAATTGGACGATTTACACAAACAAACCCACATTCCTCTGCATGCGAACGTGAAATTGTTGTTATATATAGGTGAATCCACATGAATTTAACATATTTTTAAGAAATTAGACAAATCCCAAGGAATTTGTAGATTTTATTGATATTTATATAGTTAAAAATCTCGCAAAAACGAAATTTTTTGAAGGATTTTTTTTTGTGGGGAAAATCGAAACCAGTGATATAATACAGTTCAATCATGTATTCTAAACACTCTGTCAAAGAATTAGCACAATCGGTTGGAATATAGAGATTTTATTAACGATTATAGCAAAATCGTGTTTTTATCGCAAGAAAAGACGATTTTTACAATTGGACGATTTACACAAACAAACCCATATTCCTCTGCATGCGAACGTGAAATTGTTGTTATATATAGGTGAATCCACATGAATTTAACATATTTTTAAGAAATTAGACAAATCCCAAGGAATTTGTAGATTTTATTGATATTTATATAGTTAAAAATCTCGCAAAAACGAAATTTTTTGAAGGTTTTTTTTTGTGGGGAAAATCGAAACCAGTGATATAATACAGTTCAATTATATATACTAAACACTCTGTGAAAGAATTAGCACATTCGGTTGGAATATAGAGGTTTTATTAACGTTTATAGCAAAATCGTGTTTTTACCGCAAGAAACGACGATTTTTACAATTGGACGATTTACACAAACAAACCCATATTCCTCTGCATGCGAACGTGAAATTGTTCTGATATATAGTTGAATCCACATGAATTTAACATTTTTTTAAGAAATTTGACAAATCCCACGGAATTTGTAGATTTTATTGATATTTATATAGTTAAAAAACTCGCAAAAACGAAATTTTTTGAAGGATTTTTTTTGTGGGGAAAATCGAAACCAGTGACATAATACAGTTCAATCATGTATACTAAACACTCTGTGAAAGTATCAGCACAATCGGTTGGAATATAGAGATTTTATTAACGTTTATAACAAAATCGTGTTTTTACCGCAAGAATCGACGATTTTTACATTTGGACGATTTACACAAACAAACCCATATTCCTCTGCATGCGAACGTGAAATTGTTGTGATATACAGGTGACTCCACATGAATTTAACGTATTTTTAAGAAATTAGACAAATCCCACGGAATTTGTAGATTCTATTGATATTTATATAGTTAAAATCTCGCAAAAACGAAATTTTTTGAAGGATTTTTTTTTTGTGGGGAAAATCGAAACCAGTGATATAATACAGTTCAATCATGTATACTAAACACTCTGTCAAAGAATTAGCACAATCGGTTGGAATATAGAGATTTTATTAACGTTTATAGCAAAATCGTGTTTTTACCGCAAGAAACGACGATTTTTACAATTGGACGATTTACACAAACAAACCCATATTCCTCTGCATGCGAACGTGAAATTGTTGATATATATAGGTGAATCCACATGAATTTAACATTTTCTTAAGAAATTAGACAAATCCCACTGAATTTGTAGATTCTATTGATATTTATATAGTTAAAAATCTCGCAAAAACGAAATTTTTTTAAGGATTTTTTTTGTGGGGAAAATCGAAACCAGTGACATAATACAGTTCAATCATGTATACTAAACACTCTATCAAAGAATTAGCACAATCGGTTGGAATATAGAGATTTTATTAACGTTTATAGCAAAATCTTGTTTTTACCGCAAGAAACCACGATTTTTACAATTGGACGATTTACACAAACAAACCCATATTAGTCTGCATGCGAACGTGAAATTGTTGTTATATATAGGTGAATCCACATGAATTTAACATATTTTTAAGAAATTAGACAAATCCCACGGAATTTGTAGATTTTATTGATATTTAAATAGTTAAAATCTCGCAAAAACGAAATTTTTTTGAGGATTTTTTTTTTGTGGGGAAAATCGAAACCAGTGATATAATACAGTTCAATCATGTATACTAAACAATCTGTCACAGAATTAGCACAATCGGTTGGAATATAGAGATTTTATTAACGTTTATAGCAAAATCGTGTTTTTACCGCAAGAAACGACATTTTTACAATTGGACGATTTACACAAACAAACCCATATTCCTCTGCATGCGAACGTGAAATTGTTCTGATATATAGTTGAATCCACATGAATTTAACATTTTTTTAAGAAATTTGACAAATCCCACGGAATTTGTAGATTTTATTGATATTTATATAGTTAAAAAACTCGCAAAAACGAAATTTTTTGAAGGATTTTTTTTGTGGGGAAAATCGAAACCAGTGACATAATACAGTTCAATCATGTATACTAAACACTCTGTGAAAGAATTAGCACAATCGGTTGGAATATAGAGATTTTATTAACGTTTATAACAAAATCGTGTTTTTACCGCAAGAATCGACGATTTTTACAATTGGACGATTTACACAAACAAACCCATATTCCTCTGCATGCGAACGTGAAATTGTTGTTATATATAGGTGAATCCACATGAATTTAACATTTTTTTAAGAAATTAGACATATCCCACGGAATTTGTAGATTTTATTGATATTTATATAGTTAAAATCTCGCAAAAACGAAATTTTTTGAAGGATTTTTTTGTGGGGAAAATCTAAACCAGTGATATAATAAAGTTCAATTATGTATACTAAACACTCTGCGAAAGAATTAGCACAATCGGTTGGAATATAGAGATTTTATTAACGTTTATAACAAAATCGTGTTTTTTACCGCAAGAAACGAC
Source organism: Periplaneta americana (assembly GCF_040183065.1). Taxonomy (NCBI): domain Eukaryota; kingdom Metazoa; phylum Arthropoda; class Insecta; order Blattodea; family Blattidae; genus Periplaneta; species Periplaneta americana. The sequence goes on from NW_027185512.1 coordinate 230,814, forward strand.
GATTTTTACAATTGGACGATTTACACAAACAAACCCATATTCCTCTGCATGCGAACGTGAAATTGTTGTTATATACAGGTGACTCCACATGAATTTAACATTTTTTTAAGAAATTAGACAAATCCCACGGAATTTGTAGATTTTATTGATATTTATATAGTTAAAATCTCGCAAAAACGAAATTTTTTGAAGGATTTTTTTTTGTGGGGAAAATCAAAACCAGTGACATAATACAGTTCAATCATGTATACTAAACACTCTGTGAAAGAATTAGCACAATCGGTTGGAATATAGAGATTTTATTAACGTTTATAGCAAAATCGTGTTTTTACCGCAAGAAACGACGATTTTTACCATTTGACGATTTTCTCAAACAAACCCATATTCCTCTGCATGCGAATGTGAAATTGTTGTTATATATAGGTGACTCCACATGAATTTAACATTTTTTTAAAAAATTAGACAAATCCCCCGGAATTTGTAGATTTTATTGATATTTATATAGTTAAAATCTCGCAAAAACGAAATTTTTTTAAGGATTTTTTTTTGTGGGGAAAATCGAAACCAGTAATATAATACAGTTCAGTCATGTATACTAAACACTCTGTCAAAGAATTAGCACAATCGGTTGGAATATAGAGATTTTATTAACGTTTATAGCAAAATCGTGTTTTTACCGCAAGAAAAGACGATTTTTACAATTGGACGATTTACACAAACAAACCCACATTCCTCTGCATGCGAACGTGAAATTGTTGTTATATATAGGTGAATCCACATGAATTTAACATATTTTTAAGAAATTAGACAAATCCCAAGGAATTTGTAGATTTTATTGATATTTATATAGTTAAAAATCTCGCAAAAACGAAATTTTTTGAACGATTTTTTTTTGTGGGGAAAATCGAAACCAGTGATATAATACAGTTCAATCATGTATTCTAAACACTCTGTCAAAGAATTAGCACAATCGGTTGGAATATAGAGATTTTATTAACGATTATAGCAAAATCGTGTTTTTATCGCAAGAAAAGACGATTTTTACAATTGGACGATTTACACAAACAAACCCATATTCCTCTACATGCGAATGTGAAATTGTTGTTATATATAGGTGAATCCACATGAATTTAACATATTTTTAAGAAATTAGACAAATCCCAAGGAATTTGTAGATTTTATTGATATTTATATAGTTAAAAATCTCGCAAAAACGAAATTTTTTGAAGGATTTTTTTTGTGGGGAAAATCGAAACCAGTGATATAATACAGTTCAGTCATGTATACTAAACACTCTGTGAAAGAATTAGCACAATCGGTTGGAATATAGAGGTTTTATTAACCTTTATAGCAAAATCGTGTTTTTACCGCAAGAAACGACAATTTTTACAATTGGACGATTTACACAAACAAACCCATATTCCTCTGCATGCGAACGTGAAATTGTTCTGATATATAGTTGAATCCACATGAATTTAACATTTTTTTAAGAAATTTGACAAATCCCACGGAATTTGTAGATTTTATTGATATTTATATAGTTAAAAAACTCGCAAAAACGAAATTTTTTGAAGGATTTTTTTTGTGGGGAAAATCGAAACCAGTGACATAATACAGTTCAATCATGTATACTAAACACTCTGTGAAAGAATCAGCACAATCGGTTGGAATATAGAGATTTTATTAACGTTTATAACAAAATCGTGTTTTTACCGCAAGAATCGACGATTTTTACACTTGGACGATTTACACAAACAAACCCATATTCCTCTGCATGCGAACGTGAAATTGTTGTGATATACAGGTGACTCCACATGAATTTAACATATTTTTAAGAAATTAGACAAATCCCACGGAATTTGTAGATTTTATTGATATTTATATAGTTAAAATCTCGCAAAAACGAAATTTTTTGAAGGATTTTTTTTTTTGTGGGGAAAATCGAAACCAGTGATATAATACAGTTCAATCATGTATACTAAACACTCTGTCAAAGAATTAGCACAATCGGTTGGAATATAGAGATTTTATTAACGTTTATAGCAAAATCGTGTTTTTACCGCAAGAAACGACGATTTTTACAATTGGACGATTTACACAAACAAACCCATATTCCTCTGCATGCGAACGTGAAATTGTTCTGATATATAGGTGAATCCACATGAATTAAACATTTTTTTAAGAAATTTGACAAATCCCACGGAATTTGTAGATTTTATTGATATTTATATAGTTAAAAAACTCGCAAAAACGAAATTTTTTGAAGGATTTTTTTTGTGGGGAAAATCGAAACCAGTGACATAATACAGTTCAATCATGTATACTAAACACTCTGTGAAAGAATTAGCACAATCGGTTGGAATATAGAGATTTTATTAACGTTTATAACAAAATCGTGTTTTTACCGCAAGAATCGACGATTTTTACAATTGGACGATTTACACAAACAAACCCATATTCCTCTGCATGCGAACGTGAAATTGTTGTTATATATAGGTGAATCCACATGAATTTAACATTTTTTTAAGAAATTAGACAAATCCCACGGAATTTGTAGATTTTATTGATATTTATATAGTTAAAATCTCGCAAAAACGAAATTTTTTGAAGGATTTTTTTTGTGGGGAAAATCTAAACCAGTGATATAATAAAGTTCAATTATGTATACTAAACACTCTGCGAAAGAATTAGCACAATCGGTTGGAATATAGAGATTTTATTAACGTTTATAACAAAATCGTGTTTTTACCGCAAGAAACGACGATTTTTACAATTGGACGATTTACACAAACAAACCCATATTCCTCTGCATGCGAACGTGAAATTGTTGTTATATACAGGTGACTCCACATGAATTTAACATCTTTTTAAGAAATTAGACAAATCCCAAGGAATTTGTAGATTTTATTGATATTTATATAGTTAAAAATCTCGCAAAAACGAAATTTTTTGAACGATTTTTTTTTGTGGGGAAAATCGAAACCAGTGATATAATACAGTTCAATCATGTATTCTAAACACTCTGTCAAAGAATTAGCACAATCGGTTGGAATGTAGAGATTTTATTAACGATTATAGCAAAATCGTGTTTTTATCGCAAGAAAAGACGATTTTTACAATTGGACGATTTACACAAACAAACCCATATTCCTCTGCATGCGAACGTGAAATTGTTGTTATATATAGGTGAATCCACATGAATTTAACATATTTTTAAGAAATTAGACAAATCCCAAGGAATTTGTAGATTTTATTGATATTTATATAGTTAAAAAATCTCGCAAAAACGAAATTTTTTGAAGGATTTTTTTTGTGGGGAAAATCGAAACCAGTGATATAATACAGTTCAGTCATGTATACTAAACACTCTGTGAAAGAATTAGCACAATCGGTTGGAATATAGAGGTTTTATTAACGTTTATAGCAAAATCGTGTTTTTACCGCAAGAAACGACGATTTTTACAATTGGACGATTTACACAAACAAACCCATATTCCTCTGCATGCGAACGTGAAATTGTTCTGATATATAGTTGAATCCACATGAATTTAACATTTTTTTAAGAAATTTGACAAATCCCACGGAATTTGTAGATTTTATTGATATTTATATAGTTAAAATCTCGCAAAAACGAAATTTTTTGAAGGATTTTTTTTGTGGGGAAAATCGAAACCAGTGACATAATACAGTTCAATCATGTATACTAAACACTCTGTGAAAGAATCAGCACAATCGGTTGGAATATAGAGATTTTATTAACGTTTATAACAAAATCGTGTTTTTACCGCAAGAATCGACGATTTTTACATTTGGACGATTTACACAAACAAACCCATATTCCTCTGCATGCGAACGTGAAATTGTTGTGATATACAGGTGACTCCACATGAATTTAACATATTTTTAAGAAATTAGACAAATCCCACGGAATTTGTAGATTTTATTGATATTTATATAGTTAAAATCTCGCAAAAACGAAATTTTTTGAAGGATTTTTTTTTTGTGGGGAAAATCGAAACCAGTGATATAATACAGTTCAATCATGTATACTAAACAATCTGTCACAGAATTAGCACAATCGGTTGGAATATAGAGATTTTATTAACGTTTATAGCAAAATCGTGTTTTTACCGCAAAAAACGACGATTTTTACAATTGGACGATTTTCTCAAACAAACCCATATTCCTCAGCATGCGAACGTGAAATTGTTGTTATATATAGGTGAATCCACATGAATTTAACATTTTTTTAAGAAATTAGACAAATCCCACGGAATTTGTAGATTTTATTGATATTTATATAGTTAAAATCTCGCAAAAACGAAATTTTTTGAAGGATTTTTTTTGTGGGGAAAATCGAAACCAGTGATATAATAAAGTTCAATTATGTATACTAAACACTCTGCGAAAGAATTAGCACAATCGGTTGGAATATAGAGATTTTATTAACGTTTATAACAAAATCGTGTTTTTACCGCAAGAAACGACGATTTTTACAATTGGACGATTTACACAAACAAACCCATATTCCTCTGCATGCGAACGTGAAATTGTTGTTATATACAGGTGACTCCACATGAATTTAACATCTTTTTAAGAAATTAGACAAATCCCACGGAATTTGTAGATTTTATTGATATTTATATAGTTAAAATCTCGCAAAAACGAAATTTTTTGAAGGATTTTTTTTTTGTGGGGAAAATCAAAACCAGTGACATAATACAGTTCAATCATGTATACTAAACACTCTGTGAAAGAATTAGCACAATCGGTTGGAATATAGAGATTTTATTAACGTTTATAGCAAAATCGTGTTTTTACCGCAAGAAACGACGATTTTTACCATTTGACGATTTTCTCAAACAAACCCATATTCCTCTGCATGCGAATGTGAAATTGTTGTTATATATAGGTGACTCCACATGAATTTAACATTTTTTTAAAAAATTAGACAAATCCCCCGGTATTTGTAGATTTTATTGATATTTATATAGTTAAAATCTCGCAAAAACGAAATTTTTTGAAGGATTTTTTTTTTGTGGGGAAAATCGAAACCAGTAATATAATACAGTTCAGTCATGTATACTAAACACTCTGTCAAAGAATTAGCACAATCGGTTGGAATATAGAGATTTTATTAACGATTATAGCAAAATCGTGTTTTTACCGCAAGAAAAGACGATTTTTACAATTGGACGATTTACACAAACAAACCCACATTCCTCTGCATGCGAACGTGAAATTGTTGTTATATATAGGTGAATCCACATGAATTTAACATATTTTTAAGAAATTAGACAAATCCCAAGGAATTTGTAAATTTTATTGATATTTATATAGTTAAAAATCTCGCAAAAACGAAATTTTTTGAAGGATTTTTTTTGTGGGGAAAATCGAAACCAGTGACATAATACAGTTCAATCATGTATACTAAACACTCTATCAAAGAATTAGCACAATCGGTTGGAATATAGAGATTTTATTAACGTTTATAGCAAAATCGTGTTTTTACCGCAAGAAACGACGATTTTTACAATTGGACGATTTACACAAACAAACCCATATTAGTCTGCATGCGAACGTGAAATTGTTGTTATATATAGGTGAATCCACATGAATTTAACATATTTTTAAGAAATTAGACAAATCCCACGGAATTTGTAGATTTTATTGATATTTAAATAGTTAAAATCTCGCAAAAACGAAATTTTTTTGAGGATTTTTTTTTTTTTGTGGGGAAAATCGAAACCAGTGATATAATACAGTTCAATCATGTATACTAAACAATCTGTCACAGAATTAGCACAATCGGTTGGAATATAGAGATTTTATTAACGTTTATAGCAAAATCGTGTTTTTACCGCAAGAAACGACGATTTTTACAATTGGACGATTTACACAAACAAACCCATATTCCTCTGCATGCGAACGTGAAATTGTTCTGATATATAGGTGAATCCACATGAATTAAACATTTTTTTAAGAAATTTGACAAATCCCACGGAATTTGTAGATTTTATTGATATTTATATAGTTAAAAAACTCGCAAAAACGAAATTTTTTGAAGGATTTTTTTTGTGGGGAAAATCGAAACCAGTGACATAATACAGTTCAATCATGTATACTAAACACTCTGTGAAAGAATTAGCACAATCGGTTGGAATATAGAGATTTTATTAACGTTTATAACAAAATCGTGTTTTTACCGCAAGAATCGACGATTTTTACAATTGGACGATTTACAAAAACAAACCCATATTCCTCTGCATGCGAACGTGAAATTGTTGTTATATATAGGTGAATCCACATGAATTTAACATTTTTTTAAGAAATTAGACAAATCCCACGGAATTTGTAGATTTTATTGATATTTATATAGTTAAAATCTCGCAAAAACGAAATTTTTTGAAGGATTTTTTTTGTGGGGAAAATCTAAACCAGTGATATAATAAAGTTCAATTATGTATACTAAACACTCTGCGAAAGAATTAGCACAATCGGTTGGAATATAGAGATTTTATTAACGTTTATAACAAAATCGTGTTTTTACCGCAAGAAACGACGATTTTTACAATTGGACGATTTACACAAACAAACCCATATTCCCCTGCATGCGAACGTGAAATTGTTGTTATATACAGGTGACTCCACATGAATTTAACATTTTTTTAAGTAATTAGACAAATCCCACGGAATTTGTAGATTTTATTTATATTTATATAGTTAAAATCTCGCAAAAACGAAATTTTTTGAAGGATTTTTTTTTGTGGGGAAAATCAAAACCAGTGACATAATACAGTTCAATCATGTATACTAAACACTCTGTGAAAGAATTAGCACAATCGGTTGGAATATAGAGATTTTATTAACGTTTATAGCAAAATCGTGTTTTTACCGCAAGAAACGACGATTTTTACCATTTGACGATTTTCTCAAACAAACCCATATTCCTCTGCATGCGAATGGGAAATTGTTGTTATATATAGGTGACTCCACATGAATTTAACATTTTTTTAAGAAATTAGACAAATCCCCCGGAATTTGTAGATTTTATTGATATTTATATAGTTAAAATCTCGCAAAAACGAAATTTTTTGAAGGATTTTTTTTTTGTGGGGAAAATCGAAACCAGTGATATAATACAGTTCAGTCATGTATACTAAACACTCTGTCAAAGAATTAGCACAATCGGTTGGAATATAGAGATTTTATTAACGATTATAGCAAAATCGTGTTTTTACCGCAAGAAAAGACGATTTTTACAATTGGACGATTTACACAAACAAACCCACATTCCTCTGCATGCGAACGTGAAATTGTTGTTATATATAGGTGAATCCACATGAATTTAACGTATTTTTAAGAAATTAGACAAATCCCAAGGAATTTGTAGATTTTATTGATATTTATATAGTTAAAAATCTCGCAAAAACGAAATTTTTTGAAGGATTTTTTTTTGTGGGGAAAATCGAAACCAGTGATATAATACAGTTCAATCATGTATTCTAAACACTCTGTCAAAGAATTAGCACAATCGGTTGGAATATAGAGATTTTATTAACGATTATAGCAAAATCGTGTTTTTATCGCAAGAAAAGACGATTTTTACAATTGGACGATTTACACAAACAAACCCATATTCCTCTGCATGCGAACGTGAAATTGTTGTTATATATAGGTGAATCCACATGAATTTAACATATTTTTAAGAAATTAGACAAATCCCAAGGAATTTGTAGATTTTATTGATATTTATATAGTTAAAAATCTCGCAAAAACGAAATTTTTTGAAGGATTTTTTTGTGGGGAAAATCGAAACCAGTGATATAATACAGTTCAATTATGTATACTAAACACTCTGTTAAAGAATTAGCACAATCGGTTGGAATATAGAGGTTTTATTAACGTTTATAGCAAAATCGTGTTTTTACAGCAAGAAACGACGATTTTTATAATTGGACGATTTACACAAACAAACCCATATTCCTCTGCATGCGAACGTGAAATTGTTCTGATATATAGGTGAATCCACATGAATTTAACATTTTTTTAAGAAATTTGACAAATCCCACGGAATTTGTAGATTTTATTGATATTTATATAGTTAAAAAACTCGCAAAAACGAAATTTTTTGAAGGATTTTTTTTGTGGGGAAAATCGAAACCAGTGACATAATACAGTTCAATCATGTATACTAAACACTCTGTGAAAGAATTAGCACAATCGGTTGGAATATAGAGATTTTATTAACGTTTATAACAAAATCGTTTTTTTTTTACCGCAAGAATCGAAGATTTTTACAATTGGACGATTTACACAAACAAACCCATATTCCTCTGCATGCGAACGTGAAATTGTTGTTATATACAGGTGACTCCACATGAATTTAACATATTTTTAAGAAATTAGACAAATCCCACGGAATTTGTAGATTTTATTGATATTTATATAGTTAAAATCTCGCAAAAACGAAATTTTTTTGAGGATTTTTTTTGTGGGGAAAATCGAAACCAGTGATATAATACAGTTCAATCATTTATACTAAACAATCTGTCACAGAATTAGCACAATCGGTTGGAATATAGAGATTTTATTAACGTTTATAGCAAAATCGTGTTTTTACCGCAAGAAACGACGATTTTTACAATTGGACGATTTACACAAACAAACCCATATTCCTCTGCATGCGAACATGAAATTGTTGTTATATATAGGTGAATCCACCTGAATTTAACATTTTTTTAAGAAATTAGACAAATCCCACGGAATTTGTAGATTTTATTGATATTTATATAGTTAAAATCTCGCAAAACGAAATTTTTTGAAGGATTTTTTTTTGTGGGGAAAATCGAAACCAGTGATATAATAAAGTTCAATTATGTATACTAAACACTCTGCGAAAGAATTAGCACAATCGGTTGGAATATAGAGATTTTATTAACGTTTATAACAAAATCGTGTTTTTACCGCAAGAAACGACGATTTTTACAATTGGACGATTTACACAAACAAACCCATATTCCTCTGCATGCGAACGTGAAATTGTTGTTATATACAGGTGACTCCACATGAATTTAACATTTTTTAAAGAAATTAGACAAATCCCACGGAATTTGTAGATTTTATTGATATTTATATAGTTAAAATCTCGCAAAAACGAAATTTTTTGAAGGATTTTTTTTTGTGGGGAAAATCAAAACCAGTGACATAATACAGTTCAATCATGTATACTAAACACTCTGTGAAAGAATTAGCACAATCGGTTGGAATATAGATATTTTATTAACGTTTATAGCAAAATCGTGTTTTTACCGCAAGAAACGACGATTTTTACCATTTGACGATTTTCTCAAACAAACCCATATTCCTCTGCATGCGAATGTGAAATTGTTGTTATATATAGGTGACTCCACATGAATTTAACATTTTTTTAAGAAATTAGACAAATCCCCCGGAATTTGTAGATTTTATTGATATTTATATAGTTAAAATCTCGCAAAAACGAAATTTTTTGAAGGATTTTTTTTGTGGGGAAAATCGAAACCAGTGATATAATACAGTTCAGTCATGTATACTAAACACTCTGTCAAAGAATTAGCACAATCGGTTGGAATATAGAGATTTTATTAACGATTATAGCAAAATCGTGTTTTTACCGCAAGAAAAGACGATTTTTACAATTGGACGATTTACACAAACAAACCCACATTCCTCTGCATGCGAACGTGAAATTGTTGTTATATATAGGTGAATCCACATGAATTTAACATATTTTTAAGAAATTAGACGAATCCCAAGGAATTTGTAGATTTTATTGATATTTATATAGTTAAAAATCTCGCAAAAACGAAATTTTTTGAAGGATTTTTTTTTGTGGGGAAAATCGAAACCAGTGATATAATACAGTTCAATCATGTATTCTAAACACTCTGTCAAAGAATTAGCACAATCGGTTGGAATATAGAGATTTTATTAACGTTTATAACAAAATCGTGTTTTTACCGCAAGAAACGACGATTTTTACAATTGGACGATTTACACAAACAAACCCATATTCCTCTGCATACGAACGTGAAATTGTTGTTATATATAGGTGAATCCACATGAATTTAACATATTTTAAGAATTTAGACAAATCCCAAGGAATTTGTAGATTTTATTGATATTTATATAGTTAAAAATCTCGCAAAAACGAAATTTTTTGAAGGATTTTTTTTGTGGGGAAAATCGAAACCAGTGATATAATACAGTTCAATTATGTATACTAAACACTCTGTGAAAGAATTAGCACAATCGGTTGGAATATAGAGGTTTTATTAACGTTTATAGCAAAATCGTGTTTTTACCGCAAGAAACGACGATTTTTACAATTGGACGATTTACACAAACAAACCCATATTCCTCTGCATGCGAACGTGAAATTGTTCTGATATATAGGTGAATCCACATGAATTTAACATTTTTTTAAGAAATTTGACAAATCCCACGGAATTTGTAGATTTTATTGATATTTATATAGTTAAAAAACTCGCAAAAACGAAATTTTTTGAAGGATTTTTTTTGTGGGGAAAATCGAAACCAGTGACATAATACAGTTCAATCATGTATACTAAACACTCTGTGAAAGAATTAGCACAATCGGTTGGAATATAGAGATTTTATTAACGTTTATAACAAAATCGTGTTTTTACCGCAAGAATCGACGATTTTTACAATTGGACGATTTACACAAACAAACCCATATTCCTCTGCATGCGAACGTGAAATTGTTCTGATATACAGGTGACTCCACATGAATTTAACATATTTTTAAGAAATTAGACAAATCCCACGGAATTTGTAGATTTTATTGATATTTATATAGTTAAAATCTTTCAAAAACGAAATTTTTTTGAGGATTTTTTTTGTGGGGAAAATCGAAACCAGTGATATAATACAGTTCAATCATGTATACTAAACAATCTGTCACAGAATTAGCACAATCGGTTGGAATATAGAGATTTTATTAACGTTTATAGCAAAATCGTGTTTTTACCGCAAGAAACGACGATTTTTACAATTGGACGATTTACACAAACAAACCCATATTTCTCTGCATGCGAACGTGAAATTGTTCTGATATATAGGTGAATCCACATGAATTTAACATTTTTTTAAGAAATTTGACAAATCCCACGGAATTTGTAGATTTTATTGATATTTATATAGTTAAAAAACTCGCAAAAACGAAATTTTTTGAAGGATTTTTTTTGTGGGGAAAATCGAAACCAGTGACATAATACAGTTCAATCATGTATACTAAACACTCTGTGAAAGAATTAGCACAATCGGTTGGAATATAGAGATTTTATTAACGTTTATAACAAAATCGTGTTTTTACCGCAAGAATCGACGATTTTTACATTTGGACGATTTACACAAACAAACCCATATTCCTCTGCAAGCGAACGTGAAATTGTTGTGATATACAGGTGACTCCACATGAATTTAACATATTTTTAAGAAATTAGACAAATCCCACGGAATTTGTAGATTTTATTGATATTTATATAGTTAAAATCTCGCAAAAACGAAATTTTTTGAAGGATTTTTTTTTTTGTGGGGAAAATCGAAACCAGTGATATAATACAGTTCAATCATGTATACTAAACACTCTATCAAAGAATTAGCACAATCGGTTGGAATATAGAGATTTTATTAACGTTTATAGCAAAATCGTGTTTTTACCGCAAGAAACGACGATTTTTACAATTGGACGATTTACACATACAAACCAATATTAGTCTGCATGCGAACGTGAAATTGTTGTTATATATAGGTGAATCCACATGAATTTAACATATTTTTAAGAAATTAGACAAATCCCACGGAATTTGTAGATTTTATTGATATTTATATAGTTAAAATCTCGCAAAAACGAAATTTTTTTGAGGATTTTTTTTTTTGTGGGGAAAATCGAAACCAGTGATATAATACAGTTCAATCATGTATACTAAACAATCTGTCACAGAATTAGCACAATCGGTTGGATTATAGAGATTTTATTAACGTTTATAGCAAAATCGTGTTTTTACCGCAAGAAACGACGATTTTTACAATTGGACGATTTACACAAACAAACCCTGATTCCTCCGCATGCGAACGTTAAATTGTTGTTATATATAGGTGAATCGACACAAATTTAACATTTTTTTAAGAAATTAGACAAATCCCACGGAATTTGTAGATTATATTGGTATTTATATAGTAAAAAAACTCGCAAAAACGAAATTTTTTGAAGGATTTTTTTTTTGTGGGGAAAATCGAAACCAGTGATATAATACAGTTCAATCATGTATACTAAACACTCTGTCAAAGAATTAGCACAATCGGTTGGAATAGAGAGATTTTATTAACGTTATAGCAAAATCGTGTTTTTACCGCAAGAAACGACGATTTTTACAATTGGACAATTTACACAAACAAACCCATATTCCTCTGCATGCGAACGTGAAATTGTTGTTATATAGGTGAATCCACATGAATTTAACATTTTTTTAAGAAATTAGACAAATCCCACGGAATTTGTAGATTTTATTGATATTTATATAGTTAAAATCTCGCAAAAACGAAATTTTTTGAAGGATTTTTTTTTGTGGGGAAAATCGAAACCAGTTATATAATAATGTTCAATTATGTATACTAAATACTCTGTGAAAGAATTAGCACAATCGGTTAGAATATAGAGATTTTATTAACGTTTATAACAAAATCGTGTTTTTACCGCAAGAAACGACGATTTTTACAATTGGACGATTTACACAAACAAACCCATATTCCTCTGCATGCGAACGTGAAATTGTTGTTATATACAGGTGACTCCACATGAATTTAACATTTTTTTAAGAAATTAGACAAATCCCACGGAATTTGTAGATTTTATTGATATTTATATAGTTAAAATCTCGCAAAAACGAAATTTTTTGAATGATTTTTTTTTGTTGGGAAAATCGAAACCAGTGATATAATACAGTTCAATCATGTATACTAAACACTCTGTCAAAGAATTAGCACAATCGGTTGGAATATAGAGATTTTATTATCGTTTATAGCAAAATCGTGTTTCTACCGCAAGAAACGACGATTTTTACAATTTGACCATTTTCACAAACAAACCCATATTCCTCTGCATGCGAACGTGAAATTGTTGTTATATATAGGTGACTCCACATGAATTTAACATTTTTTTAAGAAATTAGACAAATCCCCCGGAATTTGTAGTTTTTATTTATATTTATATAGTTAAAAAACTCGCAAAAACTAAATTGTTTGAAGGATTTTTTTTTGTGGGGAAAATCGAAACCAGTGACATAATACAGTTCACTCATGTATACTAAACACTCTGTCAAAAAATTAGCACAATCGGTTGGAATATAGAGATTTTATTAACGTTTATAGCAAAATCGTGTTTTTACCGCAAGATACGACGATTTTTACCATTTGACGATTTTCTCAAACAAACCCATATTCCTCTGCATGCGAATGTGAAATTGTTGTTATATATAGGTGACTCCACATGAATTTAACATTTTTTTAAGAAATTAGACAAATCCCCCGGAATTTGTAGATTTTATTGATATTTATATAGTTAAAATCTCGCAAAAACGAAATTTTTTGAAGGATTTTTTTTGTGGGGAAAATCGAAACCAGTGATATAATACAGTTCAGTCATGTATACTAAACACTCTGTCAAAGAATTAGCACAATCGGTTGGAATATAGAGATTTTATTAACGATTATAGCAAAATCGTGTTTTTACCGCAAGAAAAGACGATTTTTACAATTGGACGATTTACACAAACAAACCCATATTCCTCTGCATGCGAACGTGAAATTGTTGTTATATATAGGTGAATCCACATGAATTTAACATATTTTTAAGAAATTAGACAAATCCCAAGGAATTTGTAGATTTTATTGATATTTATATAGTTAAAAATCTCGCAAAAACGAAATTTTTTGAAGGATTTTTTTGTGTGGGGAAAATCGAAACCAGTGATATAATACAGTTCAATCATGTATACTAAACACTCTGTCAAAGAATTAGCACAATCGTTTGGAATATAGAGATTTTATTAACGATTATAGCAAAATCGTGTTTTTACCGCAAGAAAAGACGATTTTTACAATTGGACGATTTACACAAACAAACCCATATTCCTCTGCAAGCGAACGTGAAATTGTTGTTATATATAGGTGAATCCACATGAATTTAACATATTTTTAAGAAATTAGACAAATCCCAAGGAATTTGTAGATTTTATTGATATTTATATAGTTAAAAATCTCGCAAAAACGAAATTTTTTGAAGGATTTTTATTGTTGGGAAAATCGAAACCAGTGATATAATACAGTTCAATTATGTATACTAAACACTCTGTGAAAGAATTAGCACAATCGGTTGGAATATAGAGGTTTTATTAACGTTTATAGCAAAATCGTGTTTTTACCACAAGAAACGACGATTTTTACAATTGGACGATTTACACAAACAAACCCATATTCCTCTCCATGCGAACGTGAAATTGTTCTGATATATAGGTGAATCCACATTAATTTAACATTTTTTTAAGAAATTAGACAAATCCCACGGAATTTGTAGATTATATTGATATTTATATAGTTAAAAAACTCGCAAAAACGAAATTTTTTGAAGGTTTTTTTTTTTGTGGGGAAAATCGAAACGAGTGACATAATACAGTTCAATCATGTATACTAAACACTCTGTGAAAGAATTAGCACAATCGGTTGGAATATAGAGATTTTATTAACGTTTATAGCAAAATCGTGTTTTTACCGCAAGAAACGACGATTTTTACAATTTGACCATTTTCACAAACAAACCCATATTCCTCTGCATGCGAACGTGAAATTGTTGTTATATATAGGTGAATCCACATGAATTTAACATTTTTTTAAGAAATTAGACAAATCCCACGGAATTTGTAGCTTTTATTGATATTTATATAGTTAAAATCTCGCAAAAACGAAATTTTTTGAAGGATTTTTTTTTGTGGGGAAAATCGAAACCAGTGATATAATAAAGTTCAATTATGTATACTAAACACTCTGTGAAAGAATTAGCACAATCGGTTGGAATATAGAGATTTTATTAACGTTTATATCAAAATCGTGTTTTTACCGCAAGACACGACGATTTTTACAATTGGACGATTTACACAAACAAACCCATATTCCTCTGCATGCGAACGTGAAATTGTTGTTATATACAGGTGACTCCACATGAATTTAACATTTTTTTAAGAAATTAGACAAATCCCACGGAATTTGTAGATTTTATTGATATTTATATAGTTAAAATCTCGCAAAAACGAAATTTTTTGAATGATTTTTTTTTGTTGGGAAAATCGAAACCAGTGATATAATACAGTTCAATCATGTATACTAAACACTCTGTCAAAGAATTAGCACAATCGGTTGGAATATAGAGATTTTATTAACGTTTATAGCAAAATCGTGTTTCTACCGCAAGAAACGACGATTTTTACAATTTGACCATTTTCACAAACAAACCCATATTCCTCTGCATGCGAATGTGAAATTGTTGTTATATATAGGTGACTCCACATGAATTTAACATTTTTTTAAGAAATTAGACAAATCCCCCGGAATTTGTAGTTTTTATTTATATTTATATAGTTAAAAAACTCGCAAAAACGAAATGTTTTGAAGGATTTTTTTTGTCTGGAAAATCGAAACCAGTGACATAATACAGTTCACTCATGTATACTAAACACTCTGTCAAAGAATTAGCACAATCGGTTGGAATATAGAGATTTTATTAACGTTTATAGCAAAATCGTGTTTTTACCGCAAGAAACGACGATTTTTACCATTTGCCGATTTTCTCAAACAAACCCATATTCCTCAGCATGCGAATGTGAAATTGTTGTTATATATAGGTGACTCCATATGAATTTAACATTTTTTTAAGAAATTAGACAAATCCCCCGGAATTTGTAGATTTTATTGATATTTATATAGTTAAAATCTCGCAAAAACGAAATTTTTTGAAGGATTTTTTTTTGTGGGGAAAATCGAAACCAGTGATATAATACAGTTCAGTCATGTATACTAAACACTCTGTCAAAGAATTAGCACAATCGGTTGGAATATAGAGATTTTATTAACGATTATAGCAAAATCGTGTTTTTACCGCAAGAAAAGACGATTTTTACAATTGGACGATTTACACAAACAAACCCATATTCCTCTGCATGCGAACGTAAAATTGTTGTTATATATAGGTGAATCCACATGAATTTAACATATTTTTAAGAAATTAGACAAATCCCAAGGAATTTGTAGATTTTATTGATATTTATATAGTTAAAAATCTCGCAAAAACGAAATTTTTTGAAGGATTTTTTTGTGTGGGGAAAATCGAAACCAGTGACATAATACAGTTCACTCATGTATACTAAACACTCTGTCAAAGAATTAGCACAATCGGTTGGAATAGAGAGATTTTATTAACGTTATAGCAAAATCGTGTTTTTACCGCAAGAAACGACGATTTTTACAATTGGACAATTTACACAAACAAACCCATATTCCTCTGCATGCGAACGTGAAATTGTTGTTATATAGGTGAATCCACATGAATTTAACATTTTTTTAAGAAATTAGACAAATCCCACGGAATTTGTAGATTTTATTGATATTTATATAGTTAAAATCTCGCAAAAACGAAATTTTTTGAAGGATTTTTTTTTGTGGGGAAAATCGAAACCAGTTATATAATAATGTTCAATTATGTATACTAAATACTCTGTGAAAGAATTAGCACAATCGGTTAGAATATAGAGATTTTATTAACGTTTATAACAAAATCGTGTTTTTACCGCAAGAAACGACGATTTTTACAATTGGACGATTTACACAAACAAACCCATATTCCTCTGCATGCGAACGTGAAATTGTTGTTATATACAGGTGACTCCACATGAATTTAACATTTTTTTAAGAAATTAGACAAATCCCACGGAATTTGTAGATTTTATTGATATTTATATAGTTAAAATCTCGCAAAAACGAAATTTTTTGAATGATTTTTTTTTGTTGGGAAAATCGAAACCAGTGATATAATACAGTTCAATCATGTATACTAAACACTCTGTCAAAGAATTAGCACAATCGGTTGGAATATAGAGATTTTATTAACGTTTATAGCAAAATCGTGTTTTTACCGCAAGAAACGACGATTTTTACCATTTGACGATTTTCTCAAACAAACCCATATTCCTCTGCATGCGAATGTGAAATTGTTGTTATATATAGGTGACTCCACATGAATTTAACATTTTTTTAAGAAATTAGACAAATCCCCCGGAATTTGTAGATTTTATTGATATTTATATAGTTAAAATCTCGCAAAAACGAAATTTTTTGAAGGATTTTTTTTGTGGGGAAAATCGAAACCAGTGATATAATACAGTTCAGTCATGTATACTAAACACTCTGTCAAAGAATTAGCACAATCGGTTGGAATATAGAGATTTTATTAACGATTATAGCAAAATCGTGTTTTTACCGCAAGAAAAGACGATTTTTACAA
Source organism: Periplaneta americana (assembly GCF_040183065.1). Taxonomy (NCBI): domain Eukaryota; kingdom Metazoa; phylum Arthropoda; class Insecta; order Blattodea; family Blattidae; genus Periplaneta; species Periplaneta americana. The sequence goes on from NW_027185512.1 coordinate 248,431, forward strand.
TTGGACGATTTACACAAACAAACCCATATTCCTCTGCATGCGAACGTGAAATTGTTGTTATATATAGGTGAATCCACATGAATTTAACGTATTTTTAAGAAATTAGACAAATCCCAAGGAATTTGTAGATTTTATTGATATTTATATAGTTAAAAATCTCGCAAAAACGAAATTTTTTGAAGGATTTTTTTGTGTGGGGAAAATCGAAACCAGTGATATAATACAGTTCAATCATGTATACTAAACACTCTGTCAAAGAATTAGCACAATCGTTTGGAATATAGAGATTTTATTAACGATTATAGCAAAATCGTGTTTTTACCGCAAGAAAAGACGATTTTTACAATTGGACGATTTACACAAACAAACCCATATTCCTCTGCAAGCGAACGTGAAATTGTTGTTATATATAGGTGAATCCACATGAATTTAACATATTTTTAAGAAATTAGACAAATCCCAAGGAATTTGTAGATTTTATTGATATTTATATAGTTAAAAATCTCGCAAAAACGAAATTTTTTGAAGGATTTTTATTGTTGGGAAAATCGAAACCAGTGATATAATACAGTTCAATTATGTATACTAAACACTCTGTGAAAGAATTAGCACAATCGGTTGGAATATAGAGGTTTTATTAACGTTTATAGCAAAATCGTGTTTTTACCACAAGAAACGACGATTTTTACAATTGGACGATTTACACAAACAAACCCATATTCCTCTCCATGCGAACGTGAAATTGTTCTGATATATAGGTGAATCCACATTAATTTAACATTTTTTTAAGAAATTAGACAAATCCCACGGAATTTGTAGATTATATTGATATTTATATAGTTAAAAAACTCGCAAAAACGAAATTTTTTGAAGGTTTTTTTTTTTGTGGGGAAAATCGAAACGAGTGACATAATACAGTTCAATCATGTATACTAAACACTCTGTGAAAGAATTAGCACAATCGGTTGGAATATAGAGATTTTATTAACGTTTATAGCAAAATCGTGTTTTTACCGCAAGAAACGACGATTTTTACAATTTGACCATTTTCACAAACAAACCCATATTCCTCTGCATGCGAACGTGAAATTGTTGTTATATATAGGTGAATCCACATGAATTTAACATTTTTTTAAGAAATTAGACAAATCCCACGGAATTTGTAGCTTTTATTGATATTTATATAGTTAAAATCTCGCAAAAACGAAATTTTTTGAAGGATTTTTTTTTGTGGGGAAAATCGAAACCAGTGATATAATAAAGTTCAATTATGTATACTAAACACTCTGTGAAAGAATTAGCACAATCGGTTGGAATATAGAGATTTTATTAACGTTTATATCAAAATCGTGTTTTTACCGCAAGACACGACGATTTTTACAATTGGACGATTTACACAAACAAACCCATATTCCTCTGCATGCGAACGTGAAATTGTTGTTATATACAGGTGACTCCACATGAATTTAACATTTTTTTAAGAAATTAGACAAATCCCACGGAATTTGTAGATTTTATTGATATTTATATAGTTAAAATCTCGCAAAAACGAAATTTTTTGAATGATTTTTTTTTGTTGGGAAAATCGAAACCAGTGATATAATACAGTTCAATCATGTATACTAAACACTCTGTCAAAGAATTAGCACAATCGGTTGGAATATAGAGATTTTATTAACGTTTATAGCAAAATCGTGTTTCTACCGCAAGAAACGACGATTTTTACAATTTGACCATTTTCACAAACAAACCCATATTCCTCTGCATGCGAATGTGAAATTGTTGTTATATATAGGTGACTCCACATGAATTTAACATTTTTTTAAGAAATTAGACAAATCCCCCGGAATTTGTAGTTTTTATTTATATTTATATAGTTAAAAAACTCGCAAAAACGAAATGTTTTGAAGGATTTTTTTTGTCTGGAAAATCGAAACCAGTGACATAATACAGTTCACTCATGTATACTAAACACTCTGTCAAAGAATTAGCACAATCGGTTGGAATATAGAGATTTTATTAACGTTTATAGCAAAATCGTGTTTTTACCGCAAGAAACGACGATTTTTACCATTTGCCGATTTTCTCAAACAAACCCATATTCCTCAGCATGCGAATGTGAAATTGTTGTTATATATAGGTGACTCCATATGAATTTAACATTTTTTTAAGAAATTAGACAAATCCCCCGGAATTTGTAGATTTTATTGATATTTATATAGTTAAAATCTCGCAAAAACGAAATTTTTTGAAGGATTTTTTTTTGTGGGGAAAATCGAAACCAGTGATATAATACAGTTCAGTCATGTATACTAAACACTCTGTCAAAGAATTAGCACAATCGGTTGGAATATAGAGATTTTATTAACGATTATAGCAAAATCGTGTTTTTACCGCAAGAAACGACGATTTTTACCATTTGACGATTTTCTCAAACAAACCCATATTCCTCTGCATGCGAATGTGAAATTGTTGTTATATATAGGTGACTCCACATGAATTTAACATTTTTTTAAGAAATTAGACAAATCCCCCGGAATTTGTAGATTTTATTGATATTTATATAGTTAAAATCTCGCAAAAACGAAATTTTTTGAAGGATTTTTTTTTGTGGGGAAAATCGAAACCAGTGATATAATACAGTTCAGTCATGTATACTAAACACTCTGTCAAAGAATTAGCACAATCGGTTGGAATATAGAGGTTTTATTAACGTTTATAGCAAAATCGTGTTTTTACCACAAGTAACGACGAGTTTTACAATTGGACGATTTACACAAACAAACCCATATTCCTCTCCATGCGAACGTGAAATTGTTCTGATATATAGGTGAATCCACATGAATTTAACATTTTTTTAAGAAATTAGACAAATCCCACGGAATTTGTAGATTATATTGATATTTATATAGTTAAAAAACTCGCAAAAACGAAATTTTTTGAAGGATTTTTTTTTTGTGGGGAAAATCGAAACCAGTGACATAATACAGTTCAATCATGTATACTAAACACTCTGTGAAAGAATTAGCACAATCGGTTGGAATATAGAGATTTTATTAACGTTTATAGCAAAATCGTGTTTTTACCGCAAGAAACGACGATTTTTACAATTTGACCATTTTCACAAACAAACCCATATTCCTCTGCATGCGAACGTGAAATTGTTGTTATATACAGGTGACTCCACATGAATTTAACATTTTTTTAAGAAATTAGACAAATCCCACGGAATTTGTAGATTTTATTGATATTTATATAGTTAAAATCTCGCAAAAACGAAATTTTTTTGAGGATTTTTTTTTTTTGTGGGGAAAATCGAAACCAGTGATATAATACAGTTCAATCATGTATACTAAACACTCTGTCAAAGAATTAGCACAATCGGTTGGAATATAGAGATTTTATTAACGTTTATAGCAAAATCGTGTTTCTACCGCAAGAAACGACGATTTTTACAATTTGACCATTTTCACAAACAAACCCATATTCCTCTGCATGCGAATGTGAAATTGTTGTTATATATAGGTGACTCCACATGAATTTAACATTTTTTTAAGAAATTAGACAAATCCCCCGGAATTTGTAGTTTTTATTTATATTTATATAGTTAAAAAACTCGCAAAAACGAAATGTTTTGAAGGATTTTTTTTGTGGGGAAAATCGAAACCAGTGACATAATACAGTTCACTCATGTATACTAAACACTCTGTCAAAGAATTAGCACAATCGGTTGGAATATAGAGATTTTATTAACGTTTATAGCAAAATCGTGTTTTTACCGCAAGAAACGACGATTTTTACCATTTGCCGATTTTCTCAAACAAACCCATATTCCTCAGCATGCGAATGAGAAACTGTTGTTATATATAGGTGACTCCACATGAATTTAACATTTTTTTAAGAAATTAGACAAATCCCCCGGAATTTGTAGATTTTATTGATATTTATATAGTTAAAATCTCGCAAAAACGAAATTTTTTGAAGGATTTTTTTTTGTGGGGAAAATCGAAACCAGTGATATAATACAGTTCAGTCATGTATACTAAACACTCTGTCAAAGAATTAGCACAATCGGTTGGAATATAGAGATTTTATTAACGATTATAGCAAAATCGTGTTTTTACCGCAAGAAAAGACGATTTTTACAATTGGACGATTTACACAAACAAACCCATATTCCTCTGCATGCGAACGTAAAATTGTTGTTATATATAGGTGAATCCACATGAATTTAACATATTTTTAAGAAATTAGACAAATCCCAAGGAATTTGTAGATTTTATTGATATTTATATAGTTAAAAATCTCGCAAAAACGAAATTTTTTGAAGGATTTTTTTTTGTGGGGAAAATCGTAACCAGTGATATAATACAGTTCAATCATGTATACTAAACACTCTGTCAAAGAATTAGCACAATCGGTTGGAATATAGAGATTTTATTAACGATTATAGCAAAATCGTGTTTTTACCGCAAGAAAAGACGATTTTTACAATTGGACGATTTACACAAACAAACCCATATTCCTCTGCATGCGAACGTGAAATTGTTGTTATATATAGGTGAATCCACATGAATTTAACATATTTTTAAGAAATTAGACAAATCCCAAGGAATTTGTAGATTTTATTGATATTTATATAGTTAAAAATGTCGCAAAAACGAAATTTTTTGAAGGATTTTTTTTGTGGGGAAAATCGAAACCAGTGATATAATACAGTTCAATTATGTATACTAAACACTCTGTGAAAGAATTAGCACAATCGGTTGGAATATAGAGGTTTTATTAACGTTTATAGCAAAATCGTGTTTTTACCGCAAGAAACGACGATTTTTACAATTTGACCATTTTCACAAACAAACCCATATTCCTCTGCATGCGAACGTGAAATTGTTGTTATATACAGGTGACTCCACATGAATTTAACATTTTTTTAAGAAATTAGACAAATCCCACGGAATTTGTAGATTTTATTGATATTTATATAGTTAAAATCTCGCAAAAACGAAATTTTTTGAATGATTTTTTTTTTGTTGGGAAAATCGAAACCAGTGATATAATACAGTTCAATCATGTATACTAAACACTCTGTCAAAGAATTAGCACAATCGGTTGGAATATAGAGATTTTATTAACGTTTATAGCAAAATCGTGTTTCTACCGCAAGAAACGACGATTTTTACAATTTGACCATTTCACAAACAAACCCATATTCCTCTGCATGCGAACGTGAAATTGTTGTTATATATAGGTGACTCCACATGAATTTAACATTTTTTTAAGAAATTAGACAAATCCCCCGGAATTTGTAGTTTTTATTTATATTTATATAGTTAAAAAAACTCGCAAAAACGAAATGTTTTGAAGGATTTTTTTTTGTGGGGAAAATCGAAACCAGTGACATAATACAGTTCACTCATGTATACTAAACACTCTGTCAAAGAATTAGCACAATCGGTTGGAATTTAGAGATTTTATTAACGTTTATAGCAAAATCGTGTTTTTACCGCAAGAAACGACGATTTTTACCATTTGACGATTTTCTCAAACAAACCCATATTCCTCTGCATGCGAATGTGAAATTGTTGTTATATATAGGTGACTCCACATGAATTTAACATTTTTTTAAGAAATTAGACAAATCCCCCGGAATTTGTAGATTTTATTGATATTTATATAGTTAAAATCTCGCAAAAACGAAATTTTTTGAAGGATTTTTTTTTGTGGGGAAAATCGAAACCAGTGATATAATACAGTTCAGTCATGTATACTAAACACTCTGTCAGAGAATTAGCACAATCGGTTGGAATATAGAGATTTTATTAACGATTATAGCAAAATCGTGTTTTTACCGCAAGAAACGACGATTTTTACCATTTGACGATTTTCTCAAACAAACCCATATTCCTCTGCATGCGAATGTGAAATTGTTGTTATATATAGGTGACTCCACATGAATTTAACATTTTTTTAAGAAATTAGACAAATCCCCCGGAATTTGTAGATTTTATTGATATTTATATAGTTAAAATCTCGCAAAAACGAAATTTTTTGAAGGATTTTTTTTTGTGGGGAAAATCGAAACCAGTGATATAATACAGTTCAGTCATGTATACTAAACACTCTGTCAAAGAATTAGCACAATCGGTTGGAATATAGAGATTTTATTAACGATTATAGCAAAATCGTGTTTTTACCGCAAGAAAAGACGATTTTTACAATTGGACGATTTACACAAACAAACCCATATTCCTCTGCATGCGAACGTAAAATTGTTGTTATATATAGGTGAATCCACATGAATTTAACATATTTTTAAGAAATTAGACAAATCCCAAGGAATTTGTAGATTTTATTGATATTTATATAGTTAAAAATCTCGCAAAAACGAAATTTTTTGAAGGATTTTTTTTTGTGGGGAAAATCGTAACCAGTGATATAATACAGTTCAATCATGTATACTAAACACTCTGTCAAAGAATTAGCACAATCGGTTGGAATATAGAGATTTTATTAACGATTATAGCAAAATCGTGTTTTTACCGCAAGAAAAGACGATTTTTACAATTGGACGATTTACACAAACAAACCCATATTCCTCTGCATGCGAACGTGAAATTGTTGTTATATATAGGTGAATCCACATGAATTTAACATATTTTTAAGAAATTAGACAAATCCCAAGGAATTTGTAGATTTTATTGATATTTATATAGTTAAAAATGTCGCAAAAACGAAATTTTTTGAAGGATTTTTTTTGTGGGGAAAATCGAAACCAGTGATATAATACAGTTCAATTATGTATACTAAACACTCTGTGAAAGAATTAGCACAATCGGTTGGAATATAGAGGTTTTATTAACGTTTATAGCAAAATCGTGTTTTTACCGCAAGAAACGACGATTTTTACAATTTGACCATTTTCACAAACAAACCCATATTCCTCTGCATGCGAACGTGAAATTGTTGTTATATACAGGTGACTCCACATGAATTTAACATTTTTTTAAGAAATTAGACAAATCCCACGGAATTTGTAGATTTTATTGATATTTATATAGTTAAAATCTCGCAAAAACGAAATTTTTTGAATGATTTTTTTTTTGTTGGGAAAATCGAAACCAGTGATATAATACAGTTCAATCATGTATACTAAACACTCTGTCAAAGAATTAGCACAATCGGTTGGAATATAGAGATTTTATTAACGTTTATAGCAAAATCGTGTTTCTACCGCAAGAAACGACGATTTTTACAATTTGACCATTTCACAAACAAACCCATATTCCTCTGCATGCGAACGTGAAATTGTTGTTATATATAGGTGACTCCACATGAATTTAACATTTTTTTAAGAAATTAGACAAATCCCCCGGAATTTGTAGTTTTTATTTATATTTATATAGTTAAAAAAACTCGCAAAAACGAAATGTTTTGAAGGATTTTTTTTTGTGGGGAAAATCGAAACCAGTGACATAATACAGTTCACTCATGTATACTAAACACTCTGTCAAAGAATTAGCACAATCGGTTGGAATATAGAGATTTTATTAACGTTTATAGCAAAATCGTGTTTTTACCGCAAGAAACGACGATTTTTACCATTTGACGATTTTCTCAAACAAACCCATATTCCTCTGCATGCGAATGTGAAATTGTTGTTATATATAGGTGACTCCACATGAATTTAACATTTTTTTAAGAAATTAGACAAATCCCCCGGAATTTGTAGATTTTATTGATATTTATATAGTTAAAATCTCGCAAAAACGAAATTTTTTGAAGGATTTTTTTTTGTGGGGAAAATGGAAACCAGTGATATAATACAGTTCAGTCATGTATACTAAACACTCTGTCAGAGAATTAGCACAATCGGTTGGAATATAGAGATTTTATTAACGATTATAGCAAAATCGTGTTTTTACCGCAAGAAACGACGATTTTTACCATTTGACGATTTTCTCAAACAAACCCATATTCCTCTGCATGCGAATGTGAAATTGTTGTTATATATAGGTGACTCCACATGAATTTAACATTTTTTTAAGAAATTAGACAAATCCCCCGGAATTTGTAGATTTTATTGATATTTATATAGTTAAAATCTCGCAAAAACGAAATTTTTTGAAGGATTTTTTTTTTGTGGGGAAAATCGAAACCAGTGATATAATACAGTTCAGTCATGTATACTAAACACTCTGTCAAAGAATTAGCACAATCGGTTGGAATATAGAGGTTTTATTAACGTTTATAGCAAAATCGTGTTTTTACCACAAGAAACGACGATTTTTACAATTGGACGATTTACACAAACAAACCCATATTCCTCTCCATGCGAACGTGAAATTGTTCTGATATATAGGTGAATCCACATGAATTTAACATTTTTTTAAGAAATTAGACAAATCCCACGGAATTTGTAGATTATATTGGTATTTATATAGTAAAAAAACTCGCAAAAACGAAATTTTTTGAAGGATTTTTTTTTTGTGGGGAAAATCGAAACCAGTGACATAATACAGTTCAATCATGTATACTAAACACTCTGTGAAAGAATTAGCACAATCGGTTGGAATATAGAGATTTTATTAACGTTTATAGCAAAATCGTGTTTTTACCGCAAGAAACGACGATTTTTACAATTTGACCATTTTCACAAACAAACCCATATTCCTCTGCATGCGAACGTGAAATTGTTGATATATATAGGTGACTCCACATGAATTTAACATTTTTTTAAGAAATTAGACAAATCCCCAGGAATTTGTAGTTTTTATTGATATTTATATACTTAAAATCTCGCAAAAACGAAATTTTTTGAAGGATTTTTTTTTGTGGGGAAATTCGAAACCAGTGATATAATACAGTTCAATCATGTATACTAAACACTCTGTCAAAGAATTAGCACAATCGGTTGGAATAGAGAGATTTTATTAACGTTATAGCAAAATCGTGTTTTTACCGCAAGAAACGACGATTTTTACAATTGGACAATTTACACAAACAAACCCATATTCCTCTGCATGCGAACGTGAAATTGTTGTTATATAGGTGAATCCACATGAATTTAACATTTTTTTAAGAAATTAGACAAATCCCACGGAATTTGTAGATTTTATTGATATTTATATAGTTAAAATCTCGCAAAAACGAAATTTTTTGAAGGATTTTTTTTTGTGGGGAAAATCGAAACCAGTTATATAATAATGTTCAATTATGTATACTAAATACTCTGTGAAAGAATTAGCACAATCGGTTAGAATATAGAGATTTTATTAACGTTTATAACAAAATCGTGTTTTTACCGCAAGAAACGACGATTTTTACAATTGGACGATTTACACAAACAAACCCATATTCCTCTGCATGCGAACGTGAAATTGTTGTTATATACAGGTGACTCCACATGAATTTAACATTTTTTTAAGAAATTAGACAAATCCCACGGAATTTGTAGTTTTTATTTATATTTATATAGTTAAAAAACTCGCAAAAACTAAATTGTTTGAAGGATTTTTTTTTGTGGGGAAAATCGAAACCAGTGACATAATACAGTTCACTCATGTATACTAAACACTCTATCAAAGAATTAGCACAATCGGTTGGAATATAGAGATTTTATTAACGTTTATAGCAAAATCGTGTTTTTACCGCAAGAAACGACGATTTTTACCATTTGACGATTTTCTCAAACAAACCCATATTCCTCTGCATGCGAATGTGAAATTGTTGTTATATATAGGTGACTCCACATGAATTTAACATTTTTTTAAGAAATTAGACAAATCCCCCGGAATTTGTAGATTTTATTGATATTTATATAGTTAAAATCTCGCAAAAACAAAATTTTTTGAAGGATTTTTTTTGTGGGGAAAATCGAAACCAGTGATATAATACAGTTCAGTCATGTATACTAAACACTCTGTCAAAGAATTAGCACAATCGGTTGGAATATAGAGATTTTATTAACGATTATAGCAAAATCGTGTTTTTACCGCAAGAAAAGACGATTTTTACAATTGGACGATTTACACAAACAAACCCATATTCCTCTGCATGCGAACGTGAAATTGTTGTTATATATAGGTGAATCCACATGAATTTAACATATTTTTAAGAAATTAGACAAATCCCAAGGAATTTGTAGATTTTATTGATATTTATATAGTTAAAAATCTCGCAAAAACGAAATTTTTTGAAGGATTTTTTTGTGTGGGGAAAATCGAAACCAGTGATATAATACAGTTCAATCATGTATACTAAACACTCTGTCAAAGAATTAGCACAATCGGTTGGAATATAGAGATTTTATTAACGATTATAGCAAAATCGTGTTTTTACCGCAAGAAAAGACGATTTTTACAATTGGACGATTTACACAAACAAACCCATATTCCTCTGCAAGCGAACGTGAAATTGTTGTTATATATAGGTGAATCCACATGAATTTAACATATTTTTAAGAAATTAGACAAATCCCAAGGAATTTGTAGATTTTATTGATATTTATATAGTTAAAAATCTCGCAAAAACGAAATTTTTTGAAGGATTTTTATTGTTGGGAAAATCGAAACCAGTGATATAATACAGTTCAATTATGTATACTAAACACTCTGTGAAAGAATTAGCACAATCGGTTGGAATATAGAGGTTTTATTAACGTTTATAGCAAAATCGTGTTTTTACCACAAGAAACGACGATTTTTACAATTGGACGATTTACACAAACAAACCCATATTCCTCTCCATGCGAACGTGAAATTGTTCTGATATATAGGTGAATCCACATTAATTTAACATTTTTTTAAGAAATTAGACAAATCCCACGGAATTTGTAGATTATATTGATATTTATATAGTTAAAAAACTCGCAAAAACGAAATTTTTTGAAGGTTTTTTTTTTGTGGGGAAAATCGAAACCAGTGACATAATACAGTTCAATCATGTATACTAAACACTCTGTGAAAGAATTAGCACAATCGGTTGGAATATAGAGATTTTATTAACGTTTATAGCAAAATCGTGTATTTACCGCAAGAAACGACGATTTTTACAATTTGACCATTTTCACAAACAAACCCATATTCCTCTGCATGCGAACGTGAAATTGTTGTTATATATAGGTGAATCCACATGAATTTAACATTTTTTTAAGAAATTAGACAAATCCCACGGAATTTGTAGCTTTTATTGATATTTATATAGTTAAAATCTCGCAAAAACGAAATTTTTTGAAGGATTTTTTTTTGTGGGGAAAATCGAAACCAGTGATATAATAAAGTTCAATTATGTATACTAAACACTCTGTGAAAGAATTAGCACAATCGGTTGGAATATAGAGATTTTATTAACGTTTATATCAAAATCGTGTTTTTACCGCAAGAAACGACGATTTTTACAATTGGACGATTTACACAAACAAACCCATATTCCTCTGCATGCGAACGTGAAATTGTTGTTATATACAGGTGACTCCACATGAATTTAACATTTTTTTAAGAAATTAGACAAATCCCACGGAATTTGTAGATTTTATTGATATTTATATAGTTAAAATCTCGCAAAAACGAAATTTTTTGAATGATTTTTTTTTGTTGGGAAAATCGAAACCAGTGATATAATACAGTTCAATCATGTATACTAAACACTCTGTCAAAGAATTAGCACAATCGGTTGGAATATAGAGATTTTATTAACGTTTATAGCAAAATCGTGTTTCTACCGCAAGAAACGACGATTTTTACAATTTGACCATTTTCACAAACAAACCCATATTCCTCTGCATGCGAATGTGAAATTGTTGTTATATATAGGTGACTCCACATGAATTTAACATTTTTTTAAGAAATTAGACAAATCCCCCGGAATTTGTAGTTTTTATTTATATTTATATAGTTAAAAAACTCGCAAAAACGAAATGTTTTGAAGGATTTTTTTTGTCTGGAAAATCGAAACCAGTGACATAATACAGTTCACTCATGTATACTAAACACTCTGTCAAAGAATTAGCACAATCGGTTGGAATATAGAGATTTTATTAACGTTTATAGCAAAATCGTGTTTTTACCGCAAGAAACGACGATTTTTACCATTTGCCGATTTTCTCAAACAAACCCATATTCCTCAGCATGCGAATGTGAAATTGTTGTTATATATAGGTGACTCCATATGAATTTAACATTTTTTTAAGAAATTAGACAAATCCCCCGGAATTTGTAGATTTTATTGATATTTATATAGTTAAAATCTCGCAAAAACGAAATTTTTTGAAGGATTTTTTTTTGTGGGGAAAATCGAAACCAGTGATATAATACAGTTCAGTCATGTATACTAAACACTCTGTCAAAGAATTAGCACAATCGGTTGGAATATAGAGATTTTATTAACGATTATAGCAAAATCGTGTTTTTACCGCAAGAAAAGACGATTTTTACAATTGGACGATTTACACAAACAAACCCATATTCCTCTGCATGCGAACGTAAAATTGTTGTTATATATAGGTGAATCCACATGAATTTAACATATTTTTAAGAAATTAGACAAATCCCAAGGAATTTGTAGATTTTATTGATATTTATATAGTTAAAAATCTCGCAAAAACGAAATTTTTTGAAGGATTTTTTTGTGTGGGGAAAATCGAAACCAGTGACATAATACAGTTCACTCATGTATACTAAACACTCTGTCAAAGAATTAGCACAATCGGTTGGAATATAGAGATTTTATTAACGTTTATAGCAAAATCGTGTTTTTACCGCAAGAAACGACGATTTTTACCATTTGACGATTTTCTCAAACAAACCCATATTCCTCTGCATGCGAATGTGAAATTGTTGTTATATATAGGTGACTCCACATGAATTTAACATTTTTTTAAGAAATTAGACAAATCCCCCGGAATTTGTAGATTTTATTGATATTTATATAGTTAAAATCTCGCAAAAACGAAATTTTTTGAAGGATTTTTTTTTGTGGGGAAAATCGAAACCAGTGATATAATACAGTTCAGTCATGTATACTAAACACTCTGTCAAAGAATTAGCACAATCGGTTGGAATATAGAGATTTTATTAACGATTATAGCAAAATCGTGTTTTTACCGCAAGAAACGACGATTTTTACCATTTGACGATTTTCTCAAACAAACCCATATTCCTCTGCATGCGAATGTGAAATTGTTGTTATATATAGGTGACTCCACATGAATTTAACATTTTTTTAAGAAATTAGACAAATCCCCCGGAATTTGTAGATTTTATTGATATTTATATAGTTAAAATCTCGCAAAAACGAAATTTTTTGAAGGATTTTTTTTTGTGGGGAAAATCGAAACCAGTGATATAATACAGTTCAGTCATGTATACTAAACACTCTGTCAAAGAATTAGCACAATCGGTTGGAATATAGAGGTTTTATTAACGTTTATAGCAAAATCGTGTTTTTACCACAAGAAACGACGATTTTTACAATTGGACGATTTACACAAACAAACCCATATTCCTCTCCATGCGAACGTGAAATTGTTCTGATATATAGGTGAATCCACATGAATTTAACATTTTTTTAAGAAATTAGACAAATCCCACGGAATTTGTAGATTATATTGATATTTATATAGTTAAAAAACTCGCAAAAACGAAATTTTTTGAAGGATTTTTTTTTTGTGGGGAAAATCGAAACCAGTGACATAATACAGTTCAATCATGTATACTAAACACTCTGTGAAAGAATTAGCACAATCGGTTGGAATATAGAGATTTTATTAACGTTTATAGCAAAATCGTGTTTTTACCGCAAGAAACGACGATTTTTACAATTTGACCATTTTCACAAACAAACCCATATTCCTCTGCATGCGAACGTGAAATTGTTGTTATATACAGGTGACTCCACATGAATTTAACATTTTTTTAAGAAATTAGACAAATCCCACGGAATTTGTAGATTTTATTGATATTTATATAGTTAAAATCTCGCAAAAACGAAATTTTTTGAATGATTTTTTTTTGTTGGGAAAATCGAAACCAGTGATATAATACAGTTCAATCATGTATACTAAACACTCTGTCAAAGAATTAGCACAATCGGTTGGAATATAGAGATTTTATTAACGTTTATAGCAAAATCGTGTTTCTACCGCAAGAAACGACGATTTTTACAATTTGACCATTTTCACAAACAAACCCATATTCCTCTGCATGCGAATGTGAAATTGTTGTTATATATAGGTGACTCCACATGAATTTAACATTTTTTTAAGAAATTAGACAAATCCCCCGGAATTTGTAGTTTTTATTTATATTTATATAGTTAAAAAACTCGCAAAAACGAAATGTTTTGAAGGATTTTTTTTGTGGGGAAAATCGAAACCAGTGACATAATACAGTTCACTCATGTATACTAAACACTCTGTCAAAGAATTAGCACAATCGGTTGGAATATAGAGATTTTATTAACGTTTATAGCAAAATCGTGTTTTTACCGCAAGAAACGACGATTTTTACCATTTGCCGATTTTCTCAAACAAACCCATATTCCTCAGCATGCGAATGAGAAACTGTTGTTATATATAGGTGACTCCACATGAATTTAACATTTTTTTAAGAAATTAGACAAATCCCCCGGAATTTGTAGATTTTATTGATATTTATATAGTTAAAATCTCGCAAAAACGAAATTTTTTGAAGGATTTTTTTTGTGGGGAAAATCGAAACCAGTGATATAATACAGTTCAGTCATGTATACTAAACACTCTGTCAAAGAATTAGCACAATCGGTTGGAATATAGAGATTTTATTAACGATTATAGCAAAATCGTGTTTTTACCGCAAGAAAAGACGATTTTTACAATTGGACGATTTACACAAACAAACCCATATTCCTCTGCATGCGAACGTAAAATTGTTGTTATATATAGGTGAATCCACATGAATTTAACATATTTTTAAGAAATTAGACAAATCCCAAGGAATTTGTAGATTTTATTGATATTTATATAGTTAAAAATCTCGCAAAAACGAAATTTTTTGAAGGATTTTTTTTTGTGGGGAAAATCGTAACCAGTGATATAATACAGTTCAATCATGTATACTAAACACTCTGTCAAAGAATTAGCACAATCGGTTGGAATATAGAGATTTTATTAACGATTATAGCAAAATCGTGTTTTTACCGCAAGAAAAGACGATTTTTACAATTGGACGATTTACACAAACAAACCCATATTCCTCTGCATGCGAACGTGAAATTGTTGTTATATATAGGTGAATCCACATGAATTTAACATATTTTTAAGAAATTAGACAAATCCCAAGGAATTTGTAGATTTTATTGATATTTATATAGTTAAAAATGTCGCAAAAACGAAATTTTTTGAAGGATTTTTTTTGTGTCGAAAATCGAAACCAGTGATATAATACAGTTCAATTATGTATACTAAACACTCTGTGAAAGAATTAGCACAATCGGTTGGAATATAGAGGTTTTATTAACGTTTATAGCAAAATCGTGTTTTTACCGCAAGAAACGACGATTTTTACAATTTGACCATTTTCACAAACAAACCCATATTCCTCTGCATGCGAACGTGAAATTGTTGTTATATACAGGTG
Source organism: Periplaneta americana (assembly GCF_040183065.1). Classification (NCBI taxonomy): domain Eukaryota; kingdom Metazoa; phylum Arthropoda; class Insecta; order Blattodea; family Blattidae; genus Periplaneta; species Periplaneta americana. The sequence continues at coordinate 264,045 of NW_027185512.1, forward strand.
ACTCCACATGAATTTAACATTTTTTTAAGAAATTAGACAAATCCCACGGAATTTGTAGATTTTATTGATATTTATATAGTTAAAATCTCGCAAAAACGAAATTTTTTGAATGATTTTTTTTTTGTTGGGAAAATCGAAACCAGTGATATAATACAGTTCAATCATGTATACTAAACACTCTGTCAAAGAATTAGCACAATCGGTTGGAATATAGAGATTTTATTAACGTTTATAGCAAAATCGTGTTTCTACCGCAAGAAACGACGATTTTTACAATTTGACCATTTCACAAACAAACCCATATTCCTCTGCATGCGAACGTGAAATTGTTGTTATATATAGGTGACTCCACATGAATTTAACATTTTTTTAAGAAATTAGACAAATCCCCCGGAATTTGTAGTTTTTATTTATATTTATATAGTTAAAAAAACTCGCAAAAACGAAATGTTTTGAAGGATTTTTTTTTGTGGGGAAAATCGAAACTAGTGACATAATACAGTTCACTCATGTATACTAAACACTCTGTCAAAGAATTAGCACAATCGGTTGGAATATAGAGATTTTATTAACGTTTATAGCAAAATCGTGTTTTTACCGCAAGAAACGACGATTTTTACCATTTGACGATTTTCTCAAACAAACCCATATTCCTCTGCATGCGAATGTGAAATTGTTGTTATATATAGGTGACTCCACATGAATTTAACATTTTTTTAAGAAATTAGACAAATCCCCCGGAATTTGTAGATTTTATTGATATTTATATAGTTAAAATCTCGCAAAAACGAAATTTTTTGAAGGATTTTTTTTTGTGTGGAAAATCGAAACCAGTGATATAATACAGTTCAGTCATGTATACTAAACACTCTGTCAAAGAATTAGCACAATCGGTTGGAATATAGAGATTTTATTAACGATTATAGCAAAATCGTGTTTTTACCGCAAGAAACGACGATTTTTACCATTTGACGATTTTCTCAAACAAACCCATATTCCTCTGCATGCGAATGTGAAATTGTTGTTATATATAGGTGACTCCACATGAATTTAACATTTTTTTAAGAAATTAGACAAATCCCCCGGAATTTGTAGATTTTATTGATATTTATATAGTTAAAATCTCGCAAAAACGAAATTTTTTGAAGGATTTTTTTTTGTGGGGAAAATCGAAACCAGTGATATAATACAGTTCAGTCATGTATACTAAACACTCTGTCAAAGAATTAGCACAATCGGTTGGAATATAGAGGTTTTATTAACGTTTATAGCAAAATCGTGTTTTTACCACAAGAAACGACGATTTTTACAATTGGACGATTTACACAAACAAACCCATATTCCTCTCCATGCGAACGTGAAATTGTTCTGATATATAGGTGAATCCACATGAATTTAACATTTTTTTAAGAAATTAGACAAATCCCACGGAATTTGTAGATTATATTGATATTTATATAGTTAAAAAACTCGCAAAAACGAAATTTTTTGAAGGATTTTTTTTTGTGGGGAAAATCGAAACCAGTGACATAATACAGTTCAATCATGTATACTAAACACTCTGTGAAAGAATTAGCACAATCGGTTGGAATATAGAGATTTTATTAACGTTTATATCAAAATCGTGTTTTTACCGCAAGAAACGACGATTTTTACAATTGGACGATTTACACAAACAAACCCATATTCCTCTGCATGCGAACGTGAAATTGTTGTTATATATAGGTGAATCCACATGAATTTAACATATTTTTAAGAAATTAGACAAGTCCCAAGGAATTTGTAGATTTTATTGATATTTATATAGTTAAAAATCTCGCAAAAACGAAATTTTTTGAAGGATTTTTTTTTGTGGGGAAAATCGAAACCAGTGATATAATACAGTTCAATCATGTATACTAAACACTCTGTCAAAGAATTAGCACAATCGGTTGGAATATAGAGATTTTATTAACGATTATAGCAAAATCGTGTTTTTACCGCAAGAAAAGACGATTTTTACAATTGGACGATTTACACAAACAAACCCATATTCCTCTGCATGCGAACGTGAAATTGTTGTTATATATAGGTGAATCCACATGAATTTAACATATTTTTAAGAAATTAGACAAATCCCAAGGAATTTGTAGATTTTATTGATATTTATATAGTTAAAAATCTCGCAAAAACGAAATTTTTTGAAGGATTTTTTTTTGTGGGGAAAATCGAAACCAGTGATATAATACAGTTCAATTATATATACTAAACACTCTGTGAAAGAATTAGCACAATCGGTTGGAATATAGAGGTTTTATTAACGTTTATAGCAAAATCGTGTTTTTACCGCAAGAAACGACGATTTTTACAATTGGACGATTTACACAAACAAACCCATATTCCTCTCCATGCGAACGTGAAATTGTTCTGATATATAGGTGAATCCACATGAATTTAACATTTTTTTAAGAAATTAGACAAATCCCACGGAATTTGTAGATTTTATTGATATTTATATAGTTAAAAAACTCGCAAAAACGAAATTTTTTGAAGGATTTTTTTGTGGGGAAAATCGAAACCAGTGACATAATACAGTTCTATCATGTATACTAAACACTCTCTGAAAGAATTAGCACAATCGGTTGGAATATAGAGATTTTATTAACGTTTATAACAAAATCGTGTTTTTACCGCAAGAATCGACGATTTTTACAATTGGACGATTTACACAAACAAACCCATATTCCTCTGCATGCGAACGTGAAATTGTTGTGATATACAGGTGACTCCACATGAATTTAACATATTTTTAAGAAATTAGACAAATCCCACGGAATTTGTAGATTTTATTGATATTTATATAGTTAAAATCTCGCAAAAACGAAATTTTTTGAATGATTTTTTTTTGTTGGGAAAATCGAAACCAGTGACATAATACAGTTCACTCATGTATACTAAACACTCTGTCAAAGAATTAGCACAATCGGTTGGAATATAGAGATTTTATTAACGTTTATAGCAAAATCGTGTTTTTACCGCAAGAAACGACGATTTTTACCATTTGACGATTTTCTCAAACAAACCCATATTCCTCTGCATGCGAATGTGAAATTGTTGTTATATATAGGTGACTCCACATGAATTTAACATTTTTTTAAGAAATTAGACAAATCCCCCGGAATTTGTTGATTTTATTGATATTTATATAGTTAAAATCTCGCAGAAACGAAATTTTCTGAAGGATTTTTTTTTTGTGGTGAAAATCGAAACCAGTGATATAATACAGTTCAGTCATGTATACTAAACACTCTGTCAAAGAATTAGCACATCGGTTGGAATATAGAGATTTTATTAACGATTATAGCAAAATCGTGTTTTTACCGCCAGAAATGACGATTTTTACAATTGGACGATTTACACAAACAAACCCATATTCCTCTGCATGCGAACGTGAAATTGTTGTTATATATAGGTGAATCCACATGAATTTAACATATTTTTAAGAAATTAGACAAATCCCAAGGAATTTGTAGATTTTATTGATATTTATATAGTTAAAAATCTCGCAAAAACGAAATTTTTTGAAGGATTTTTTTTTGTGGGGAAAATCGAAACCAGTGATATAATACAGTTCAGTCATGTATACTAAACACTCTGTCAAAGAATTAGAACAATCGGTTGGAATATAGAGATTTTATTAACGATTATAGCAAAATCGTGTTTTTACCGCCAGAAAAGACGATTTTTACAATTGGAAGATTTACACAAACAAACCCATATTCCTCTGCATGCGAACGTGAAATTGTTGTTATATATAGGTGAATCCACATGAATTTAACATATTTTTAAGAAATTAGACAAATCCCAAGGAATTTGTAGATTTTATTGATATTTATATAGTTAAAAATCTCGCAAAAACGAAATTTTTTGAAGGATTTTTTTTTTGTGGGGAAAATCGAAACCAGTGATATAATACAGTTCAATCATGTATACTAAACACTCTGTCAAAGAATTAGCACAATCGGTTGGAATATAGAGATTTTATTAACGATTATAGCAAAATCGTGTTTTTACCGCAAGAAACGACGATTTTTACAATTGGACGATTTACACAAACAAACCCATATTCCTCTGCATGCGAACGTGAAATTGTTGTTATATATAGGTGAATCCACATGAATTTAACATATTTTTAAGAAATTAGTCAAATCCCACGGAATTTGTAGATTTTATTGATATTTATATAGTTAAAAATCTCGCAAAAACGAAATTTTTTGAAGGATTTTTTTTTGTGGGGAAAATCGAAACCAGTGATATAATACAGTTCAATTATGTATACTAAACACGCTGTGAAAGAATTAGCACAATCGGTTGGAATATAGAGGTTTTATTAACGTTTATAGCAAAATCGTGTTTTTACCGCAAGAAACGACGATTTTTACAATTGGACGATTTACACAAACAAACCCATATTCCTCTCCATGCGAACGTGAAATTGTTCTGATATATAGGTGAATCCACATGAATTTAACATTTTTTTAAGAAATTTGACAAATCCCACGGAATTTGTAGATTTTATTCATATTTATATAGTTAAAAAACTGGCCAAAACGAAATTTTTTGAAGGATTTTTTTTGTGGGGAAAATCGAAACCGGTGACATAATATAGTTCAATCATGTATACTAAACACTCTGTGAAAGAATTAGCACAATCGGTTGGAATATAGAGGTTTTATTAACGTTTATAGCAAAATCGTGTTTTTACCGCAAGAAACGACGATTTTTACAATTGGACGATTTACACAAACAAACCCATATTCCTCTGCATGCGAACGTGAAATTGTTCTGATATATAGGTGAATCCACATGAATTTAACATTGTTTTAAGAAATTTGACAAATCCCACGGAATTTGTAGATTTTATTGATATTTATATAGTTAAAAAACTCGCAAAAACGAAATTTTTTGAAGGATTTTTTTTGTGGGGAAAATCGAAACCAGTGACATAATACAGTTCTATCATGTATACTAAACACTCTCTGAAAGAATTAGCACAATCGGTTGGAATATAGAGATTTTATTAACGTTTATAACAAAATCGTGTTTTTACCGCAAGAATCGACGATTTTTACAATTGGACGATTTACACAAACAAACCCATATTCCTCTGCATGCGAACGTGAAATTGTTGTGATATACAGGTGACTCCACATGAATTTAACATATTTTTAAGAAATTAGACAAATCCCACGGAATTTGTAGATTTTATTGATATTTATATAGTTAAAATCTCGCAAAAACGAAATTTTTTGAATGATTTTTTTTTGTTGGGAAAATCGAAACCAGTGACATAATACAGTTCACTCATGTATACTAAACACTCTGTCAAAGAATTAGCACAATCGGTTGGAATATAGAGATTTTATTAACGTTTATAGCAAAATCGTGTTTTTACCGCAAGAAACGACGATTTTTACCATTTGACGATTTTCTCAAACAAACCCATATTCCTCTGCATGCGAATGTGAAATTGTTGTTATATATAGGTGACTCCACATGAATTTAACATTTTTTTAAGAAATTAGACAAATCCCCCGGAATTTGTAGATTTTATTGATATTTATATAGTTAAAATCTCGCAAAAACGAAATTTTTTGAAGGATTTTTTTTTGTGGGGAAAATCGAAACCAGTGATATTATACAGTTCAGTCATGTATACTAAACACTCTGTCAAAGAATTAGCACAATCGGTTGGAATATAGAGATTTTATTAACGATTATAGCAAAATCGTGTTTTTACCGCAAGAAAAGACGATTTTTACAATTGGACGATTTACACAAACAAACCCATATTCCTCTGCATGCGAACGTGAAATTGTTGTTATATATAGGTGAATCCACATGAATTTAACATATTTTTAAGAAATTAGACAAATCCCAAGGAATTTGTAGATTTTATTGATATTTATATAGTTAAAAATCTCGCAAAAACGAAATTTTTTGAAGGATTTTTATTGTGGGGAAAATCGAAACCAGTGATATAATACAGTTCAATTATGTATACTAAACACTCTGTGAAAGAATTAGCACAATCGGTTGGAATATAGAGGTTTTATTAACGTTTATAGCAAAATCGTGTTTTTACCACAAGAAACGACGATTTTTACAATTGGACGATTTACACAAACAAACCCATATTCCTCTCCATGCGAACGTGAAATTGTTCTGATATATAGGTGAATCCACATGAATTTAACATTTTTTTAAGAAATTAGACAAATCCCACGGAATTTGTAGATTATATTGATATTTATATAGTTAAAAAACTCGCAAGAACGAAATTTTTTGAAGGATTTTTTTTTGTGGGGAAAATCGAAACCAGTGACATAATACAGTTCAATCATGTATACTAAACACTCTGTGAAAGAATTAGCACAATCGGTTGGAATATAGAGATTTTATTAACGTTTATAGCAAAATCGTGTTTTTACCGCAAGAAACGACGATTTTTACAATTTGACCATTTTCACAAACAAACCCATATTCCTCTGCATGCGAACGTGAAATTGTTGTTATATATAGGTGAATCCACATGAATTTAACATTTTTTTAAGAAATTAGACAAATCCCACGGAATTTGTAGATTTTATTGATATTTATATAGTTAAAATCTCGCAAAAACGAAATTTTTTGAAGGATTTTTTTTTTTGTGGGGAAAATCGAAACCAGTGATATAATAAAGTTCAATTACGTATACTAAACACTCTGTGAAAGAATTAGCACAATCGGTTGGAATATAGAGATTTTATTAACGTTTATAACAAAATCGTGTTTTTACCGCAAGAAACGACGATTTTTACAATTGGACGATTTACACAAACAAACCCATATTCCTCTGCATGCGAACGTGAAATTGTTGTTATATACAGGTGACTCCACATGAATTTAACATTTTTTTAAGAAATTAGACAAATCCCACGGAATTTGTAGATTTTATTGATATTTATATAGTTAAAATATCGCAAAAACGAAATTTTTTGAATGATTTTTTTTGTTGGGAAAATCGAAACCAGTGATATAATACAGTTCAATCATGTATACTAAACACTCTGTCAAAGAATTAGCACAATCGGTTGGAATATAGAGATTTTATTAACGTTTATAGCAAAATCGTGTTTCTACCGCAAGAAACGACGATTTTTACAATTTGACCATTTTCACAAACAAACCCATATTCCTCTGCATGCGAACGTGAAATTGTTGTTATATATAGGTGACTCCACATGAATTTAACATTTTTTTAAGAAATTAGACAAATCCCCCGGAATTTGTAGTTTTTATTTATATTTATATAGTTAAAAAACTCGCAAAAACGAAATGTTTTGAAGGATTTTTTTTTGTGGGTAAAATCGAAACCAGTGACATAATACAGTTCACTCATGTATACTAAACACTCTGTCAAAGAATTAGCACAATCGGTTGGAATATAGAGATTTTATTAACGTTTATAGCAAAATCGTGTTTTTACCGCAAGAAACGACGATTTTTACCTTTTGACGATTTTCTCAAACAAACCCATATTCCTCTGCATGCGAATGTGAAATTGTTGTTATATATAGGTGAATCCACATGAATTTAACATTTTTTTAAGAAATTAGACAAATCCCACGGAATTTGTAGATTTTATTGATATTTATATAGTTAAAATCTCGAAAAAAACAAAATTTTTTGAAGGATTTTTTTTTGTGGGGAAAATCGAAACCAGTGATATAATACAGTTCAGTCATGTATACTAAACACTCTGTCAAAGAATTAGCACAATCGGTTGGAATATAGAGATTTTATTAATGTTTATAGCAAAATCGTGTTTTTACCGCTAGAAACGACGATTTTTACAATTGGACGATTTACACAAACAAACCCTTATTCCTCCGCATGCGAACGTGAAATTGTTGTTATATATAGGTGAATCCACATGAATTTAACATTTTCTTAAGAAATTAGACAAATCCCACGGAATTTGTAGATTATATTGATATTTATATAGTTAAAATCTCGCAAAAACGAAATTTTTTGAAGGATTTTTTTTGTGGGGAAAATCGAAACCTGTGATATAATACAGTTCAATCATGTATACTAAACACTCTGTCAAAGAATTAGCACAATCGGTTGGAATATAGAGATTTTATTAACGATTATAGCAAAATCGTGTTTTTACCGCAAGAAAAGACGATTTTTACAATTGGACGATTTACACAAACAAACCCATATTCCACTGCATGCGAACGTGAAATTGTTGTTATATATAGGTGAATCCACATGAATTTAACATATTTTTAAGAAATTAGACAAATCCCAAGGAATTTGTAGATTTTATTGATATTTATATAGTTAAAAATCTCGCAAAAACGAAATTTTTTGAAGGATTTTTTTTGTTGGGAAAATCGAAACCAGTGATATAATACAGTTCAATTATGTATACTAAACACTCTGTGAAAGAATTAGCACAATCGGTTGGAATATAGAGGTTTTATTAACGTTTATAGTAAAATCGTGTTTTTACCGCAAGAAACGACGATTTTTACAATTGGACGATTTACACAAACAAACCCATATTCCTCTCCATGCGAACGTGAAATTGTTCTGATATATAGGTGAATCCACATGAATTTAACATTTTTTTAAGAAATTTGACAAATCCCACGGAATTTGTAGATTTTATTGATATTTATATAGTTAAAAAACTCGCAAAAACGAAATTTTTTGAAGGATTTTTTTTGTGGGGAAAATCGAAACCAGTGACATAATACAGTTCAATCATGTATACTAAACACTCTGTGAAAGAATTAGCACAATCGGTTGGAATATAGAGATTTTATTAACGTTTATACCAAAATCGTGTTTTTACCGCAAGAATCGACGATTTTTACAATTGGACGATTTACACAAACAAACCCATATTCCTCTGCATGCGAACGTGAAATTGTTGTGATATACAGGTGACTCCACATGAATTTAACATATTTTTAAGAAATTAGACAAATCCCCCGGAATTTGTAGATTTTATTGATATTTATATAGTTAAAATCTCGCAAAAACGAAATTTTTTGAAGGATTTTTTTTTGTGGGGAAAATCGAAACCAGTGACATAATACAGTTCAATCATGTATACTAAACACTCTGTGAAAGAATTAGCACAATCGGTTGGAATATAGAGATTTTATTAACGTTTATAGCAAAATCGTGTTTTTACCGCAAGAAACGACGATTTTTACCATTTGACGATTTTCTCAAACAAACCCATATTCCTCTGCATGCGAATGTGAAATTTTTGTTATATATAGGTGACTCCACATGAATTTAACATTTTTTTAAGAAATTAGACAAATCCCCCGGAATTTGTAGATTTTATTGATATTTATATAGTTAAAATCTCGCAAAAACGAAATTTTTTGAAGGATTTTTTTTTTGTGGGGAAAATCGAAACCAGTGATATAATACAGTTCAATCATGTATACTAAACACTCTGCCAAAGAATTAGCACAATCGGTTGGAATATGGAGATTTTATTAACGATTATAGCAAAATCGTGTTTTTACCGCAAGAAAAGACGATTTTTACAATTGGACGATTTACACAAACAATCCCATATTCCTCTGCATGCGAACGTGAAATTGTTGTTATATATAGGTGAATCCACATGAATTTAACATATTTTTAAGAAATTAGACAAACCCCAAGGAATTTGTAGATTTTATTGATATTTATATAGTTAAAAATCTCGCAAAAACGAAATTTTTTCAAGGATTTTTTTTTTGTGGGGAAAATCGAAACCAGTGACATAATACAGTTCAATCATGTATACTAAACACTCTATCAAAGAATTAGCAAAATCGGTTTGAATATAGAGATTTTATTAACGTTTATAGCAAAATCGTGTTTTTCCCGCAAGAAACGACGATTTTTACAATTGGACGATATACACAAACGAACCCATATTCCTCTGCATGCGAACGTGAAATTGTTGTGATATATAGGTGAATCCACATGAATTTAACATATTTTTAAGAAATTAGACAAATCCCACGGAATTTGTAGATTTTATTGATATTTATATAGTTAAAAATCTCGCAAAAACGAAATTTTTTTGAGGATTTTTTTTGTGGGAAAAATCGAAACCAGTGATATAATAAAGTTCAGTTATGTATACTAACCACTCTGTGAAAGAATTAGCACAATCGGTTGGAATATAGAGATTTTATTAACGTTTATAGCAAAATCGTGTTTTTACCGCTAGAAACGACGATTTTTACAATTGGACGATTTACACAAACAAACCCTTATTCCTCCGCATGCGAACGTGAAATTGTTGTTATATATAGGTGAATCCACATGAATTTAACATTTTCTTAAGAAATTAGACAAATCCCACGGAATTTGTAGATTATATTGATATTTATATAGTTAAAAAACTCGCAAAAACGAAATTTTTTGAAGGATTTTTTTTTGTGGGGAAATTCGAAACCAGTGACATAATACAGTTCAATCATGTATACTAAACACTCTGTGAAAGAATTAGCACAATCGGTTGGAATATAGAGATTTTATTAACGTTTATAGCAAAATCGTGTTTTTACCGCAAGAAACGACGATTTTTACCATTTGACGATTTTCTCAAACAAACCCATATTCCTCCGCATGCGAATGTGAAATTTTTGTTATATATATAGGTGACTCCACATGAATTTAACATTTTTTTAAGAAATTAGACAAATCCCCCGGAATTTGTAGATTTTATTGATATTTATATAGTTAAAATCTCGCAAAAACGAAATTTTTTGAAGGATTTTTTTTTGTGGGGAAAATCGAAACCAGTGATATAATACAGTTCAATCATGTATACTAAACACTCTGTCAAAGAATTAGCACAATCGGTTGGAATATGGAGATTTTATTAACGATTATAGCAAAATCGTGTTTTTACCGCAAGAAAAGACGATTTTTACAATTGGACGATTTACACAAACAATCCCATATTCCTCTGCATGCGAACGTGAAATTGTTGTTATATATAGGTGAATCCACATGAATTTAACATATTTTTAAGAAATTAGACAAATCCCAAGGAATTTGTAGATTTTATTGATATTTATATAGTTAAAAATCTCGCAAAAACGAAATTTTTTGAAGGATTTTTTTTTTGTGGGGAAAATCGAAACCAGTGACATAATACAGTTCAATCATGTATAGTAAACACTCTATCAAAGAATTAGCACAATCGGTTGGAATATAGAGATTTTATTAACGTTTATAGCAAAATCGTGTTTTTACCGCAAGAAACGACGATTTTTACAATTGGACGATTTACACAAACAAACCCATATTCCTCTGCATGCGAACGTGAAATTGTTGTTATATATAGGTGAATCCACATGAATTTAACATATTTTTAAGAAATTAGACAAATCCCAAGGAATTTGAGATTTTATTGATATTTATATAGTTAAAAATCTCGCAAAAACGAAATTTTTAGAAAGGATTTTTTTTGTGGGGAAAATCGAAACCAGTGATATAATACAGTTCAATTATGTATACTAAACACTCTGTGAAAGAATTAGCACAATCGGTTGGAATATAGAGGTTTTATTAACGTTTATAGCAAAATCGTGTTTTTACCGCAAGAAAAGACGATTTTTACAATTGGACGATTTACACAAACAAACCCATATTCCTCTCCTAGCGAACGTGAAATTGTTCTGATATATAGGTGAATCCACATGAATTTAACATTTTTTTAAGAAATTTGACAAATCCCACGGAATTTGTAGATTTTATTGATATTTATATAGTTAAAAAACTCGCAAAAACGAAATTTTTTGAAGGATTTTTTTTTGTGGGGAAAATCGAAACCAGTCACATAATACAGTTCAATCATGTATACTAAACACTCTGTGAAAGAATTAGCACAATCGGTTGGAATATAGAGATTTTATTAACGTTTATAACAAAATCGTGTTTTTACCGCAAGAATCGACGATTTTTACAATTGGACGATTTACACAAACAAACCCATATTCCTCCAAACAAACCCATATTCCTCTCCATGCGAACGTGAAATTGTTCTGATATATAGGTGAATCCACATGAATTTAACATTTTTTTAAGAAATTTGACAAATCCCACGGAATTTGTAGATTTTATTGATATTTATATAGTTAAAAAACTCGCAAAAACGAAATTTTTTGAAGGATTTTTTTTTTTTTTTGTGGGGAAAATCGAAACCAGTGACATAATACAGTTCAATCATGTATACTAAACACTCTGTGAAAGAATTAGCACAATCGGTTGGAATATAGAGATTTTATTAACGTTTATAACAAAATCGTGTTTTTACCGCCAGAATCGACGATTTTTACAATTGGACGATTTACACAAACAAACCCATATTCCTCTGCATGCGAACGTGAAATTGTTGTGATATACAGGTGACTCCACATGAATTTAACATATTTTTAAGAAATTAGACAAATCCCACGGAATTTGTAGATTTTATTGATATTTATATAGTTAAAATCTCACAAAAACGAAATTTTTTGAAGGATTTTTTTTTGTGGGGAAAATCGAAACCAGTGATATAATAAAGTTCATTTATGTATACTAAACACTCTGTGAAAGAATTAGCACAATCGGTTGGAATATAGAGATTTTATTAACGTTTATAACAAAATCGTGTTTTTACCGCAAGAAACGACGATTTTTACAATTGGACGATTTACACAAACAAACCCATATTCCTCTGGATGCGAACGTGAAATTGTTGTTATATACAGGTGACTCCACATGAATTTAACATTTTTTTAAGAAATTAGACAAATCCCACGGAATTTGTAGATTTTATTGATATTTATATAGTTAAAATCTCGCAAAAACGAAATATTTTGAAGGATTTTTTTTTGTGGGGAAACTCGAAACCAGTGATATAATACAGTTCAATCATGTATACTAAACACTCTGTGAAAGAATTAGCACAATCGGTTGGAATATAGAGATTTTATTAACGTATATACAAAATCGTGTTTTAACCGCAAGAAACGACGATTTGTAAAATTGGACAATTTACACAAACAAACCCATATTCCTCTGCATGCGAACGTGAAATTGTTGATATATATAGGTGAATCCACATGAATTTAACATTTTCTTAAGAAATTAGACAAATCCCACTGAATTTGTAGATTTTATTGATATTTATATAGTTAAAAATCTCGCAAAAACGAAATATTTGAAGGATTTTTTTTTGAGGGGAAAATCGAAACCAGTCACATAATACAGTTCAATCATGTATACTAAACACTCTGTGAAAGAATTAGCACAATCGGTTGGAATATAGAGATTTTATTAACGTTTATAGCAAAATCGTGTTTTTACCGCAAGAAACGACGATTTTTACAATTGGACGATTTACACAAACAAACCCATATTCCTCTGCATGCGATCGTGAAATTGTTGTTATATACAGGTGACTCCACATGAATTTAACATTTTTTTAAGAAATTAGACAAATCCCACGGAATTTGTAGATTTTATTGATATTTATATAGTTAAAATCTCGCAAAAACGAAATTTTTTGAAGGATTTTTTTTTGTGGGGAAAATCGAAACCAGTGATATAATACAGTTCAATCATGTATACTAAACACTCTGTCAAAGAATTAGCACAATCGGTTGGAATATAGAGATTTTATTAACGTTTATAGCAAAATCGTGTTTTTACCGCAAGAAACGACGATTTTTACAATTGGACGATTTACACAAACAAGCCCTTATTCCTCCGCATGCGAACGTGAAATTGTTGTTATATATAGGTGAATCCACATGAATTTAACATTTTCTTAAGAAATTAGACAAATCCCACGGAATTTGTAGATTATATTGATATTTATATAGTTAAAAAACTCGCAAAAACGAAATTTTTTGAAGGATTTTTTTTGTGGGGAAAATCGAAACCAGTGACATAATACAGTTCAATCATGTATACTAAACACCCTGTGAAAGAATTAGCACAATCGGTTGGAATATAGAGATTTTATTAACGTTTATAGCAAAATCGTGTTTTTACCGCAAGAAACGACGATTTTTACCATTTGACGATTTTCTCAAACAAACCCATATTCCTCTGCATGCGAATGTGAAATTGTTGTTATATATAGGTGACTCCACATGAATTTAACATTTTTTTAAGAAATTAGACAAATCCCCAGGAATTTGTAGATTTTATTGATATTTATATAGTTAAAATCTCGCAAAAACGAAATTTTTTGAAGGATTTTTTTTTGTGGGGAAAATCGAAACCAGTGATATAATATAGTTCAATCATGTATACTAAACACTCTGTCAAAGAATTAGCACAATCGGTTGGAATATAGAGATTTTATTAACGATTATATCAAAATCGTGTTTTTACCGCAAGAAAAGACGATTTTTACAATTGGACGATTTACACAAACAAACCCATTTTCCTCTGCATGCGAACGTGAAATTGTTGTTATATATAGGTGAATCCACATGAATTCAACATATTTTTAAGAAATTAGACAAATCCCAAGGAATTTGTAGATTTTATTGATATTTATATAGTTAAAAATCTCGCAAAAACGAAATTTTTTGAAGGATTTTTTTTTGTGGGGAAAATCGAAACCAGTGATATAATACAGTTCAATCATGTATACTAAACACTCTGTCAAAGAATTAGCATAATCGTTTGGAATATAGAGATTTTATTAACGATTATAGCAAAATCGTGTTTTTACCGCAAGAAAAGACGATTTTTACAATTGGACGATTTACACAAACAAACCCATATTCCTCTGCATGCGAACGTGAAATTGTTGTTATATATAGGTGAATCCACATGAATTTAACATATTTTTAAGAAATTAGACAAATCCCAAGGAATTTGTAGATTTTATTGATATTTATATAGTTAAAAATCTCGCAAAAACGAAATTTTTTGAAGGATTTTTTTTTTGTGGGGAAAATCGAAACCAGTGATATAATACAGTTCAATTATGTATACTAAACACTCTGTGAAAGAATTAGCACAATCGGTTGGAATATAGAGGTTTTCTTAACGTTTATAGCAAAATCGTGTTTTTACCGCAAGAAACGACGATTTTTACAATTGAACGATTTACACAAACAAACCCATATTCCTCTCCATGCGAACGTGAAATTGTTCTGATATATAGGTGAATCCACATGAATTTAACATTTTTTTAAGAAATTTGACAAATCCCACGGAATTTGTAGATTTTATTGATATTTATATAGTTAAAAAACTCGCAAAAACGAAATTTTTTGAAGGATTTTTTTTTGTGGGGAAAATCGAAACCAGTGACATAATACAGTTCAATCATGTATACTAAACACTCTGTGAAAGAATTAGCACAATCGGTTGGAATATAGAGATTTTATTAACGTTTATAACAAAATCGTGTTTTTACCGCCAGAATCGACGATTTTTACAATTGGACGATTTACACAAACAAACTCATATTCCTCTGCATGCGAACGTGAAATTGTTGTGATATACAGGTGACTCCACATGAATTTAACGTATTTTTAAGAAATTAGACAAATCCCACGGAATTTGTAGATTTTATTGATATTTATATAGTTAAAATCTCGCAAAAACGAAATTTTTTGAAGGATTTTTTTTTGTGGGGAAAATCGAAACCAGTGATATAATAAAGTTCAATTATGTATACTAAACACTCTGTGAAAGAATTAGCACAATCGGTTGGAATATAGAGATTTTATTAACGTTTATAACAAAATCGTGTTTTTACCGCAAGAAACGACGATTTTTACAATTGGACGATTTACACAAACAAACCCATATTCCTCTGCATGCGATCGTGAAATTGTTGTTATATACAGGTGACTCCACATGAATTTAACATTTTTTTAAGCAATTAGACAAATCCCACGGAATTTGTAGATTTTATTGATATTTATATAGTTAAAATCTCGCAAAAACGAAATTTTTTGAAGGATTTTTTTTTGTGGGGAAAATCGAAACCAGTGATATAATACAGTTCAATCATGTATACTAAACACTCTGTCAAAGAATTAGCACAATCGGTTGGAATATAGAGATTTTATTAACGTTTATAGCAAAATCGTGTTTTTACAGCAAGAAACGACGATTTTTACAATTGGACGATTTACACAAACAAACCCTGATTCCTCCGCATGCGAACGTGAAATTCTTGTTATATATAGGTGAATCCACATGAATTTAACATTTTCTTAAGAAATTAGACAAATCCCACGGAATTTGTAGATTATATTGATATTTATATAGTTAAAAAACTCGCAAAAACGAAATTTTTTGAAGGATTTTTTTTTGTGGGGAAAATCGAAACCAGTGACATAATACAGTTCAATCATGTATACTAAACACTCTGTGAAAGAATTAGCACAATCGGTTGGAATATAGAGATTTTATTAACGTTTATAGCAAAATCGTGTTTTTACCGCAAGAAACGACGATTTTTACCATTTGACGATTTTCTCAAACAAACCCACATTCCTCTGCATGCGAATGTGAAATTGTTGTTATATTTAGGTGACTCCACATGAATTTAACATTTTTTTAAGAAATTAGACAAATCCCCCGGAATTTGTAGATTTTATTGATATTTATATAGTTAAAATCTCGCAAAAACGAAATTTTTTGAAGGAATTTTTTTTGTGGGGAAAATCGAAACCAGTGATATAATACAGTTCAATCATGTCTACTAAACACTCTGTCAAAGAATTAGCACAATCGGTTGGAATATAGAGATTTTATTAACGATTATAGCAAAATCGTGTTTTTACCGCAAGAAACGACGATTTTTACAATTGGACGATTTACACAAACAAACCCATATTCCTCTCCATGCGAACGTGAAATTGTTCTGATATATAGGTGAATCCACATGAATTTAACATTTTTTTAAGAAATTTGACAAATCCCACGGAATTTGTAGATTTTATTGATATTTATATAGTTAAAAAACTCGCAAAAACGAAATTTTTTGAAGGATTTTTTTTGTGGGGAAAATCGAAACCAGTGACATAATACAGTTCAATCATGTATACTAAACACTCTGTGAAAGAATTAGCACAATCGGTTGGAATATAGAGATTTTATTAACGTTTATAACAAAATCGTGTTTTTACCGCCAGAATCGACGATTTTTACAATTGGACGATTTACACAAACAAACCCATATTCCTCTGCATGCGAACGTGAAATTGTTGTGATATACAGGTGACTCCACATGAATTTAACGTATTTTCAAGAAATTACACAAATCCCACGGAATTTGTAGATTTTATTGATATTTATATAGTTAAAATCTCGCAAAAACGAAATTTTTTGAAGAATTTTTTTTTGTGGGGAAAATCGAAACCAGTGATATAATAATGTTCATTTATGTATACTAAACACTCTGTGAAAGAATTAGCACAATCGGTTGGAATATAGAGATTTTATTAACGTTTATAACAAAATCGTGTTTTTACCGCAAGAAACGACGATTTTTATCAATTGGACGATTTACACAAACAAACCCATATTCCTCTGGATGGGAACGTGAAATTGTTGTTATATACAGGTGACTCCACATGAGTTTAACATTTTTTTAAGAAATTAGACAAATCCCACGGAATTTGTAGATTATATTGATATTTATATAGTTAAAAAACTCGCAAAAACGAAATTTTTTGAAGGATTTTTTTTTGTGGGGAAAATCGAAACCTGTGACATAATACAGTTCAATCATGTATATTAAACACTCTGTGAAAGAATTAGCACAATCGGTTGGAATATAGAGATTTTATTAACGTTTATAGCAAAATCGTGTTTTTACCGCAAGAAACGACGATTTTTACCATTTGACGATTTTCTCAAACAAACCCACATTCCTGTGCATGCGAATGTGAAATTGTTGTTATATAATAGGTGACTCCACATGAATTTAACATTTTTTTAAGAAATTAGGCAAATCCCCCGGAATTTGTAGATTTTATTGATATTTATATAGTTAAAATCTCGCAAAAACGAAATTTTTTGAAGGATTTTTTTTTGTGGGGAAAATCGAAACCAGTGATATAATACAGTTCAATCATGTATACTAAACACTCTGTCAAAGAATTAGCACAATCGGTTGGAATATAGAGATTTTATTAACGATTATAGCAAAATCGTGTTTTTACCGCAAGAAAAGACGATTTTTACAATTGGACGATTTACACAAACAAACCCATATTCCTCTGCATGCGAACGTGAAATTGTTGTTATATATAGGTGAATCCACATGAATTTAACATATTTTTAAGGAATTAGACAAATCCAAGGAATTTGTAGATTTTATTGATATTTATATAGTTAAAAATCTTGCAAAAACGAAATTTTTTGAAGGATTTTTTTTTGTGGGGAAAATCGAAACCAGTGATATAATACAGTTCAATCATGTATACAAAACACTCTGTCAAAGAATTAGCACAATCGGTTGGAATATAGAGATTTTATTAACGATTATAACAAAATCGTGTTTTTACCGCAAGAAAAGACGATTTTTACAATTGGACGATTTACACAAACAAACCCATATTCCTCTGCATGCGAACGTGAAATTGTTGTTATATATAGGTGAATCCACATGAATTTAACGTATTTTTAAGAAATTAGACAAATCCCAAGGAATTTGTAGATTTTATTGATATTTATATAGTTAAAAATCTCGCAAAAACGAAATTTTTTGAAGGATTTTTTTTGTGGGGAAAATCGAAACCAGTGATATAATACAGTTCAATTATGTATACTAAACACTCTGTGAAAGAATTAGCACAATCGGTTGGAATATAGAGGTTTTCTTAACGTTTATAGCAAAATCGTGTTTTTACCGCAAGAAACGACGATTTTTACAATTGGACGATTTACACAAACAAACCCATATTCCTCTCCTTGCGAACGTGAAATTGTTCTGATATATAGGTGAATCCACATGAATTTAACATTTTTTTAAGAAATTTGACAAATCCCACGGAATTTGTAGATTTTATTGATATTTATATAGTTAAAAAACTCGCAAAAACGAAATTTTTTGAAGGATTTTTTTTTTGTGGGGAAAATCGAAACCAGTGACATAATACAGTTCAATCATGTATACTAAACACTCTGTGAAAGAATTAGCACAATCGGTTGGAATATAGAGATTTTATTAACGTTTATAACAAAATCGTGTTTTTACCGCCAGAATCGACGATTTTTACAATTGGACGATTTACACAAACAAACCCATATTCCTCTGCATGCGAACGTGAAATTGTTGTGATATACAGGTGACTCCACATGAATTTAACATATTTTTAAGAAATTAGACAAATCCCACGGAATTTGTAGATTTTATTGATATTTATATAGTTAAAAATCACGCAAAAACGAAATTTATTGAAGGATTTTTTTTTGTGGGGAAAATCGAAACCAGTGATATAATACAGTTCAATCATGTATACTAAACACTCTGTCAAAGAATTAGCACAATCGGTTGGAATATAGAGATTTTATTAACGATTATAGCAAAATCGTGTTTTTACCGCAAGAAAAGACGATTTTTACAATTGGACGATTTACACAAACAAACCCATATTCCCCTGCATGCGAACGTGAAATTGTTGTTATATATAGGTGAATCCACATGAATTTAACATATTTTTAAGAAATCAGACAAATCCCAAGGAATTTGTAGATTTTATTGATATTTATATAGTTAAAAATCTCGCAAAAACGAAATTTTTTGAAGGATTTTTTTTGTGGGGAACATCGAAACCAGTGATATAATACAGTTCAATTATGTATACTAAACACTCTGTGAAAGAATTAGCACAATCGGTTGGAATATAGAGGTTTTCTTACCGTTTATAGCAAAATCGTGTTTTTACCGCAAGAAACGACGATTTTTACAATTGGACGATTTACACAAACAAACCCATATTCCTCTCCATGCGAACGTGAAATTGTTCTGATATATAGGTGAATCCACATGAATTTAACATTTTTTTAAGAAATTTGACAAATCCCACGGAATTTGTAGATTTTATTGATATTTATATAGTTAAAAAACTCGCAAAAACGAAATTTTTTGAAGCATTTTTTTTGTGGGGAAAATCGAAACCAGTGACATAATACAGTTCAATCATGCATACTAAACACTCTGTGAAAGAATTAGCACAATCGGTTGGAATATAGAGATTTTATTAACGTTTATAACAAAATCGTGTTTTTACCGCCAGAATCGACGATTTTTACAATTGGACGATTTACACAAACAAACCCATATTGCTCTGCATGCGAACGTGAAATTGTTGTGATATACAGGTGACTCCACATGAATTTAACGTATTTTTAAGAAATTAGACAAATCCCAAGGAATTTGTAGATTTTATTGATATTTATATAGTTAAAAATCTTGCAAAAACGAAATTTTTTGAAGGATTTTTTTTTGTGGGGAAAATCGAAACCAGTGACATAATAAAGTTCATTTATGTATACTAAACACTCTGTGAAAGAATTAGCACAATCGGTTGGAATATAGAGATTTTATTAACGTTTATAACAAAATCGTGTTTTTACCGCAAGAAACGACGATTTTTTCAATTGGACGATTTACACAAACAAACCCATATTCCTCTGGATGCGAACGTGAAATTGTTGTTATATACAGGTGACTCCACATGAATTTAACATTTTTTTAAGAAATTAGACAAATCCCACGGAATTTGTAGATTATATTGATATTTATATAGTTAAAAAACTCGCAAAAACGAAATTTTTTGAAGGATTTTTTTTTGTGGGGAAAATCGAAACCAGTGACATAATACAGTTCAATCATGTATATTAAACACTCTGTGAAAGAATTAGCACAATCGGTTGGAATATAGAGATTTTATTAACGTTTATAGCAAAATCGTGTTTTTACCGCAAGAAACGACGATTTTTACCATTTGACGATTTTCTCAAACAAACCCACATTCCTGTGCATGCGAATGTGAAATTGTTGTTATATATAGGTGACTCCACATGAATTTAACATTTTTTTAAGAAATTAGGCAAATCCCCCGGAATTTGTAGATTTTATTGATATTTATATAGTTAAAATCTCGCAAAAACGAAATTTTTTGAAGGATTTTTTTTTGTGGGGAAAATCGAAACCAGTGATATAATACAGTTCAATCATGTATACTAAACACTCTGTCAAAGAATTAGCACAATCGGTTGGAATATAGAGATTTTATTAACGATTATAGCAAAATCGTGTTTTTACCGCAAGAAAAGACGTTTTTTACAATTGGACGATTTACACAAACAAACCCATATTCCTCTGCATGCGAACGTGAAATTGTTGTTATATATAGGTGAATCCACATGAATTTAACGTATTTTTAAGAAATTAGACAAATCCCAAGGAATTTGTAGATTTTATTGATATTTATATAGTTAAAAATCTTGCAAAAACGAAATTTTTTGAAGGATTTTTTTTTGTGGGGAAAATCGAAACCAGTGATATAATACAGTTCAATCATGTATACAAAACACTCTGTCAAAGAATTAGCACAATCGGTTGGAATATAGAGATTTTATTAACGATTATAACAAAATCGTGTTTTTACCGCAAGAAAATACGATTTTTACAATTGGACGATTTACACAAACAAACCCATATTCCTCTGCATGCGAACGTGAAATTGTTGTTATATATAGGTGAATCCACATGAATTTAACATATTTTTAAGAAATTAGACAAATCCCAAGGAATTTGTAGATTTTATTGATATTTATATAGTTAAAAATCTCGCAAAAACGAAATTTTTTGAAGGATTTTTTTTGTGGGGAAAATCGAAACCAGTGATATAATACAGTTCAATTATGTATACTAAACACTCTGTGAAAGAATTAGCACAATCGGTTGGAATATAGAGGTTTTCTTAACGTTTATAGCAAAATCGTGTTTTTACCGCAAGAAACGACGATTTTTACAATTGGACGATTTACACAAACAAACCCATATTCCTCTGCATGCGAACGTGAAATTGTTGTTATATATAGGTGACTCCACATGAATTTAACATTTTTTTAAGAAATTTGACAAATCCCACGGAATTTGTAGATTTTATTGATATTTATATAGTTAAAAAAATTGCAAAAACTAAATTTTTTGAAGGATTTTTTTTTTGTGGGGAAAATCGAAACCAGTGACATAATACAGTTCAATCATGTATACTAAACACTCTGTGAAAGAATTAGCACAATCGGTTGGAATATAGAGATTTTATTAACGTTTATAACAAAATCGTGTTTTATCCGCCAGAATCGACGATTTTTACAATTGGACGATTTACACAAACAAACCCATATTCCTCTGCATGCGAACGTGAAATTGTTGTGATATACAGGTGACTCCACATGAATTTAACATATTTTTAAGAAATTAGACAAATCCCACGGAATTTGTAGATTTTATTAATATTTATATAGTTAAAAATCTCGCAAAAACGAAATTTTTTGAAGGATTTTTTTTTGTGGGGAAAATCGAAACAAGTGATATAATAAAGTTCATTTATGTATACTAAACACTCTGTGAAAGAATTAGCACAATCGGTTGGAATATAGAGATTTTATTAACGTTTATAACAAAATCGTGTTTTTACCGCAAGAAACGACGATTTTTACAATTGGACGATTTACACAAACAAACCCATATTCCTCTGCATGCGAACGTGAAATTGTTGTTATATACAGGTGACTCCACATGAATTTAACAATTTTTTAAGAAATTAGACAAATCCCACGGAATTTGTAGATTTTATTGATATTTATATAGTTAAAATCTCACAAAAACGAAATTTTTTGAAGGATTTTTTTTTTGTGGGAAAATCGAAACCAGTGATATAATACAGTTCAATCATGTATACTAAACACTCTGTGAAAGAATTAGCACAATCGGTTGGAATATAGAGATTTTATTAACGTTTATAGCAAAATCGTGTTTTTACCGCAAGAAACGACGATTTTTACAATTGGACGATTTACACAAACAAACCCTTATTCCTCCGCATGCGAAAGTGAAATTGTTGTGATATATAGGTGAATCCACATGAACTTAACATTTTCTTAAGAAATTAGACAAATCCCACGGAATTTGTAGATTATATAGATATTTATATAGTTAAAAAACTCGCAAAAACGAAATTTTTTGAAGGATTTTTTTTTGTGGGGAAAATCGAAACCAGTGACATAATACAGTTCAATCATGTATACTAAACACTCTGTGAAAGAATTAGAACAATCGGTTGCAATATAGACATTTTATTAACGTTTATAGCAAAATCGTGTTTTTACCGCAAGAAACGACGATTTGTACAATTGGACAATTTACACAAACAAACCCATATTCCTCTGCATGCGAACGTGAAATTGTTGATATATATAGGTGAATCCACATGAACTTAACATTTTCTTAAGAAATTAGACAAATCCCACGGAATTTGTAGATTATATAGATATTTATATAGTTAAAAAACTCGCAAAAACGAAATTTTTTGAAGGATTTTTTTTTGTGGGGAAAATCGAAACCAGTGACATAATACAGTTCAATCATGTATATTAAACACTCTGTGAAAGAATTAGCACAATCGGTTGGAATATAGAGATTTTATTAACGTTTATAGCAAAATCGTGTTTTTACCGCAAGAAACGACGATTTTTACCATTTGACGATTTTCTCAAACAAACCCACATTCCTGTGCATGCGAATGTGAAATTGTTGTTATATATAGGTGACTCCACATGAATTTAACATTTTTTTAAGAAATTAGGCAAATCCCCCGGAATTTGTAGATTTTATTGATATTTATATAGTTAAAATCTCGCAAAAACGAAATTTTTTGAAGGATTTTTTTTTGTGGGGAAAATCGAAACCAGTGATATAATACAGTTCAATCATGTATACTAAACACTCTGTCAAAGAATTAGCACAATCGGTTGGAATATAGAGATTTTATTAACGATTATAGCAAAATCGTGTTTTTACCGCAAGAAAAGACGTTTTTTACAATTGGACGATTTACACAAACAAACCCATATTCCTCTGCATGCGAACGTGAAATTGTTGTTATATATAGGTGAATCCACATGAATTTAACATATTTTTAAGAAATTAGACAAATCCCAAGGAATTTGTAGATTTTATTGATATTTATATAGTTAAAAATCTTGCAAAAACGAAATTTTTTGAAGGATTTTTTTTTGTGGGGAAAATCGAAACCAGTGATATAATACAGTTCAATCATGTATACAAAACACTCTGTCAAAGAATTAGCACAATCGGTTGGAATATAGAGATTTTATTAACGATTATAACAAAATCGTGTTTTTACCGCAAGAAAATACGATTTTTACAATTGGACGATTTACACAAACAAACCCATATTCCTCTGCATGCGAACGTGAAATTGTTGTTATATATAGGTGAATCCACATGAATTTAACATATTTTTAAGAAATTAGACAAATCCCAAGGAATTTGTAGATTTTATTGATATTTATATAGTTAAAAATCTCGTAAAAACGAAATTTTTTGAAGGATTTTTTTTGTGGGGAAAATCGAAACCAGTGATATAATACAGTTCAATTATGTATACTAAACACTCTGTGAAAGAATTAGCACAATCGGTTGGAATATAGAGGTTTTCTTAACGTTTATAGCAAAATCGTGTTTTTACCGCAAGAAACGACGATTTTTACAATTGGACGATTTACACAAACAAACCCATATTCCTCTGCATGCGAACGTGAAATTGTTGTTATATATAGGTGACTCCACATGAATTTAACATTTTTTTAAGAAATTTGACAAATCCCACGGAATTTGTAGATTTTATTGATATTTATATAGTTAAAAAAATTGCAAAAATTTAATTTTTTGAAGGATTTTTTTTTTGTGGGGAAAATCGAAACCAGTGACATAATACAGTTCAATCATGTATACTAAACACTCTGTGAAAGAATTAGCACAATCGGTTGGAATATAGAGATTTTATTAACGTTTATAACAAAATCGTGTTTTATCCGCCAGAATCGACGATTTTTACAATTGGACGATTTACACAAACAAACCCATATTCCTCTGCATGCGAACGTGAAATTGTTGTGATATACAGGTGACTCCACATGAATTTAACATATTTTTAAGAAATTAGACAAATCCCACGGAATTTGTAGCTTTTATTAATATTTATATAGTTAAAAATCTCGCAAAAACGAAATTTTTTGAAGGATTTTTTTTTGTGGGGAAAATCGAAACAAGTGATATAATAAAGTTCATTTATGTATACTAAACACTCTGTGAAAGAATTAGCACAATCGGTTGGAATATAGAGATTTTATTAACGTTTATAACAAAATCGTGTTTTTACCGCAAGAAACGACGATTTTTACAATTGGACGATTTACACAAACAAACCCATATTCCTCTGCATGCGAACGTGAAATTGTTGTTATATACAGGTGACTCCACATGAATTTAACATTTTTTTAAGAAATTAGACAAATCCCACGGAATTTGTAGATTTTATTGATATTTATATAGTTAAAATCTCACAAAAACGAAATTTTTTGAAGGATTTTTTTTTTGTGGGAAAATCGAAACCAGTGATATAATACAGTTCAATCATGTATACTAAACACTCTGTGAAAGAATTAGCACAATCGGTTGGAATATAGAGATTTTATTAACGTTTATAGCAAAATCGTGTTTTTACCGCAAGAAACGACGATTTTTACAATTGGACGATTTACACAAACAAACCCTTATTCCTCCGCATGCGAAAGTGAAATTGTTGTGATATATAGGTGAATCCACATGAACTTAACATTTTCTTAAGAAATTAGACAAATCCCACGGAATTTGTAGATTATATAGATATTTATATAGTTAAAAAACTCGCAAAAACGAAATTTTTTGAAGGATTTTTTTTTGTGGGGAAAATCGAAACCAGTGACATAATACAGTTCAATCATGTATACTAAACACTCTGTGAAAGAATTAGAACAATCGGTTGCAATATAGACATTTTATTAACGTTTATAGCAAAATCGTGTTTTTACCGCAAGAAACGACGATTTGTACAATTGGACAATTTACACAAACAAACCCATATTCCTCTGCATGCGAACGTGAAATTGTTGATATATATAGGTGAATCCACATGAACTTAACATTTTCTTAAGAAATTAGACAAATCCCACGGAATTTGTAGATTATATAGATATTTATATAGTTAAAAAACTCGCAAAAACGAAATTTTTTGAAGGATTTTTTTTTGTGGGGAAAATCGAAACCAGTGACATAATACAGTTCAATCATGTATATTAAACACTCTGTGAAAGAATTAGCACAATCGGTTGGAATATAGAGATTTTATTAACGTTTATAGCAAAATCGTGTTTTTACCGCAAGAAACGACGATTTTTACCATTTGACGATTTTCTCAAACAAACCCACATTCCTGTGCATGCGAATGTGAAATTGTTGTTATATATAGGTGACTCCACATGAATTTAACATTTTTTTAAGAAATTAGGCAAATCACCCGGAATTTGTAGATTTTATTGATATTTATATAGTTAAAATCTCGCAAAAACGAAATTTTTTGAAGGATTTTTTTTGTGGGGAAAATCGAAACCAGTCATATAATACAGTTCAATCATGTATACTAAACACTCTGTCAAAGAATTAGCACAATCGGTTGGAATATAGAGATTTTATTAACGATTATAGCAAAATCGTGTTTTTACCGCAAGAAAAGACGTTTTTTACAATTGGACGATTTACACAAACAAACCCATATTCCTCTGCATGCGAACGTGAAATTGTTGTTATATATAGGTGAATCCACATGAATTTAACATATTTTTAAGAAATTAGACAAATCCCAAGGAATTTGTAGATTTTATTGATATTTATATAGTTAAAAATCTTGCAAAAACGAAATTTTTTGAAGGATTTTTTTTTGTGGGGAAAATCGAAACCAGTGATATAATACAGTTCAATCATGTATACAAAACACTCTGTCAAAGAATTAGCACAATCGGTTGGAATATAGAGATTTTATTAACGATTATAACAAAATCGTGTTTTTACCGCAAGAAAATACGATTTTTACAATTGGACGATTTACACAAACAAACCCATATTCCTCTGCATGCGAACGTGAAATTGTTGTTATATATAGGTGAATCCACATGAATTTAACATATTTTTAAGAAATTAGACAAATCCCAAGGAATTTGTAGATTTTATTGATATTTATATAGTTAAAAATCTCGCAAAAACGAAATTTTTTGAAGGATTTTTTTTGTGGGGAAAATCGAAACTAGTGATATAATACAGTTCAATTATGTATACTAAACACTCTGTGAAAGAATTAGCACAATCGGTTGGAATATAGAGGTTTTCTTAACGTTTATAGCAAAATCGTGTTTTTACCGCAAGAAACGACGATTTTTACAATTGGACGATTTACACAAACAAACCCATATTCCTCTGCATGCGAACGTGAAATTGTTGTTATATATAGGTGACTCCACATGAATTTAACATTTTTTTAAAAAATTTGACAAATCCCACGGAATTTGTAGATTTTATTGATATTTATATAGTTAAAAAAATTGCAAAAACTAAATTTTTTGAAGGATTTTTTTTTTGTGGGGAAAATCGAAACCAGTGACATAATACAGTTCAATCATGTATACTAAACACTCTGTGAAAGAATTAGCACAATCGGTTGGAATATAGAGATTTTATTAACGTTTATAACAAAATCGTGTTTTATCCGCCAGAATCGACGATTTTTACAATTGGACGATTTACACAAACAAACCCATATTCCTCTGCATGCGAACGTGAAATTGTTGTGATATACAGGTGACTCCACATGAATTTAACATATTTTTAAGAAATTAGACAAATCCCACGGAATTTGTAGATTTTATTAATATTTATATAGTTAAAAATCTCGCAAAAACGAAATTTTTTGAAGGATTTTTTTTTGTGGGGAAAATCGAAACAAGTGATATAATAAAGTTCATTTATGTATACTAAACACTCTGTGAAAGAATTAGCACAATCGGTTGGAATATAGAGATTTTATTAACGTTTATAACAAAATCGTGTTTTTACCGCAAGAAACGACGATTTTTACAATTGGACGATTTACACAAACAAACCCATATTCCTCTGCATGCGAACGTGAAATTGTTGTTATATACAGGTGACTCCACATGAATTTAACATTTTTTTAAGAAATTAGACAAATCCCACGGAATTTGTAGATTTTATTGATATTTATATAGTTAAAATCTCACAAAAACGAAATTTTTTGAAGGATTTTTTTTTTGTGGGAAAATCGAAACCAGTGATATAATACAGTTCAATCATGTATACTAAACACTCTGTGAAAGAATTAGCACAATCGGTTGGAATATAGAGATTTTATTAACGTTTATAGCAAAATCGTGTTTTTACCGCAAGAAACGACGATTTTTACAATTGGACGATTTACACAAACAAACCCTTATTCCTCCGCATGCGAAAGTGAAATTGTTGTGATATATAGGTGAATCCACATGAACTTAACATTTTCTTAAGAAATTAGACAAATCCCACGGAATTTGTAGATTATATAGATATTTATATAGTTAAAAAACTCGCAAAAACGAAATTTTTTGAAGGATTTTTTTTTGTGGGGAAAATCGAAACCAGTGACATAATACAGTTCAATCATGTATACTAAACACTCTGTGAAAGAATTAGAACAATCGGTTGCAATATAGACATTTTATTAACGTTTATAGCAAAATCGTGTTTTTACCGCAAGAAACGACGATTTGTACAATTGGACAATTTACACAAACAAACCCATATTCCTCTGCATGCGAACGTGAAATTGTTGATATATATAGGTGAATCCACATGAATTTAACATTTTCTTAAGAAATTAGACAAATCCCACTGAATTTGTAGATTTTATTGATATTTATATAGTTAAAAATCTCGCAAAAACGAAATATTTGAAGGATTTTTTTTTGTGGGGAAAATCGAAACCAGTGACATAATACAGTTCAATCAAGTATACTAAACATTCTGTCAAAGAATTAGCACAATCGGTTGGAATATAGAGATTTTATTAACGTTTATAGCAAAATCGTGTTTTTACCGCAAGAAACGACGATTTTTACAATTGGACGATTTACACAAACAAACCCTGATTCCTCCGCATGCGAACGTGAAATGGTTGTTATATATAGGTGAATCCACATGAATTTAATATTTTCTTAAGAAATTAGACAAATCCCACGGAATTTGTAGATTATATTGATATTTATATAGTTAAAAAACTCGCAAAAACGAAATTTTTTGAAGGATTTTTTTTTGTGGGGAAAATCGAAACCAGTGACATAATACAGTTCAATCATGTATACTAAACACTCTGTGAAAGAATTAGCACAATCGGTTGGAATATAGAGATTTTATTAACGTTTATAGCAAAATCGTGTTTTTACCGCAAGAAACGACGATTTTTACCATTTGACGATTTTCTCAAACAAACCCACATTCCTGTGCATGCGAATGTGAAATTGTTGTTATATATAGGTGACTCCACATGAATTTAACATTTTTTTAAGAAATTAGGCAAATCCCCCGGAATTTGTAGATTTTATTGATATTTATATAGTTAAAATCTCGCAAAAACGAAATTTTTTGAAGGATTTTTTTTTGTGGGGAAAATCGAAACCAGTGATATAATACAGTTCAATCATGTATACTAAACACTCTGTCAAAGAATTAGCACAATCGGTTGGAATATAGAGATTTTATTAACGATTATAGCAAAATCGTGTTTTTACCGCAAGAAAAGACGATTTTTACAATTGGACGATTTACACAAACAAACCCATATTCCTCTGCATGCGAACGTGAAATTGTTGTTATATATAGGTGAATCCACATGAATTTAACATATTTTTAAGAAATTAGACAAATCCCAAGGAATTTGTAGATTTTATTGATATTTATATAGTTAAAAATCTTGCAAAAACGAAATTTTTTGAAGGATTTTTTTTTGTGGGGAAAATCGAAACCAGTGATATAATACAGTTCAATCATGTATACAAAACACTCTGTCAAAGAATTAGCACAATCGGTTGGAATATAGAGATTTTATTAACGATTATAACAAAATCGTGTTTTTACCGCAAGAAAATACGATTTTTACAATTGGACGATTTACACAAACAAACCCATATTCCTCTGCATGCGAACGTGAAATTGTTGTTATATATAGGTGAATCCACATGAATTTAACATATTTTTAAGAAATTAGACAAATCCCAAGGAATTTGTAGATTTTATTGATATTTATATAGTTAAAAATCTCGCAAAAACGAAATTTTTTGAAGGATTTTTTTTGTGGGGAAAATCGAAACCAGTGATATAATACAGTTCAATTATGTATACTAAACACTCTGTGAAAGAATTAGCACAATCGGTTGGAATATAGAGGTTTTCTTAACGTTTATAGCAAAATCGTGTTTTTACCGCAAGAAACGACGATTTTTACAATTGGACGATTTACACAAACAAACCCATATTCCTCTCCTTGCGAACGTGAAATTGTTCTGATATATAGGTGAATCCACATGAATTTAACATTTTTTTAAGAAATTTGACAAATCCCACGGAATTTGTAGATTTTATTGATATTTATATAGTTAAAAAACTCGCAAAAACTAAATTTTTTGAAGGATTTTTTTTGTGGGGAAAATCGAAACCAGTGACATAATACAGTTCAATCATGTATACTAAACACTCTATCAAAGAATTAGCACAATCGGTTGGAATATAGAGATTTTATTAACGTTTATAACAAAATCGTGTTTTTACCGCCAGAATCGACGATTGTTACAATTGGACGATTTACACAAACAAACCCATATTCCTCTGCATGCGAACGTGAAATTGTTGTGATATACAGGTGACTCCACATGAATTTAACATATTTTTAAGAAATTAGACAAATCCCACGGAATTTGTAGATTTTATTGATATTTATATAGTTAAAAATCTCGCAAAAACGAAATTTTTTGAAGGATTTTTTTTTGTGGGGAAAATCGAAACAAGTGATATAATAAAGTTCATTTATGTATACTAAACACTCTGTGAAAGAATTAGCACAATCGGTTGGAATATAGAGATTTTATTAACGTTTATAACAAAATCGTGTTTTTACCGCAAGAAACGACGATTTTTACAATTGGACGATTTACACAAACAAACCCATATTCCTCTGCATGCGAACGTGAAATTGTTGTTATATACAGGTGACTCCACATGAATTTAACATTTTTTTAAGAAATTAGACAAATCCCACGGAATTTGTAGATTTTATTGATATTTATATAGTTAAAATCTCACAAAAACGAAATTTTTTGAAGGATTTTTTTTTTGTGGGAAAATCGAAACCAGTGATATAATACAGTTCAATCATGTATACTAAACACTCTGTCAAAGAATTAGCACAATCGGTTGGAATATAGAGATTTTATTAACGTTTATAGCAAAATCGTGTTTTTACCGCAAGAAACGACGATTTTTACAATTGGACGATTTACACAAACAAACCCTTATTCCTCCGCATGCGAAAGTGAAATTGTTGTGATATATAGGTGAATCCACATGAACTTAACATTTTCTTAAGAAATTAGACAAATCCCACGGAATTTGTAGATTATATAGATATTTATATAGTTAAAAAACTCGCAAAAACGAAATTTTTTGAAGGATTTTTTTTTGTGGGGAAAATCGAAACCAGTGACATAATACAGTTCAATCATGTATACTAAACACTCTGTGAAAGAATTAGCACAATCGGTTGCAATATAGAGATTTTATTAACGTTTATAGCAAAATCGTGTTTTTACCGCAAGAAACGACGATTTGTACAATTGGACAATTTACACAAACAAACCCATATTCCTCTGCATGCGAACGTGAAATTGTTGATATATATAGGTGAATCCACATGAATTTAACATTTTCTTAAGAAATTAGACAAATCCCACTGAATTTGTAGATTTTATTGATATTTATATAGTTAAAAATCTCGCAAAAACGAAATATTTGAAGGATTTTTTTTTGTGGGGAAAATCGAAACCAGTGACATAATACAGTTCAATCAAGTATACTAAACACTCTGTCAAAGAATTAGCACAATCGGTTGGAATATAGAGATTTTATTAACGTTTATAGCAAAATCGTGTTTTTACCGCAAGAAACGACGATTTTTACAATTGGACGATTTACACAAACAAACCCTGATTCCTCCGCATGCGAACGTGAAATGGTTGTTATATATAGGTGAATCCACATGAATTTAATATTTTCTTAATAAATTAGACAAATCCCACGGAATTTGTAGATTATATTGATATTTATATAGTTAAAAAACTCGCAAAAACGAAATTTTTTGAAGGATTTTTTTTTGTGGGGAAAATCGAAACCAGTGACATAATACAGTTCAATCATGTATACTAAACACTCTGTGAAAGAATTAGCACAATCGGTTGGAATATAGAGATTTTATTAACGTTTATAGCAAAATCGTGTTTTTACCGCAAGAAACGACGATTTTTACCATTTGACGATTTTCTCAAACAAACCCACATTTCTGTGCATGCGAATGTGAAATTGATGTTATATATAGGTGACTCCAAATGAATTTAACATTTTTTTAAGAAATTAGGCAAATCCCCCGGAATTTGTAGATTTTATTGATATTTATATAGTTAAAATCTCGCAAAAACGAAATTTTTTTGAAGGATTTTTTTTGTGGGGAAAATCGAAACCAGTGATATAATACAGTTCAATCATGTATACTAAACACTCTGTCAAAGAATTAGCACAATCGGTTGGAATATAGAGATTTTATTAACGATTATAGCAAAATCGTGTTTTTACCGCAAGAAAAGACGATTTTTACAATTGGACGATTTACACAAACAAACCCATATTCCTCTGCATGCGAACGGGAAATTGTTGTTGTGATATATAGGTGAATCCACATGAATTTAACATATTTTTAAGAAATTAGACAAATCCCAAAGAATTTGTAGATTTTATTGATATTTATATAGTTAAAAAACTCGCAAAAACTAAATTTTTTGAAGGATTTTTTTTTTGTGGGGAAAATCGAAACCAGTGACATAATACAGTTCAATCATGTATACTAAACACTCTGTGAAAGAATTAGCACAATCGGTTGGAATATAGAGATTTTATTAACGTTTATAACAAAATCGTGTTTTATCCGCCAGAATCGACGATTTTTACAATTGGACGATTTACACAAACAAACCCATATTCCTCTGCATGCGAACGTGAAATTGTTGTGATATACAGGTGACTCCACATGAATTTAACATATTTTTAAGAAATTAGACAAATCCCACGGAATTTGTAGATTTTATTAATATTTATATAGTTAAAAATCTCGCAAAAACGAAATTTTTTGAAGGATTTTTTTTTGTGGGGAAAATCGAAACAAGTGATATAATAAAGTTCATTTATGTATACTAAACACTCTGTGAAAGAATTAGCACAATCGGTTGGAATATAGAGATTTTATTAACGTTTATAACAAAATCGTGTTTTTACCGCAAGAAACGACGATTTTTACAATTGGACGATTTACACAAACAAACCCATATTCCTCTGCATGCGAACGTGAAATTGTTGTTATATACAGGTGACTCCACATGAATTTAACATTTTTTTAAGAAATTAGACAAATCCCACGGAATTTGTAGATTTTATTGATATTTATATAGTTAAAATCTCACAAAAACGAAATTTTTTGAAGGATTTTTTTTTTGTGGGAAAATCGAAACCAGTGATATAATACAGTTCAATCATGTATACTAAACACTCTGTGAAAGAATTAGCACAATCGGTTGGAATATAGAGATTTTATTAACGTTTATAGCAAAATCGTGTTTTTACCGCAAGAAACGACGATTTTTACAATTGGACGATTTACACAAACAAACCCTTATTCCTCCGCATGCGAAAGTGAAATTGTTGTGATATATAGGTGAATCCACATGAACTTAACATTTTCTTAAGAAATTAGACAAATCCCACGGAATTTGTAGATTATATAGATATTTATATAGTTAAAAAACTCGCAAAAACGAAATTTTTTGAAGGATTTTTTTTTGTGGGGAAAATCGAAACCAGTGACATAATACAGTTCAATCATGTATACTAAACACTCTGTGAAAGAATTAGAACAATCGGTTGCAATATAGACATTTTATTAACGTTTATAGCAAAATCGTGTTTTTACCGCAAGAAACGACGATTTGTACAATTGGACAATTTACACAAACAAACCCATATTCCTCTGCATGCGAACGTGAAATTGTTGATATATATAGGTGAATCCACATGAATTTAACATTTTCTTAAGAAATTAGACAAATCCCACTGAATTTGTAGATTTTATTGATATTTATATAGTTAAAAATCTCGCAAAAACGAAATATTTGAAGGATTTTTTTTTTGTGGGGAAAATCGAAACCAGTGACATAATACAGTTCAATCAAGTATACTAAACATTCTGTCAAAGAATTAGCACAATCGGTTGGAATATAGAGATTTTATTAACGTTTATAGCAAAATCGTGTTTTTACCGCAAGAAACGACGATTTTTACAATTGGACGATTTACACAAACAAACCCTGATTCCTCCGCATGCGAACGTGAAATGGTTGTTATATATATGTGAATCCACATGAATTTAATATTTTCTTAAGAAATTAGACAAATCCCACGGAATTTGTAGATTATATTGATATTTATATAGTTAAAAAACTCGCAAAAACGAAATTTTTTGAAGGATTTTTTTTTGTGGGGAAAATCGAAACCAGTGACATAATACAGTTCAATCATGTATACTAAACACTCTGTGAAAGAATTAGCACAATCGGTTGGAATATAGAGATTTTATTAACGTTTATAGCAAAATCGTGTTTTTACCGCAAGAAACGACGATTTTTACCATTTGACGATTTTCTCAAACAAACCCACATTCCTGTGCATGCGAATGTGAAATTGTTGTTATATATAGGTGACTCCACATGAATTTAACATTTTTTTAAGAAATTAGGCAAATCCCCCGGAATTTGTAGATTTTATTGATATTTATATAGTTAAAATCTCGCAAAAACGAAATTTTTTGAAGGATTTTTTTTTGTGGGGAAAATCGAAACCAGTGATATAATACAGTTCAATCATGTATACTAAACACTCTGTCAAAGAATTAGCACAATCGGTTGGAATATAGAGATTTTATTAACGATTATAGCAAAATCGTGTTTTTACCGCAAGAAAAGACGATTTTTACAATTGGACGATTTACACAAACAAACCCATATTCCTCTGCATGCGAACGTGAAATTGTTGTTATATATAGGTGAATCCACATGAATTTAACATATTTTTAAGAAATTAGACAAATCCCAAGGAATTTGTAGATTTTATTGATATTTATATAGTTAAAAATCTTGCAAAAACGAAATTTTTTGAAGGATTTTTTTTTGTGGGGAAAATCGAAACCAGTGATATAATACAGTTCAATCATGTATACAAAACACTCTGTCAAAGAATTAGCACAATCGGTTGGAATATAGAGATTTTATTAACGATTATAACAAAATCGTGTTTTTACCGCAAGAAAATACGATTTTTACAATTGGACGATTTACACAAACAAACCCATATTCCTCTGCATGCGAACGTGAAATTGTTGTTATATATAGGTGAATCCACATGAATTTAACATATTTTTAAGAAATTAGACAAATCCCAAGGAATTTGTAGATTTTATTGATATTTATATAGTTAAAAATCTCGCAAAAACGAAATTTTTTGAAGGATTTTTTTTGTGGGGAAAATCGAAACCAGTGATATAATACAGTTCAATTATGTATACTAAACACTCTGTGAAAGAATTAGCACAATCGGTTGGAATATAGAGGTTTTCTTAACGTTTATAGCAAAATCGTGTTTTTACCGCAAGAAACGACGATTTTTACAATTGGACGATTTACACAAACAAACCCATATTCCTCTCCTTGCGAACGTGAAATTGTTCTGATATATAGGTGAATCCACATGAATTTAACATTTTTTTAAGAAATTTGACAAATCCCACGGAATTTGTAGATTTTATTGATATTTATATAGTTAAAAAACTCGCAAAAACTAAATTTTTTGAAGGATTTTTTTTGTGGGGAAAATCGAAACCAGTGACATAATACAGTTCAATCATGTATACTAAACACTCTATCAAAGAATTAGCACAATCGGTTGGAATATAGAGATTTTATTAACGTTTATAACAAAATCGTGTTTTTACCGCCAGAATCGACGATTGTTACAATTGGACGATTTACACAAACAAACCCATATTCCTCTGCATGCGAACGTGAAATTGTTGTGATATACAGGTGACTCCACATGAATTTAACATATTTTTAAGAAATTAGACAAATCCCACGGAATTTGTAGATTTTATTGATATTTATATAGTTAAAAATCTCGCAAAAACGAAATTTTTTGAAGGATTTTTTTTTGTGGGGAAAATCGAAACAAGTGATATAATAAAGTTCATTTATGTATACTAAACACTCTGTGAAAGAATTAGCACAATCGGTTGGAATATAGAGATTTTATTAACGTTTATAACAAAATCGTGTTTTTACCGCAAGAAACGACGATTTTTACAATTGGACGATTTACACAAACAAACCCATATTCCTCTGCATGCGAACGTGAAATTGTTGTTATATACAGGTGACTCCACATGAATTTAACATTTTTTTAAGAAATTAGACAAATCCCACGGAATTTGTAGATTTTATTGATATTTATATAGTTAAAATCTCACAAAAACGAAATTTTTTGAAGGATTTTTTTTTTGTGGGAAAATCGAAACCAGTGATATAATACAGTTCAATCATGTATACTAAACACTCTGTCAAAGAATTAGCACAATCGGTTGGAATATAGAGATTTTATTAACGTTTATAGCAAAATCGTGTTTTTACCGCAAGAAACGACGATTTTTACAATTGGACGATTTACACAAACAAACCCTTATTCCTCCGCATGCGAAAGTGAAATTGTTGTGATATATAGGTGAATCCACATGAACTTAACATTTTCTTAAGAAATTAGACAAATCCCACGGAATTTGTAGATTATATAGATATTTATATAGTTAAAAAACTCGCAAAAACGAAATTTTTTGAAGGATTTTTTTTTGTGGGGAAAATCGAAACCAGTGACATAATACAGTTCAATCATGTATACTAAACACTCTGTGAAAGAATTAGCACAATCGGTTACAATATAGAGATTTTATTAACGTTTATAGCAAAATCGTGTTTTTACCGCAAGAAACGACGATTTGTACAATTGGACAATTTACACAAACAAACCCATATTCCTCTGCATGCGAACGTGAAATTGTTGATATATATAGGTGAATCCACATGAATTTAACATTTTCTTAAGAAATTAGACAAATCCCACTGAATTTGTAGATTTTATTGATATTTATATAGTTAAAAATCTCGCAAAAACGAAATATTTGAAGGATTTTTTTTTGTGGGGAAAATCGAAACCAGTGACATAATACAGTTCAATCAAGTATACTAAACACTCTGTCAAAGAATTAGCACAATCGGTTGGAATATAGAGATTTTATTAACGTTTATAGCAAAATCGTGTTTTTACCGCAAGAAACGACGATTTTTACAATTGGACGATTTACACAAACAAACCCTGATTCCTCCGCATGCGAACGTGAAATGGTTGTTATATATAGGTGAATCCACATGAATTTAATATTTTCTTAATAAATTAGACAAATCCCACGGAATTTGTAGATTATATTGATATTTATATAGTTAAAAAACTCGCAAAAACGAAATTTTTTGAAGGATTTTTTTTGTGGGGAAAATCGAAACCAGTGACATAATACAGTTCAATCATGTATACTAAACACTCTGTGAAAGAATTAGCACAATCGGTTGGAATATAGAGATTTTATTAACGTTTATAGCAAAATCGTGTTTTTACCGCAAGAAACGACGATTTTTACCATTTGACGATTTTCTCAAACAAACCCACATTTCTGTGCATGCGAATGTGAAATTGTTGTTATATATAGGTGACTCCAAATGAATTTAACATTTTTTTAAGAAATTAGGCAAATCCCCCGGAATTTGTAGATTTTATTGATATTTATATAGTTAAAATCTCGCAAAAACGAAATTTTTTTGAAGGATTTTTTTTTGTGGGGAAAATCGAAACCAGTGATATAATACAGTTCAATCATGTATACTAAACACTCTGTCAAAGAATTAGCACAATCGGTTGGAATATAGAGATTTTATTAACGATTATAGCAAAATCGTGTTTTTACCGCAAGAAAAGACGATTTTTACAATTGGACGATTTACACAAACAAACCCATATTCCTCTGCATGCGAACGGGAAATTGTTGTTGTGATATATAGGTGAATCCACATGAATTTAACATATTTTTAAGAAATTAGACAAATCCCAAAGAATTTGTAGATTTTATTGATATTTATATAGTTAAAAAACTCGCAAAAACTAAATTTTTTGAAGGATTTTTTTTTTGTGGGGAAAATCGAAACCAGTGACATAATACAGTTCAATCATGTATACTAAACACTCTGTGAAAGAATTAGCACAATCGGTTGGAATATAGAGATTTTATTAACGTTTATAACAAAATCGTGTTTTTACCGCCAGAATCGACGATTTTTACAATTGGACGATTTACACAAACAAACCCATATTCCTCTGCATGCGAACGTGAAATTGTTGTGATATACAGGTGACTCCACATGAATTTAACATATTTTTAAGAAATTAGACAAATCCCACGGAATTTGTAGATTTTATTGATATTTATATAGTTAAAAATCTCGCAAAAACGTAATTTTTTGAAGGATTTTTTTTTGTGGGGAAAATCGAAACAAGCGATATAATAAAGTTCATTTATGTATACTAAACACTCTGTGAAAGAATTAGCACAATCGGTTGGAATATAGAGATTTTATTAACGTTTATAACAAAATCGTGTTTTTACCGCAAGAAAAGACGATTTTTACAATTGGACGATTTACACAAACAAACCCATATTCCTCTGCATGCGAACGTGAAATTGTTGTTATATACAGGTGACTCCACATGAATTTAACATTTTTTTAAGAAATTAGACAAATCCCACGGAATTTGTAGATTATATTGATATTTATATAGTTAAAAAACTCGCAAAAACGAAATTTTTTGAAGGATTTTTTTTTGTGGGGAAAATCGAAACCAGTGACATAATACAGTTCAATCATGTATATTAAACACTCTGTGAAAGAATTAGCACAATCGGTTGGAATATAGAGATTTTATTAACGTTTATAGCAAAATCGTGTTTTTACCGCAAGAAACGACGATTTTTACCATTTGACGATTTTCTCAAACAAACCCACATTCCTGTGCATGCGAATGTGAAATTGTTGTTATATATAGGTGACTCCACATGAATTTAACACTTTTTTAAGAAATTAGGCAAATCCCCCGGAATTTGTAGATTTTATTGATATTTATATAGTTAAAATCTCGCAAAAACGAAATTTTTTGAAGGATTTTTTTTTGTGGGGAAAATCGAAACCAGTGATATAATACAGTTCAATCATGTATACAAAACACTCTGTCAAAGAATTAGCACAATCGGTTGGAATATAGAGATTTTATTAACGATTATAACAAAATCGTGTTTTTACCGCAAGAAAATACGATTTTTACAATTGGACGATTTACACAAACAAACCCATATTCCTCTGCATGCGAACGTGAAATTGTTGTTATATATAGGTGAATCCACATGAATTTAACATATTTTTAAGAAATTAGACAAATCCCAAGGAATTTGTAGATTTTATTGATATTTATATAGTTAAAAATCTTGCAAAAACGAAATTTTTTGAAGGATTTTTTTTTGTGGGGAAAATCGAAACCAGTGATATAATACAGTTCAATCATGTATACAAAACACTCTGTCAAAGAATTAGCACAATCGGTTGGAATATAGAGATTTTATTAACGATTATAACAAAATCGTGTTTTTACCGCAAGAAAATACGATTTTTACAATTGGACGATTTACACAAACAAACCCATATTCCTCTGCATGCGAACGTGAAATTGTTGTTATATATAGGTGAATCCACATGAATTTAACATATTTTTAAGAAATTAGACAAATCCCAAGGAATTTGTAGATTTTATTGATATTTATATAGTTAAAAATCTTGCAAAAACGAAATTTTTTGAAGGATTTTTTTTTGTGGGGAAAATCGAAACCACTGATATAATACAGTTCAATCATGTATACAAAACACTCTGTCAAAGAATTAGCACAATCGGTTGGAATATAGAGATTTTATTAACGATTATAACATAATCGTGTTTTTACCGCAAGAAAATACGATTTTTACAATTGGACGATTTACACAAACAAACCCATATTCCTCTGCATGCGAACGTGAAATTGTTGTTATATATAGGTGAATCCACATGAATTTAACATATTTTTAAGAAATTAGACAAATCCCAAGGAATTTGTGGATTTTATTGATATTTATATAGTTAAAAATCTCGCAAAAACGAAATTTTTTGAAGGATTTTTTTTGTGGGGAAAATCGAAACCAGTGATATAATACAGTTCAATTATGTATACTAAACACTCTGTGAAAGAATTAGCACAATCGGTTGGAATATAGAGGTTTTCTTAACGTTTATAGCAAAATCGTGTTTTTACCGCAAGAAACGACGATTTTTACAATTGGACGATTTACACAAACAAACCCATATTCCTCTGCATGCGAACGTGAAATTGTTCTGATATATAGGTGAATCCACATGAATTTAACATTTTTTTAAGAAATTTGACAAATCCCACGGAATTTGTAGATTTTATTGATATTTATATAGTTAAAAATCTCGCAAAAACGAAATTTTTTGAAGGATTTTTTTTTGTGGGGAAAATCGAAACAAGCGATATAATAAAGTTCATTTATGTATACTAAACACTCTGTGAAAGAATTAGCACAATCGGTTGGAATATAGAGATTTTATTAACGTTTATAACAAAATCGTGTTTTTACCGCAAGAAACGACGATTTTTACAATTGGACGATTTACACAAACAAACCCATATTCCTCTGCATGCGAACGTGAAATTGTTGTTATATACAGGTGACTCCACATGAATTTAACATTTTTTTAAGAAATTAGACAAATCCCACGGAATTTGTAGATTTTATTGATATTTATATAGTTAAAATCTCACAAAAACGAAATTTTTTGAAGGATTTTTTTTTTTGTGGGAAAATCGAAACCAGTGATATAATACAGTTCAATCATGTATACTAAACACTCTGTCAAAGAATTAGCACAATCGGTTGGAATATAGAGATTTTATTAACGTTTATAGCAAAATCGTGTTTTTACCGCAAGAAACGACGATTTTTACAATTGGACGATTTACACAAACAAACCCTTATTCCTCCGCATGCGAAAGTGAAATTGTTGTGATATATAGGTGAATCCACATGAACTTAACATTTTCTTAAGAAATTAGACAAATCCCACGGAATTTGTAGATTATATAGATATTTATATAGTTAAAAAACTCGCAAAAACGAAATTTTTTGAAGGATTTTTTTTTGTGGGGAAAATCGAAACCTGTGACATAATACAGTTCAATCATGTATACTAAACACTCTGTGAAAGAATTAGCACAATCGGTTGCAATATAGAGATTTTATTAACGTTTATAGCAAAATCGTGTTTTTACCGCAAGAAACGACGATTTGTACAATTGGACAATTTACACAAACAAACCCATATTCCTCTGCATGCGAACGTGAAATTGTTGATATATATAGGTGAATCCACATGAATTTAACATTTTCTTAAGAAATTAGACAAATCCCACTGAATTTGTAGATTTTATTGATATTTATATAGTTAAAAATCTCGCAAAAACGAAATATTTGAAGGATTTTTTTTTGTGGGGAAAATCGAAACCAGTGACATAATACAGTTCAATCAAGTATACTAAACACTCTGTCAAAGAATTAGCACAATCGGTTTGGAATATAGAGATTTTATTAACGTTTATAGCAAAATCGTGTTTTTACCGCAAGAAACGACGATTTTTACATTTGGACGATTTACACAAACAAACCCTGATTCCT
This sequence comes from Periplaneta americana, assembly GCF_040183065.1. Classification (NCBI taxonomy): domain Eukaryota; kingdom Metazoa; phylum Arthropoda; class Insecta; order Blattodea; family Blattidae; genus Periplaneta; species Periplaneta americana. The sequence goes on from NW_027185512.1 coordinate 306,549, forward strand.
CCGCATGCGAACGTGAAATGGTTGTTATATATAGGTGAATCCACATGAATTTAATATTTTCTTAAGAAATTAGACAAATCCCACGGAATTTGTAGATTATATTGATATTTATATAGTTAAAAAACTCGCAAAAACGAAATTTTTTGAAGGATTTTTTTTTGAGGGGAAAATCGAAACCAGTGACATAATACAGTTCAATCATGTATACTAAACACTCTGTGAAAGAATTAGCACAATCGGTTGGAATATAGAGATTTTATTAACGTTTATAGCAAAATCGTGTTTTTACCGCAAGAAACGACGATTTTTACCATTTGACGATTTTCTCAAACAAACCCACATTTCTGTGCATGCGAATGTGAAATTGTTGTTATATATAGGTGACTCCACATGAATTTAACATTTTTTTAAGAAATTAGGCAAATCCCCCGGAATTTGTATATTTTATTGATATTTATTTAGTTAAAATCTCGCAAAAACGAAATTTTTTTGAAGGATTTTTTTTTGTTGGGAAAATCGAAACCAGTGATATAATACAGTTCAATCATGTATACTAAACACTCTGTCAAAGAATTAGCACAATCGGTTGGAATATAGAGATTTTATTAACGATTATAGCAAAATCGTGTTTTTACCGCAAGAAAAGACGATTTTTACAATTGGACGATTTACACAAACATATTCCTCTGCATGCGAACGTGAAATTGTTGTTGTGATATATAGGTGAATCCACATGAATTTAACATATTTTTAAGAAATTAGACAAATCCCAAGGAATTTGTAGATTTTATTGATATTTATATAGTTAAAAATCTCGCAAAAACGAAATTTTTTGAAGGATTTTTTTTGTGGAGAAAATCGAAACCAGTGATATAATACAGTTCAATTATGTATACTAAACACTCTGTGAAAGAATTAGCACAATCGGTTGGAATATAGAGGTTTTCTTAACGTTTATAGCAAAATCGTGTTTTTACCGCAAGAAACGACGATTTTTACAATTGGACGATTTACACAAACAAACCCATATTCCTCTCCATGCGAACGTGAAATTGTTCTGATATATAGGTGAATCCACATGAATTTAACATTTTTTTAAGAAATTTGACAAATCCCACGGAATTTGTAGATTTTATTAATATTTATATAGTTAAAAAACTCGCAAAAACGAAATTTTTTGAATGATTTTTTGTGGGGAAAATCGCAACCAGTGACATAATACAGTTCAATCATGTATACTAAACACTCTGTGAAAGAATTAGCACAATCGGTTGGAATATAGAGATTTTATTAACGTTTATAACAAAATCGTGTTTTTACCGCCAGAATCGACGATTTTTACAATTGGACGATTTACACAAACAAACCCATATTCCTGTGCATGCGAACGTGAAATTGTTGTGATATACAGGTGACTCCACATGAATTTAACATTTTTTTAAGAAATTAGGCAAATCCCCCGGAATTTGTAGATTTTATTGATATTTATATTGTTAAAATCTCGCAAAAACGAAATTTTTTGAAGGATTTTTTTTTGTGGGGAAAATCGAAACCAGTGATATAATAGAGTTCAATCATGTATACTAAACAATCTGTCACAGAATTAGCACAATCGGTTGGAATATAGAGATTTTATTAACGTTTATAGCAAAATCGTGTTTTTACCGCAAGAAACGACGATTTTTACAATTGGACGATTTACACAAACAAACCCATATTCCTCTGCATGCGAACGTGAAATTGTTGTTGTGATATATAGGTGAATCCACATGAATTTAACATATTTTTAAGAAATTAGACAAATCCCAAGGAATTTGTAGATTTTATTGATATTTATATAGTTAAAAATCTCGCAAAAACGAAATTTTTTGAAGGATTTTTTTTTGTGGGGAAAATCGAAACCAGTGATATAATACAGTTCAATCATGTATACTAAACACTCTGTCAATGAATTAGCACAATCGGTCGGAATATAGAGATTTTATTAACGATTATAGCAAAATCGTGTTTTTACCGCAAGAAAAGACGATTTTTACAATTGGACGATTTACACAAACAAACCCATATTCCTCTGCATGCGAACGTGAAATTGTTGTTATATATAGGTGAATCCACATGAATTTAACATATTTTTAAGAAATTAGACAAATCCCAAGGAATTTGTAGATTTTATTGATAGTTATATAGTTAAAAATCTCGCAAAAACGAAATTTTTTGAAGGATTTTTTTTGTGGGGAAAATCGAAACCAGTGATATAATACAGTTCAATTATGTATATTAAACACTCTGTGAAAGAATTAGCACAATCGGTTGGAATATAGAGGTTTTCTTAACGTTTATAGCAAAATCGTGTTTTTACCGCATGAAACGACGATTTTTACAATTGGACGATTTACACAAACAAACCCATATTCCTCTGCATGCGAACGTGAAATTGTTGTTATATACAGGTGACTCCACATGAATTTAACATTTTTTTAAGAAATTAGACAAATCCCACGGAATTTGTAGATTTTATTGATATTTATATAGTTAAAATGTCGCAAAAACGAAATTTTTTGAAGGATTTTTTTTTGTGGGGAAAATCGAAACCAGTGATATAATACAGTTCAATCATGTATACTAAACACTCTGTCAAAGAATTAGCACAATCGGTTGGAATATAGAGATTTTATTAACGTTTATAGCAAAATCGTGTATTTACCGCATGAAACGATTTTTACAATTGGACGATTTACACAAACAAACCCATATTCCTCTGCATGCGAACGTGAAATTGTTGTTATATATAGGTGAATCCACATGAATTTAACACATTTTTAAGAAATTAGACAAATCCCAAGGAATTTGTAGATTTTATTGATATTTATATAGTTAAAAATCTCGCAAAAACGAAATTTTTTGAAGGATTTTTTTTGTGGGGAAAATCGAAACCAGTGATATAATACAGTTCAATTATGTATACTAAACACTCTGTGAAAGAATTAGCACAATCGGTTGGGATATAGAGGTTTTCTTAACGTTTATAGCAAAATCGTGTTTTTACCGCAAGAAACGACGATTTTTACAATTGGACGATTTACACAAACAAACCCATATTCCTCTCCATGCGAACGTGAAATTGTTCTGATATATAGGTGAATCCACATGAATTTAACATTTTTTTAAGAAATTTGACAAATCCCACGGAATTTGTAGATTTTATTGATATTTATATAGTTAAAAAACTCGCAAAAACTAAATTTTTTGAAGGATTTTTTTTTTGTGGGGAAAATCGAAACCATTGACATAATACAGTTCAATCATGTATACTAAACACTCTGTGAAAGAATTAGCACAATCGGTTGGAATATAGAGATTTTATTAACGTTTATAACAAAATCGTGTTTTTACCGCCAGAATCGACTATTTTTACAATTGGACGATTTACACAAACAAACCCATATTCCTCTGCATGCGAACGTGAAATTGTTGTGATATACAGGTGACTCCACATGAATTTAACATATTTTTAAGCAATTAGACAAATCCCACGGAATTTGTAGATTTTATTGATATTTATATAGTTAAAATCTCGCAAAAACGAAATTTTTTGAAGGATTTTTTTTTTGTGGGGAAAATCGAAACCAGTGATATAATAAAGTTCATTTATGTATACTAAAACACTCTGTGAAAGAATTAGCACAATCGGTTGGAATATAGAGATTTTATTAACGTTTATAACAACATCTTGTTTTTACCGCAAGAAACGACGATTTTTACAATTGGACGATTTACACAAACAAAACCCATATTCCTCTGCATGCGAACGTGAAATTGTTGTTATATACAGGTAACTCCACATGAATTTAACATTTTTTTAAGAAATTAGACAAATCCCACGGAATTTGTAGATTTTATTGATATTTATATAGTTAAAATCTCACAAAAAACGAAATTTTTTGAAGGATTTTTTTTTGTGGGGAAAATCGAAACCAGTGACATAATACAGTTTAATCATGTATACTAAACACTCTGTGAAAGAATTAGCACAATCGGTTGGAATATAGAGATTTTATTAACGTTTATAGCAAAATCGTGTTTTTACCGCAAGAAACGACGATTTTTACCATTTGACGATTTTCTCAAACAAACCCATATTCCTCTGCATGCGAATGTGAAATTGTTGTTATATATAGGTGACTCCACATGAATTTAACATTTTTTTTAAGAAATTAGACAAATCCCCCGGAATTTGTAGATTTTATTGATATTTACATAATTAAAATCTCGCAAAAACGAAATTTTTTGAAGGATTTTTTTTTGTGGGGAAAATCGAAACCAGTGATATAATACAGTTCAATCATGTATACTAAACACTCTGTCAAAGAATTAGCACAATCGGTTGGAATATAGAGATTTTATTAACGATTATAGCAAAATCGTGTTTTTACCGCAAGAAAAGACGATTTTTACAATTGGACGATTTACACAAACAAACCCATATTCCTCTGCATGCGAACGTGAAATTGTTGTTATATATAGGTGAATCCACATGAATTTAACATATTTTTAAGAAATTAGACAAATCCCAAGGAATTTGTAGATTTTATTGATATTTATATAGTTAGAAATCTCGCAAAAAACGAAATTTTGTGAAGGATTTTTTTTGTGGGGAACATCGAAAACAGTGATATAATACAGTTCAATTATGTATACTAAACACTCTGTGAAAGAATTAGCACAATCGGTTGGAATATAGAGGTTTTCTTAACGTTTATAGCAAAATCGTGTTTTTACCGCAAGAAACGACGATTTTTACAATTGGACGATTTACACAAACAAACCCATATTCCTCTCCATGCGAACGTGAAATTGTTCTGATATATAGGTGAATCCACATGAATTTAACATTTTTTTAAGAAATTTGACAAATCCCACGGAATTTGTAGATTTTATTGATATTTATATAGTTATATAGTTAGAAATCTCGCAAAAACGAAATTTTGTGAAGGATTTTTTTTGTGGGGAACATCGAAAACAGTGATATAATAAAGTTCATTTATGTATACTAAACACTCTGTGAAAGAATTAGCACAATCGGTTGGAATATAGAGATTTTATTAACGTTTATAACAACATCGTGTTTTTACCGCAAGAAACGACGATTTTTACAATTGGACGATTTACACAAACAAACCCATATTCCTCTGCATGCGAACGTGAAATTGTTGTGATATACAGGTGACTCCACATGAATTTAACGTATTTTTAAGAAATTAGACAAATCCCACGGAATTTGTAAATTTTATTGATATTTATATAGTTAAAATCTCGCAAAAACGAAATTTTTTGAAGGATTTTTTTTTGTGGGGAAAATCGAAACCAGTGATATAATAAAGTTCATTTATGTATACTAAACACTCTGTGAAAGAATTAGCACAATCGGTTGGAATATAGAGATTTTATTAACGTTTATAACAAAATCGTGTTTTTACCGCAAGAAACGACGATTTTTACAATTGGACGATTTACACAAACAAACCCATATTCCTCTGGATACGACCGTGAAATTGTTGTTATATAAAGGTGACTCCACATGAATTTAACATTTTTTTAAGAAATTAGACAAATCCCACTGAATTTGTAGATTTTATTGATATTTATATAGTTAAAATCTCGCAAAAACGAAATTTTTTGAAGGATTTTTTTTTGTGGGGAAAATCGAAACCAGTGATATAATACAGTTCAATCATGTATACTAAACACTCTGTCAAAGAATTAGCACAATCGGTTGGAATATAGAGATTTTATTAACGTTTATAGCAAAATCGTGTTTTTACCGCAAGAAACGACGATTTTTACAATTGGACGATTTACACAAACAAACCCTTATTCCTCCGCATGCGAAAGTGAAATTGTTGTAATATATAGGTGAATCCACATGAATTTAACATTTTTTTAAGAAATTAGACAAATCCCACGGAATTTGTAGATTATATTGATATTTATATAGTTAAAAAACTCGCAAAAACGAAATTTTTTGAAGGATTTTTTTTTGTGGGGAAAATCGAAACCAGTGACATAATACAGTTCAATCATGTATACTAAACACTCTGTGAAAGAATTAGCACAATCGGTTGGAATATAGAGATTTTATTAACGTTTATAGCAAAATCGTGTTTTTACCGCAAGAAACGACGATTTTTACCATTTGACGATTTTCTCAAACGAACCCATATTCCTCTGAATGCGAATGTGAAATAGTTGTTATATATAGTTGACTCCACATGATTTTAACATTTTTTTAAGAAATTAGACAAATCCCCCGGAATTTGTAGATTTTATTGATATTTATATAGTTAAAATCTCGCAAAAACGAAATTTTTTGAAGGATTTTTTTTTGTGGGGAAAATCGAAACCAGTGATATAATACAGTTAAATCATGTATACTAAACACTCTGTCAAAGAATTAGCACAATCGGTTGGAATATAGAGATTTTATTAACGTTTATAGCAAAATCGTGTTTATACCGCAAGAAACGACGATTTTTACAATTGGACGATTTACACAAACAAACCCATATTCCTCTGCATGCGAACGTGAAATTGTTGTTATATATAGGTGACTCCACATGAATTTAACATTTTTTTAAGAAATTAGACAAATCCCCCGGAATTTGTATGTTTTATTGATATTTATATAGTTAAAATCTCGCAAAAACGAAATTTTTTGAAGGATTTTTTTTTGTGGGGAAAATCGAAACCTGTGATATAATACAGTTCAATCATGTATACTAAACACTCTGTCAAAGAATTAGCACAATCTGTTGGAATATAGAGATTTTATTAACGTTTATAGCAAAATCGTGTTTTTACCGCAAGAAACGACGATTTTTACAATTGGACGATTTACACAAACAAACCCATATTCCTCTGCATGCGAACGTGAAATTGTTGTTATATATAGGTGACTCCACCTGAATTTAACATTTTTTTAAGAAATTAGACAAATCCCCCGGGAAATTGTAGTTTTTATTGATATTTATATAGTTAAAATCTCGCAAAAACGAAATTTTTTGAAGGATTTTTTTTTGTGGGGAAAATCGAAACCAGTGATATAATACAGTTCAATCATGTATACTAAACACTCTGTCAAAGAATTAGCACAATCGGATGGAATATAGAGATGTTATTAACGTTTATAGCAAAATCGTGTTTTTACCGCAAGAAACGACGATTTTTACAATTGGACGATTTACACAAACAAACCCATATTCCTCTGCATGCGAACGTGGAATTGTTGTTATATATAGATGACTCCACATGAATTTAACATTTTTTTAAGAAATTAGACAAATCCCCCGGAATTTGTAGATTTTATTGATATTTATATAGTTAAAATCTCGCAAAAACGAAATTTTTTGAAGGATTTTTTTTGTGGGGAAAATCGAAACCAGTGATATAATACAGTTCAATCATGTATACTAAACACTCTGTCAAAGAATTAGCACAATCGGTTGGAATATAGAGATTTTATTAACGTTTATAGCAAAATCGTGTTTTTACCGCAAGAAACGACGATTTTTACAATTGGACGATTTACACAAACAAACCCATATTCCTCTGCATGCGAACGTGAAATTGTTGTTATATATAGGTGAATCCACATGAATTTAACATTTTTTTAAGAAATTAGACAAATCCCACGGAATTTGTAGATCTTATTGATATTTATATAGTTAAAATCTCGCAAAAACGAAATTTTTGAAGGATTTTTTTTTGTGGGGAAAATCGAAACCAGTGATATAATAAAGTTCAATTATGTATACTAAACACTCTGTGAAAGAATTAGCACAATCGGTTGGAATATAGAGATTTTATTAACGTTTATAACACAATCGTGTTTTTACCGCAAGAAACGACGATTTTTACAATTGGACGATTTACACAAACAAACCCATATTCCTCTGCATGCGATCGTGAAATTGTTGTTATATACAGGTGACTCCACATGAATTTAACATTTTTTTAAAAAAATTAGACAAATCCCACGGAATTTGTAGATTTTATTGATATTTATATAGTTAAAATCTCGCAAAAACGAAATTTTTTGAAGGATTTTTTTTTTGTGGGGAAAATCGAAACCAGTGATATAATACAGTTCAATCATGTATACTAAACACTCTGTGAAAGAATTAGCACAATCGGTTGGAATATAGAGATTTTATTAACGTTTATAGCAAAATCGTGTTTTTACCGCAAGAAACGACGATTTTTACCATTTGACGATTTTCTCAAAAAAAACCCATATTCCTCTGCATGCGAATGTGGAATTGTTGTTATATATAGGTGACTCCACATGAATTTAACATTTTTTTAAGAAATTAGACAAATCCCCCGGAATTTGTAGATTTTATTGATATTTACATAGTTAAAATCTCGCAAAAACGAAATTTTTTTAAGGAATTTTTTTTTGTGGGGAAAATCGAAACCAGTGTTATAATACAGTTCAATCATGTATACTAAACACTCTGTCAAAGAATTAGCACAATCGGTTGGAATATAGAGATTTTATTAACGATTATAGCAAAATCGTGTTTTTACCGCAAGAAAAGACGATTTTTACAATTGGACGATTTACACAAAGAAACCCATATTCCTCTGCATGCGAAAGTGAAATTGTTGTTATATATAGGTGAATCCACATGAATTTAACAAATTTTTTAGAAATTAGTCAAATCCCAAGGAATTTGTAGATTTTATTGATATTTATATAGTTAAAAATCTCGCAAAAACGAAATTTTTTTAAGGATTTTTTTTTGGGGGAAAATCGAAACCAGTGATATAATACAGTTCAATCATGTATACTAAACACTCTGTCAAAGAATTAGCACAATCGGTTGGAATATAGAGATTTTATTAACGATTATAGCAAAATCGTGTTTTTACCGCAAGAAAAGACGATTTTTACAATTGGACGATTTACACAAACAAACCCATATTCCTCTGCATGCGAACGTGAAATTGTTGTTATATATAGGTGAATCCACATGAATTTAACATATTTTTAAGAAATTAGACAAATCCCAAGGAATTTGTAGATTTTATTGATATTTATATAGTTAGAAATCTCGCAAAAACGAAATTTTGTGAAGGATTTTTTTTGTGGGGAACATCGAAACCAGTGATATAATACAGTTCAATTATGTATACTAAACACTCTGTGAAAGAATTAGCACAATCGGTTGGAATATAGAGGTTTTCTTAACGTTTATAGCAAAATCGTTTTTTTTACCGCAAGAAACGAGGATTTTTACAATTGGACGATTTACACAAACAAACCCATATTCCTCTCCATGCGAACGTGAAATTGTTCTGATATATAGGTGAATCCACATGAATTTAACATTTTTTTAAGAAATTTGACAAATCCCACGGAATTTGTAGATTTTATTGATATTTATATAGTTAAAAAACTCGCAAAAACGAAATTTTTTGAAGGATTTTTTTTGTGGGGAAAATCGAAACCAGTGACATAATACAGTTCAATCATGTATACTAAACACTCTGTGAAAGAATTAGCACAATCGGTTGGAATATAGAGATTTTATTAACGTTTATAACAAAATCGTGTTTTTACCGCCAGAATCGACGATTTTTACAATTGGACGATTTACACAAACAAACCCATATTCCTCTGCATGCGAACGTGAAATTGTTGTGATATACGGGTGACTCCACATGAATTTAACGTATTTTTAAGAAATTAGACAAATCCCACGGAATTTGTAGATTTTATTGATATTTATATAGTTAAAATCTCGCAAAAACGAAATTTTTTGAAGGATTTTTTTTTGTGGGGAAAATCGAAACCAGTGATATAATAAAGTTCATTTATGTATACTAAACACTCTGTCAAAGAATTAGCACAATCGGTTGGAATATAGAGATTTTATTAACGTTTATAGCAAAATCGTGTTTTTACCGCAAGAAACGACGATTTTTACAATTGGACGATTTACCCAAACAAACCCATATTCCTCCGCATGCGAAAGTGAAATTGTTGTAATATATAGGTGAATCCACATGAATTTAACATTTTTTTAAGAAATTAGACAAATCCCACGGAATTTGTAGATTATATTGATATTTATATAGTTAAAAAACTCGCAAAAACGAAATTTTTTGAAGGATTTTTTTGGTGGGGAAAATCGAAACCAGTGACATAATACAGTTCAATCATGTATACTAAACACTCTGTGAAATAATTAGCACAATCGGTTGGAATATAGAGATTTTATTAACGTTTATAGCAAAATCGTGTTTTTACCGCAAGAAACGACGATTTTTACCATTTGACGATTTTCTCAAACAAACCCATATTCCTCTGCATGCGAATGTGAAATAGTTGTTATATATAGTTGACTCCACATGAATTTAACATTTTTTTAAGAAATTAGACAAATCCCCCGGAATTTGTAGATTTTATTGATGTTTATATAGTTAAAATCTCGCAAAAACGAAATTTTTTGAAGGATTTTTTTTTGTGGGGAAAATCGAAACCAGTGATATAATACAGTTCAATCATGTATACTAAACACTCTGTCAAAGAATTAGCAGAATCGGTTGGAATATAGAGATTTTATTAACGTTTATAGCAAAATCGTGTTTTTACCGCAAGAAACGACGATTTTTACAATTGGACGATTTACACAAACAAACCCATATTCCTCTGCATGCGAACGTGAAATTGTTGTTATATATAAGTGACTCCACATGAATTTAACATTTTTTTAAGAAATTAGACAAATCCCCCGGAATTTGTATGTTTTATTGATATTTATATAGTTAAAATCTCGCAAAAACGAAATTTTTTGAAGGATTTTTTTTTGTGGGGAAAATCGAAACCAGTGATATAATACAGTTCAATCATGTATACTAAACACTCTGTCAAAGAATTAGCAGAATCGGTTGGAATATAGAGATTTTATTAACGTTTATAGCAAAATCGTGTTTTTACCGCAAGAAACGACGATTTTTACAATTGGACGATTTACACAAACAAACCCATATTCCTCTGCATGCGAACGTGAAATTGTTGTTATATATAGGTGAATCCACATGAATTTAACATTTTTTTAAGAAATTAGACAAATCCCACGGAATTTGTAGATCTTATTGATATTTATATAGTTAAAATCTCGCAAAAACGAAATTTTTTGAAGGATTTTTTTTTGTGGGGAAAATCGAAACCAGTGATATAATAAAGTTCAATTATGTATACTAAACACTCTGTGAAAGAATTAGCACAATCGGTTGGAATATAGAGATTTTATTAACGTTTATAACACAATCGTGTTTTTACCGCAAGAAACGACGATTTTTACAATTGGACGATTTACACAAACAAACCCATATTCCTCTGCATGCGATCGTGAAATTGTTGTTATATACAGGTGACTCCACATGAATTTAACATTTTTTTAAGAAATTAGACAAATCCCACGGAATTTGTAGATTTTATTGATATTTATATAGTTAAAATCTCGCAAAAACGAAATTTTTTGAAGGATTTTTTTTTTTGTGGGGAAAATCGAAACCAGTGATATAATACAGTTCAATCATGTATACTAAACACTCTGTGAAAGAATTAGCACAATCGGTTGGAATATAGAGATTTTATTAACGTTTATAGCAAAATCGTGTTTTTACCGCAAGAAACGACGATTTTTACCATTTGACGATTTTCTCAAACAAACCCATATTCCTCTGCATGCGAATGTGAAATTGTTGTTATATATAGGTGACTCCACATGAATTTAACATTTTTTTAAGAAATTAGACAAATCCCCCGGAATTTGTAGATTTTATTGATATTTACATAGTTAAAATCTCGCAAAAACGAAATTTTTTGAAGGAATTTTTTTTGTGGGGAAAATCGAAACCAGTGTTATAATACAGTTCAATCATGTATACTAAACACTCTGTCAAAGAATTAGCACAATCGGTTGGAATATAGAGATTTTATTAACGATTATAGCAAAATCGTGTTTTTACCGCAAGAAAAGACGATTTTTACAATTGGACGATTTACACAAACAAACCCATATTCCTCTGCATGCGAAAGTGAAATTGTTGTTATATATAGGTGAATCCACATGAATTTAACAAATTTTTTAGAAATTAGTCAAATCAGAAGGAATTTGTAGATTTTATTGATATTTATATAGTTAAAAATCTCGCAAAAACGAAATTTTTTTAAGGATTTTTTTTTGTGGGGAAAATCGAAACCAGTGATATAATACAGTTCAATCATGTATACTAAACACTCTGTCAAAGAATTAGCACAATCGGTTGGAATATAGAGATTTTATTAACGATTATAGCAAAATCGTGTTTTTACCGCAAGAAAAGACGATTTTTACAATTGGACGATTTACACAAACAAACCCATATTCCTCTGCATGCGAACGTGAAATTGTTGTTATATATAGGTGAATCCACATGAATTTAACATATTTTTAAGAAATTAGACAAATCCCAAGGAATTTGTAGATTTTATTGATATTTATATAGTTAGAAATCTCGCAAAAACGAAATTTTGTGAAGGATTTTTTTTGTGGGGAACATCGAAACCAGTGATATAATACAGTTCAATTATGTATACTAAACACTCTGTGAAAGAATTAGCACAATCGGTTGGAATATAGAGGTTTTCTTAACGTTTATAGCAAAATCGTGTTTTTACCGCAAGAAACGAGGATTTTTACAATTGGACGATTTACACAAACAAACCCATATTCCTCTCCATGCGAACGTGAAATTGTTCTGATATATAGGTGAATCCACATGAATTTAACATTTTTTTAAGAAATTTGACAAATCCCACGGAATTTGTAGATTTTATTGATATTTATATAGTTAAAAAACTCGCAAAAACGAAATTTTTGAAGGATTTTTTTTGTGGGGAAAATCGAAACCAGTGACATAATACAGTTCAATCATGTATACTAAACACTCTGTGAAAGAATTAGCACAATCGGTTGGAATATAGAGATTTTATTAACGTTTATAACAAAATCGTGTTTTTACCGCCAGAATCGACGATTTTTACAATTGGACGATTTACACAAACAAACCCATATTCCTCTGCATGCGAACGTGAAATTGTTGTGATATACGGGTGACTCCACATGAATTTAACGTATTTTTAAGAAATTAGACAAATCCCACGGAATTTGTAGATTTTATTGATATTTATATAGTTAAAATCTCGCAAAAACGAAATTTTTTGAAGGATTTTTTTTTGTGGGGAAAATCGAAACCAGTGATATAATAAAGTTCATTTATGTATACTAAACACTCTGTGAAAGAATTAGCACAATCGGTTGGAATATAGAGATTTTATTAACGTTTATAACAAAATCGTGTTTTTACCGCAAGAAACGACGATTTTTACAATTGGACGATTTACACAAACAAACCCATATTCCTCTGGATGCGAACGTGAAATTGTTGTTATATAAAGGTGACTCCACATGAATTTAACATTTTTTTAAGAAATTAGACAAATCCCAAGGAATTTGTAGATTTTATTGATATTTATATAGTTAAAATCTCGCAAAAACGAAATTTTTTGAAGGATCTTTTTTTGTGGGGAAAATCGAAACCAGTGATATAATACAGTTCAATCATGTATACTAAACACTCTGTCAAAGAATTAGCACAATCGGTTGGAATATAGAGATTTTATTAACGTTTATAGCAAAATCGTGTTTTTACCGCAAGAAACGACGATTTTTACAATTGGACGATTTACACAAACAAACCCTTATTCCTCCGCATGCGAAAGTGAAATTGTTGTAATATATAGGTGAATCCACATGAATTTAACATTTTTTTAAGAAATTAGACAAATCCCACGGAATTTGTAGATTATATTGATATTTATATAGTTAAAAAACTCGCAAAAACGAAATTTTTTGAAGGATTTTTTTTGTGGGGAAAATCGAAACCAGTGACATAATACAGTTCAATCATGTATACTAAACACTCTGTGAAAGAATTAGCACAATCGGTTGGAATATAGAGATTTTATTAACGTTTATAACACAATCGTGTTTTTACCGCAAGAAACGACGATTTTTACAATTGGACGATTTACACAAACAAACCCATATTCCTCTGCATGCGATCGTGAAATTGTTGTTATATACAGGTGACTCCACATGAATTATAAAACATTTTTTTAAGAAATTAGACAAATCCCACGGAATTTGTGGATTTTATTGATATTTATATAGTTAAAATCTCGCAAAAACGAAATTTTTTGAAGGATTTTTTTTTGTGGGGAAAATCGAAACCAGTGATATAATACAGTTCAATCATGTATACTAAACACTCTGTGAAAGAATTAGCACAATCGGTTGGAATATAGAGATTTTATTAACGTTTATAGCAAAATCGTGTTTTTACCGCAAGAAACGACGATTTTTACCATTTGACGATTTTCTCAAACAAACCCATATTCCTCTGCATGCGAATGTGAAATTGTTGTTATATATAGGTGACTCCACATGAATTTAACATTTTTTTAAGAAATTAGACAAATCCCCCGGAATTTGTAGATTTTATTGATATTTACATAGTTAAAATCTCGCAAAAACGAAATTTTTTGAAGGAATTTTTTTTGTGGGGAAAATCGAAACCAGTGTTATAATACAGTTCAATCATGTATACTAAACACTCTGTCAAAGAATTAGCACAATCGGTTGGAATATAGAGATTTTATTAACGATTATAGCAAAATCGTGTTTTTACCGCAAGAAAAGACGATTTTTACAATTGGACGATTTACACAAACAAACCCATATTCCTCTGCATGCGAAAGTGAAATTGTTGTTATATATAGGTGAATCCACATGAATTTAACAAATTTTTTAGAAATTAGTCAAATCCCAAGGAATTTGTAGATTTTATTGATATTTATATAGTTAAAAATCTCGCAAAAACGAAATTTTTTTAAGGATTTTTTTTTGTGGGGAAAATCGAAACCAGTGATATAATACAGTTCAATCATGTATACTAAACACTCTGTCAAAGAATTAGCACAATCGGTTGGAATATAGAGATTTTATTAACGATTATAGCAAAATCGTGTTTTTACCGCAAGAAAAGACGATTTTTACAATTGGACGATTTACACAAACAAACCCATATTCCTCTGCATGCGAACGTGAAATTGTTGTTATATATAGGTGAATCCACATGAATTTAACATATTTTTAAGAAATTAGACAAATCCCAAGGAATTTGTAGATTTTATTGATATTTATATAGTTAGAAATCTCGCAAAAACGAAATTTTGTGAAGGATTTTTTTGTGGGGAACATCGAAACCAGTGATATAATACAGTTCAATTATGTATACTAAATACTCTGTGAAAGAATTAGCACAATCGGTTGGAATATAGAGGTTTTCTTAACGTTTATAGCAAAATCGTGTTTTTACCGCAAGAAACGAAGATTTTTACAATTGGACGATTTACACAAACAAACCCATATTCCTCTCCATGCGAACGTGAAATTGTTCTGATATATAGGTGAATCCACATGAATTTAACATTTTTTTAAGAAATTTGACAAATCCCACGGAATTTGTAGATTTTATTGATATTTATATAGTTAAAAAACTCGCAAAAACGAAATATTTTGAAGGATTTTTTTTGTGGGGAAAATCGAAACCAGTGACATAATACAGTTCAATCATGTATACTAAACACTCTGTGAAAGAATTAGCACAATCGGTTGGAATATAGAGATTTTATTAACGTTTATAACAAAATCGTGTTTTTACCGCCAGAATCGACGATTTTTACAATTGGACGATTTACACAAACAAACCCATATTCCTCTGCATGCGAACGTGAAATTGTTGTGATATACAGGTGACTCCACATGAATTTAACGTATTTTTAAGAAATTAGACAAATCCCACGGAATTTGTAGATTTTATTGATATTTATATAGTTAAAATCTCGCAAAAACGAAATTTTTTGAAGGATTTTTTTTTGTGGGGAAAATCGAAACCAGTGATATAATAAAGTTCATTTATGTATACTAAACACTCTGTGAAAGAATTAGCACAATCGGTTGGAATATAGAGATTTTATTAACGTTTATAACAAAATCGTGTATTTACCGCAAGAAACGACGATTTTTACAATTGGACGATTTACTCAAACAAACCCATATTCCTCTGGATGCGAACGTGAAATTGTAGTTATATACAGGTGACTCCACATGAATTTAACATTTTTTTAAGAAATTAGACAAATCCCACGGAATTTGTAGATTTTATTGATATTTATATAGTTAAAATCTCGCAAAAACGAAATTTTTTGAAGGATTTTTTTTTGTGGGGAAAATCGAAACCAGTGATATAATACAGTTCAATCATGTATACTAAACACTCTGTCAAAGAATTAGCACAATCGGTTGGAATATAGAGATTTTATTAACGTTTATAGCAAAATCGTGTTTTTACCGCAAGAAACGACGATTTTTACAATTGGACGATTTACACAAACAAACCCTTATTCCTCCGCATGCGAAAGTGAAATTGTTGTAATATATAGGTAACTCCACATGAATTTAACATTTTTTTAAGAAATTAGACAAATCCCACGGAATTTGTAGATTTTATTGATATTTATATAGTTAAAATCTCGCAAAAACGAAATTTTTTGAAGGATTTTTTTTTGTGGGGAAAATCGAAACCAGTGATATTATACAGTTCAATCATGTATACTAAACACTCTGTCAAAGAATTAGCACAATCGGTTGGAATATAGAGATTTTATTAACGTTTATAGCAAAATCGTGTTTTTACCGCAAGAAACGACGATTTTTACAATTGGACGATTTACACAAACAAACCCATATTCCTCCGCATGCGATCGTGAAATTGTTGTTATATACAGGTGACTCCACATGAATTTAACATTTTTTTAAGAAATTAGACAAATCCCACGGAATTTGTAGATTATATTGATATTTATATAGTTAAAAAACTCGCAAAAACGAAATTTTTTGAAGGATTTTTTTTTTGTGGGGAAAATCGAAACCAGTGACATAATACAGTTCAATCATGTATACTAAACACTCTGTGAAAGAATTAGCACAATCGGTTGGAATATAGAGATTTTATTAACGTTTATAGCAAAATCGTGTTTTTACCGCAAGAAACGACGATTTGTACAATTGGACAATTTACACAAACAAACCCATATTCCTCTGCATGCGAACGTGAAATTGTTGATATATATAGGTGAATCCACATGAATTTAACATTTTCTTAAGAAATTAGACAAATCCCACTGAATTTGTAGATTTTATTGATATTTATATAGTTAAAAATCTCGCAAAAACGAAATATTTGAAGGATTTTTTTTTGTGGGGAAAATCGAAACCAGTCACATAATACAGTTCAATCATGTATACTAAACACTCTGTGAAAGAATTAGCACAATCGGTTGGAATATAGAGATTTTATTAACGTTTATAGCAAAATCGTGTTTTTACCGCAAGAAACGACGATTTTTACAATTGGACGATTTACACAAACAAACCCATATTCCTCTGCAAGCGATCGTGAAATTGTTGTTATATACAGGTGACTCCACATGAATTTAACATTTTTTTAAGAAATTAGACAAATCCCACGGAATTTGTAGATTTTATTAATATTTATATAGTTAAAATCTCGCAAAAACGAAATTTTTTGAAGGATTTTTTTTTGTGGGGAAAATCGAAACCAGTGATATAATACAGTTCAATCATGTATACTAAACACTCTGTCAAAGAATTAGCACAATCGGTTGGAATATAGAGATTTTATTAACGTTTATAGCAAAATCGTGTTTTTACCGCAAGAAAAGACGATTTTTACAATTGGACGATTTACACAAACAAACCCTTATTCCTCCGCATGCGAACGTGAAATTGTTGTTATATATAGGTGAATCCACATGAATTTAACATTTTCTTAAGAAATTAGACAAATCCCACGGAATTTGTAGATTATATTGATATTTATATAGTTAAAAAACTCGCAAAAACGAAATTTTTTGAAGGATTTTTTTTTGTGCGGAAAATCGAAACCAGTGACATAATACAGTTCAATCATGTATACTAAACACTCTGTGAAAGAATTAGGACAATCGGTTGGAATATAGAGATTTTATTAACGTTTATAGCAAAATCGTGTTTTTACCGCAAGAAACGACGATTTTTACCATTTGACGATTTTCTCAAACAAGCCCATATTCCTCTGCATGCGAATCTGAAATTGTTGTTATATATAGGTGACTCCACATGAATTTAACATTTTTTTAAGAAATTAGACAAATCCCCCGGAATTTGTAGATTTTATTGATATTTATATAGTTAAAATCTCGCAAAAACGAAATTTTTTGAAGGATTTTTTTTTTTGTGGGGAAAATCGAAACCAGTGATATAATACAGTTCAATCATGTATACTAAACACTCCGTCAAAGAATTAGCACAATCGGTTGGAATATAGAGATTTTATTAACGATTATACAAAATCGTGTTTTTACCGCAAGAAAAGACGATTTTTACAATTGGACGATTTACACAAACAAACCCATATTCCTCTGCATGCGAACGTGAAATTGTTGTTATATATAGGTGAATCCACATGAATTTAACATATTTTTAAGAAATTAGACAAATCCCAAGGAATTTGTAGATTTTATTGATATTTATATAGTTAAAAATCTCGCAAAAACGAAATATTTCAAGGATTTTTTTTTGTGGGGAAAATCGAAACCAGTCACATAATACAGTTCAATCATGTATACTAAACACTCTGTGAAAGAATTAGCACAATCGGTTGGAATATAGAGATTTTATTAACGTTTATAGCAAAATCGTGTTTTTACCGCAAGAAAAGACGATTTTTACAATTGGACGATTTACACAAACAAACCCATATTCCTCTGCATGCGAACGTGAAATTGTTGTTATATATAGGTGAATCCACATGAATTTAACATATTTTTAAGAAATTAGACAAATCCCAAGGAATTTGTAGATTTTATTGATATTTATATAGTTAAAAATCTCGCAAAAACGAAATTTTTTGAAGGATTTTTTTTTGTGGGGAACATCGAAACCAGTGATATAATACAGTGCAATTATGTATAATTAACACTCTGTGAAAGAATTAGCACAATCGGTTGGAATATAGAGGTTTTCTTAACGTTTATAGCAAATTCGTGTTTTTACCGCAAGAAACGACGATTTTTACAATTGGACGATTTACACAAACAAACCCATATTCCTCTCCATGCGAACGTGAAATTGTTGTTATATATAGGTGAATCCACATGAATTTAACATTTTTTTAAGAAATTTGACAAATTCCACGGAATTTGTAGATTTTTTTGATATTTATATAGTTAAAAAACTCGCAAAAACGAAATTTTTTGAAGGATTTTTTTTTGTGGGGAAAATCGAAACCAGTGACATAATACAGTTCAATCATGAATACTAAACACTCTGTGAAAGAATTAGCACAATCGGTTGGAATATAGAGATTTTATTAACGTTTATAAGAAAATCGTGTTTTTACCGCCAGAATCGACGATTTTTACAATTGGACGATTTACACAAACAAACCCATATTAGTCTGCATGCGAACGTGAAATTGTTGTGATATACAGGTGAATCCACATGAATTTAACGTATTTTTAAGAAATTAGACAAATCCCACGGAATTTGTAGATTTTATTGATATTTATATAGTTAAAATCTGGCAAAAACGAAATTTTTTGAAGGATTTTTTTTTGTGGGGAAAATCGAAACCAATGATATAATAAAGTTCATTTATGTATACTAAACACTCTGTGAAAGAATTAGCACAATCGGTTGGAATATAGAGATTTTATTAACGTTTATAACAAAATCGTGTTTTTACCGCAAGAAACGACGATTTTTACAATTGGACGATTTACACAAACAAACCCATATTCCTCTGCATGCGAACGTGAAATTGTTGTTATATACAGGTGACTCCACATGAATTTAACATTTTTTTAAGAAATTAGACAAATCCCACGGAATTTGTAGATTTTATTGATATTTATATAGTTAAAATCTCGCAAAAACGAAATTTTTTGAAGGATTTTTTTTTTGTGGGGAAAATCGAAACCAGTGATATAATACAGTTCAATCATGTATACTAAATTCTCTGTCAAAGAATTAGCACAATCGGTTGGAATATAGAGATTTTATTATCGTTTATAGCAAAATCGTGTTTTTACCGCAAGAAACGACGATTTGTACAATTGGATAATTTACACAAACAAACCCATATTCCTCTGCATGCGAACGTGAAATTGTTGATATATATAGGTGAATCCACATGAATTTAACATTTTCTTAAGAAATTAGACAAATCCCACTGAATTTGTAGATTTTATTGATATTTATATAGTTAAAAATCTCGCAAAAACGAAATTTTTTGAAGGATTTTTTTTGTGGGGAAAATCGAAACCAGTGACATAATACAGTTCAATCATGTATACTAAACACTCTGTGAAAGAATTAGCACAATCGGTTGGAATATAGAGATTTTATTAACGTTTATAGCAAAATCGTGTTTTTACCGCAAGAAACGACGATTTTTACAATTGGACGATTTACACAAACAAACCCATATTCCTCTGCTTGCGAACGTGAAGTTGTTGTTATATATAGGTGAATCCACATGAATTTAACATATTTTTAAGAAATTAGACAAATCCCAAGGAATTTGTAGATTTTATTGATATTTATATAGTTAAAATCTCGCAAAAACGAAATTTTTTTGAGGATTTTTTTTTGTGGGGAAAATCGAAACCAGTGATATAATACAGTTCAATCATGTATACTAAACAATCTGTCAAAGAATTAGCACAATCGGTTGGAATATGGAGATTTTATTAACGTTTATAGCAAAATCGTGTTTTTACCGCAAGAAACGACGATTTTTACAATTGGACGATTTACACAAACAAACCCTCATTCCTCCGCATGCGAACGTTAAATTGTTGTTATATATAGGTGAATCCACATGAATTTAACATTTTTTTAAGAAATTAGACAAATCCCACGGAATTTGTAGATTATATTGATATTTATATAGTTAA
This sequence comes from Periplaneta americana, assembly GCF_040183065.1. Classification (NCBI taxonomy): domain Eukaryota; kingdom Metazoa; phylum Arthropoda; class Insecta; order Blattodea; family Blattidae; genus Periplaneta; species Periplaneta americana. The sequence continues at coordinate 327,745 of NW_027185512.1, forward strand.
AAAACTCGCAAAAACGAAATTTTTTGAAGGATTTTTTTTTTTGTGGGGAAAATCGAAACCTGTGACATAATACAGTTCAATCATGTACACTAAACACTCTGTGAAAGAATTAGCACAATCGGTTTGAATATAGAGATTTTATTAACGTTTATAGCAAAATCGAGTTTTTACCGCAAGAAACGACGATTTTTACCATTTGACGATTTTCTCAAACAAACCCATATTCCTCTGCATGCGAATGTGAAATTGTTGTTATATATAGGTGACTCCACATGAATTTAACATTTTTTTAAGAAATTAGACAAATCCTTCGGAATTTGTAGATTTTATTGATATTTATATAGTTAAAATCTCGCAAAAACGAAATTTTTTGAAGGATTTTTTTTTGTGGGGAAAATCGAAACCAGTGATATAATACAGTTCAATCTTGTATACTAAACACTCTGTCAAAGAATTAGCACAATCGGTTGGAATATAGAGATTTTATTAACGATTATAGCAAAATCGTGTGTTTACCGCAAGAAAAGACGATTTTTACAATTGGACGATTTACACAAACAAACCCATATTCCTCTGCATGCGAACGTGAAATTGTTGTTATATATAGGTGAATCCACATGAATTTAACATATTTTTAAGAAATTAGACAAATCCCAAGGAATTTGTAGATTTCATTGATATTTATATAGTTAAAAATCTCGCAAATACGAAATTTTTTGAAGGATTTTTTTTTGTGGGGAAAATCGAAACCAGTGATATAATACAGTTCAATCATGCATACTAAACACTCTGTCAAAGAATTAGCACAATCGGTTGGAATATAGAGATTTTATTAACGATTATAGCAAAATCGTGTTTTTACCGCAAGAAAAGACGATTTTTACAATTGGACGATTTACACAAACAAACCCATATTCCTCTGCATGCGAACGTGAAATTGTTGTTATATATAGGTGAATCCACATGAATTTAACATATTTTTAAGAAATTAGACAAATCCCAAGGAATTTGTAGATTTTATTGATATTTATATAGTTAAAAATCTCGCAAAAACGAAATTTTTTGAAGGATTTTTTTTGTAGGGAACATCGAAACCAGTGATATAATACAGTTCAATTATGTATACTAAACACTCTGTGAAAGAATTAGCACAATCGGTTGGAATATAGAGGTTTTCTTAACGTTTATAGCAAAATCGTGTTTTTACCGCAAGAAACGACGATTTTTACAATTGGACGATTTACACAAACAAACCCATATTCCTCTCCATGCGAACGTGAAATTGTTCTGATATATAGGTGAATCCACATGAATTTAACATTTTTTTAAGAAATTTGACAAATCCCAGGAATTTGTAGATTTTATTGATATTTATATAGTTAAAAAACTCGCAAAAACGAAATTTTTTGAAGGATTTTTTTTTGTGGGGAAAATCGAAACCAGTGACATAATACAGTTCAATCATGTATACTAAACACTCTGTGAAAGAATTAGCACAATCGGTTGGAATATAGAGATTTTATTAACGTTTATAACAAAATCGTGTTTTTACCGCCAGAATCGACGATTTTTACAATTGGACGATTTACACAAACAAACCCATATTCCTCTGCATGCGAACGTGAAATTGTTGTGATATACAGGTGACTCGACATGAATTTAACGTATTTTTAAGAAATTAGACAAATCCCAAGGAATTTGTAGATTTTATTGATATTTATATAGTTAAAAATCTCGCAAAAACGAAATTTTTGAAGGATTTTTTTTTGTGGGGAAAATCGAAACCAGTGATATAATACAGTTCAATCGTGTATACTAAACACTCTGTCAAAGAATTAGCACAATCGGTTGGAATATAGAGATTTTATTAACGATTATAGCAAAATCGTGTTTTTACCGCAAGAAAAGACGATTTTTGCAATTGGACGATTTACACAAACAAACCCATATTCCTCTGCATGCGAACGTGAAATTGTTGTTATATATAGGTGAATCCACATGAATTTAACATATTTTTAAGAAATTAGACAAATCCCACGGAATTTGTAGATTTTATTGATATTTATATAGTTAAAATCTCGCAAAAACGAAATTTTTTTGAGGATTTTTTTTTGTGGGGAAAATCGAAACCAGTGATTTAATACAGTTCAATCACGTATACTAAACAATCTGTCAAAGAATTAGCACAATCGGTTGGAATATAGAGATTTTATGAACGTTTATAGCAAAATCGTGTTTTTACCGCAAGAAACGACGATTTTTACAATTGGACGATTTACACAATCAAACCCATATTCCTCTGCATGCGAACGTGAAATTGTTGTTATATATAGGTGATCCACATGAATTTAACATTTTTTTAAGAAATTAGACAAATCCCACGGAATTTGTAGATTTTATTGATATTTATATAGTTAAAATCTCGCAAAAACGAAATTTTTTGAAGGATTTTTTTTTGTGGGGAAAATCGAAACCAGTGGTATAATAAAGTTCAATTATGTATACTAAACACTCTGTGAAAGAATTAGCACAATCGGTTGGATTATAGAGATTTTATTAACCTTTATAACAAAATCGTGTTTTTACCGCAAGAATCGACGATTTTTACAATTGGACGATTTACACAAACAAACCCATATTCCTCTGCATGCGAACGTGAAATTGTTGTTATATATAGGTGAATCCACATGAATTTAACATATTTTTAAGAAATTAGACAAATCCCAAGGAATTTGTAGATTTTATTGATATTTATATAGTTAAAAATCTCGCAAAAACGAAATTTTTTGAAGGATTTTTTTTGTGGGGAACATCGAAACCAGTGATATAATACAGTTCAATTATGTATACTAAACACTCTGTGAAAGAATTAGCACAATCGGTTGGAATATAGAGGTTTTCTTAACGTTTATAGCAAAATCGTGTTTTTACCGCAAGAAACGACGATTTTTACAATTGGACGATTTACACAAACAAACCCATATTCCTCTCCATGCGAACGTGAAATTGTTCTGATATATAGGTAAATCCACATGAATTTAACATTTTTTTAAGAAATTTGACAAATCCCAGGAATTTGTAGATTTTATTGATATTTATATAGTTAAAAAACTCGCAAAAACGAAATTTTTTGAAGGATTTTTTTTTGTGGGGAAAATCGAAACCAGTGACATAATACAGTTCAATCATGTATACTAAACACTCTGTGAAAGAATTAGCACAATCGGTTGGAATATAGAGATTTTATTAACGTTTATAACAAAATCGTGTTTTTACCGCCAGAATCGACGATTTTTACAATTGGACGATTTACACAAACAAACCCATATTCCTCTGCATGCGAACGTGAAATTGTTGTGATATACAGGTGACTCCACATGAATTTAACGTATTTTTAAGAAATTAGACAAATCCCAAGGAATTTGTAGATTTTATTGATATTTATATAGTTAAAAATCTCGCAAAAACGAAATTTTTTGAAGGATTTTTTTTTGTGGGGAAAATCGAAACCAGTGATATAATACAGTTCAATCGTGTATACTAAACACTCTGTCAAAGAATTAGCACAATCGGTTGGAATATAGAGATTTTATTAACGATTATAGCAAAATCGTGTTTTTACCGCAAGAAAAGACGATTTTTGCAATTGGACGATTTACACAAACAAACCCATATTCCTCTGCATGCGAACGTGAAATTGTTGTTATATATATAAGTGAATCCACATGAATTTAACATATTTTTAAGAAATTAGACAAATCCCACGGAATTTGTAGATTTTTTTGATATTTATATAGTTAAAATCTCGCAAAAACGAAATTTTTTTGAGGATTTTTTTTTGTGGGGAAAATCGAAACCAGTGTTATAATACAGTTCAATCACGTATACTAAACAATCTGTCAAAGAATTAGCACAATCGGTTGGAATATAGAGATTTTATGAACGTTTATAGCAAAATCGTGTTTTTACCGCAAGAAACGACGATTTTTACAATTGGACGATTTACACAAACAAACCCATATTCCTCTGCATGCGAACGAGAAATTGTTGTTATATATAGGTGAATCCACATGAATTTAACATTTTTTTAAGAAATTAGACAAATCCCACGGAATTTGTAGATTTTATTGATATTTATATAGTTAAAATCTCGCAAAAACGAAATTTTTTGAAGGATTTTTTTTTGTGGGGAAAATCGAAACCAGTGGTATAATAAAGTTCAATTATGCATACTAAACACTCTGTGAAAGAATTAGCACAATCGGTTGGATTATAGAGATTTTATTAACCTTTATAACAAAATCGTGTTTTTACCGCAAGAATCGACGATTTTTACAATTGGACGATTTACACAAACAAACCCATATTCCTCTGCATGCGATCGTGAAATTGTTGTTATATACAGGTGACTCCACATGAATTTAACATTTTTTTAAGAAATTAGACAAATCCCACGGAATTTGTAGATTTTGTTGATATTTATATAGTTAAAATCTCGCAAAAACGAAATTTTTTGAAGGATTTTTTTTTTGTTGGGAAAATCGAAACCAGTGATATAATACAGTTCAATCATGTATACTAAACACTCTGTCAAAGAATTAGCACAATCGGTTGGAATATAGAGATTTTATTAACGTTTATAGCAAAATCGTGTTTTTACCGCAAGAAACGACGATTTTTACAATTGGACGATTTACACAAACAAACCCATATTTCTCTGCATGCGAACGTGAAATTGTTGTTATATATAGGTGAAACCACATGAATTTAACATATTTTTAAGAAATTAGACAAATCCCAAGGAATTTGTAGATTTTATTGATATTTATATAGTTAAAAATCTCGCAAAAACGAAATTTTTTGAAGGATTTTTTTTGTGGGGAAAATCGAAACCAGTGATATAATACAGTTCAATCATGTATACTAAACACTCTGTCAAAGAATTAGCACAATCGGTTGGAATATAGAGATTTTATTAACGATTATAGCAAAATCGTGTTTTTACCGCAACAAAAGACGATTTTTACAATTGGACGATTTACACAAACAAACCCATATTCCCCTGCATGCGAACGTGAAATTGTTGTTATATATAGGTGAATCCACATGAATTTAAAATATTTTTAAGAAATTAGACAAATCCCAAGGAATTTTAGATTTTATTGATATTTATATAGTTAAAAATCTCGCAAAAACGAAATTTTTTGAAGGATTTTTTTTGTGGGGAAAATCGAAACCAGTGACATAATACAGTTCAATCATGTATACTAAACACTCTGTGAAAGAATTAGCACAATCGGTTGGAATATAGAGATTTTATTAACGTTTATAACAAAATCGTGTTTTTACCGCAAGAAACGACGATTTTTACAATTGGACGATTTACACAAACAAACCCATACTCCTCTGCATGCGAACGTGAAATTGTTGTTATATACAGGTGACTCCACATGAATTTAACATATTTTTAAGAAATTAGACAAATCCCACGGAATTTGTAGATTTTATTGATATTTATATAGTTAAAAATCTCGCAAAAACGAAATTTTTTGAAGGATTTTTTTTGTGGGGAAAATCGAAACCAGTGACATAATACAGTTCAATCATGTATACTAAACACTCTGTGAAAGAATTAGCACAATCGGTTGGTATATAGAGATTTTATTAACGTTTATAGCAAAATCGTGTTTTTACCGCAAGAAACGACGATTTTTACAATTTGACCATTTTCACAAACAAACCCATATTCCTCTGCATGCGAACGTGAAATTGTTGTTATATATAGGTGACTCCACATGAATTTAACATTTTTTTAAGAAATTAGACAAATCCCAAGGAATTTGTAGATTTTATTGATATTTATATAGTTAAAAATCTCGCAAAAACGAAATTTTTTGAAGGATTTTTTTTGTGGGGAAAATCGAAACCAGTGATATAATACAGTTCAATCATGTATACTAAACACTCTGTCAAAGAATTAGCACAATCGGTTGGAATATAGAGATTTTATTAACGATTATAGCAAAATCGTGTTTTTACCGCAAGAAAAGACGATTTTTACAATTGGACGATTTACACAAACAAACCCATATTCCTCTGCATGCGAACGTGAAATTGTTGTTATATATAGGTGAATCCACATGAATTTAACATATTTTTAAGAAATTAGACAAATCCCAAGGAATTTGTAGATTTTATTGATATTTATATAGTTAAAAATCTCGCAAAAACGAAATTTTTTGAAGGATTTTTTTTGTGGGGAAAATCGAAACCAGTGACATAATACAGTTCAATCATGTATACTAAACACTCTGTGAAAGAATTAGCACAATCGGTTGGAATATAGAGATTTTATTAACGTTTATAACAAAATCGTGTTTTTACCGCAAGAATCGACGATTTTTACAATTGGACGATTTACACAAACAAACCCATATTCCTCTGCATGCGAACGTGAAATTGTTGTGATATACAGGTGACTCCACATGAATTTAACACATTTTTAAGAAATTAGACAAATCCCACGGAATTTGTAGATTTTATTGATATTTATATAGTTAAAAATCTCGCAAAAACGAAATTTTTTGAAGGATTTTTTTTGTGGGGAAAATCGAAACCAGTGACATAATACAGTTCAATCATGTATACTAAACACTCTGTCAAAGAATTAGCACAATCGGTTGGAATATAGAGATTTTATTAACGATTATAACAAAATCGTGTTTTTACCGCAAGAAAAGACGATTTTTACAATTGGACGATTTACACAAACAAACCCATATTCCTCTGCATGCGAACGTGAAATTGTTGTTATATATAGGTGAATCCACATGAATTTAATATATTTTTAAGAAATTAGACAAATCCCACGGAATTTGTAGATTTTATTGATATTTATATAGTTAAAATCTCGCAAAAACGAAATTTTTTTGAGGATTTTTTTTGTGGGGAAAATCGAAACCTGTGATATAATACAGTTCAATCATGTATACTAAACAATCTGTCAAAGAATTAGCACAATCGGTTGGAATATAGAGATTTTATTAACGTTTATAGCAAAATCGTGTTTTTACCGCAAGAAACGACGATTTTTACAATTGGACGATTTACACAAACAAACCCTTATTCCTCCGCATGCGAACGTTAAATTGTTGTTATATATAGGTGAATCCACATGAATTTAACATTGTTTTAAGAAATTAGACAAATCCCACGGAATTTGTAGATTATATTGATATTTATATAGTTAAAAAACTCGCAAAAACGAAATTTTTTGAAGGATTTTTTTTTTGTGGGGAAAATCGAAACCAGTGACATAATACAGTTCAATCATGTATACTAAACACTCTGTGAAAGAATTAGCACAATCGGTTGGAATATAGAGATTTTATTAACGTTTATAGCAAAATCGTGTTTTTACCGCAAGAAACGACGATTTTTACAATTTGACCATTTTCACAAACTAACCCATATTCCTCTGCATGCGAACGTGAAATTGTTGTTATATATAGGTGACTCCACATGAATTTAACATTTTTTTAAGAAATCAGACAAATCCCCGGGAATTTGTAGTTTTTATTGATATTTATATAGTTAAAATCTCGCAAAAACGAAATTTTTTGAAGGATTTTTTTTTGTGGGGAAAATCGAAACCAGTGATATAATACAGTTCAATCATGTATACTAAACACTCAGTCAACGAATTAGCACAATCGGTTGGAATATAGAGATTTTATTAACGTTTATAGCAAAATCGTGTTTTTACCGCAAGAAACGACGATTTTTACAATTGGACGATTTACACAAACAAACCCATATTCCTCTGCATGCGATCGTGAAATTGTTGTTATATACAGGTGACTCCACATGAATTTAACATATTTTTTAAGAAATTAGACAAATCCCAAGGAATTTGTAGATTTTATTGATATTTATATAGTTAAAAATCTCGCAAAAACGAAATTTTTTGAAGGATTTTTTTTGTGGGGAACATCGAAACCAGTGATATAATACAGTTCAATTATGTATACTAAACACTCTGTGAAAGAATTAGCACAATCGGTTGGAATATAGAGGTTTTCTTAACGTTTATAGCAAAATCGTGTTTTTACCGCAAGAAACGACGATTTTTACAATTGGACAATTTACACAAACAAACCCATATTCCACTCCATGCGAACGTGAAATTATTCTGATATATAGGTGAATCCACATGAATTTAACATTTTTTTAAGAAATTTGACAAATCCCATGGAATTTGTAGATTTTATTGATATTTATATAGTTAAAAAACTCGCAAAAACGAAATTTTTTGAAGGATTTTTTTTGTGGGGAAAATCGAAACCAGTGACATAATACAGTTCAATCATGTATACTAAACACTCTGTGAAAGAATTAGCACAATCGGTTGGAATATAGAGATTTTATTAACGTTTATAACAAAATCGTGTTTTTACCGCCAGAATCGACGATTTTTACAATTGGACGATTTACACAAACAAACCCATATTCCTCTGCATGCGAACGTGAAATTGTTGTGATATACAGGTGACTCCACATGAATTTAACGTATTTTTAAGAAATTGGACAAATCCCACGGAATTTGTAGATTTTATTGATATTTATATAGTTAAAATCTCGCAAAAACGAAATTTTTTGAAGGATTTTTTTTTGTGGGGAAAATCGAAACCAGTGATATAATAAAGTTCATTTATGTATACTAAACACTCTATGAAAGAATTAGCACAATCGGTTGGAATATAGAGATTTTATTAAAGTTTATAACAAAATCGTGTTTTTACCGCAAGAAACGACGATTTTTACAATTGGACGATTTACACAAACAAACCCATATTCCTCTGGATGCGAACGTGTAATTGTTGTTATATACAGGTGACTCCACATGAATTTAACATTTTTTTAAGAAATTAGACAAATCCCACGGAATTTGTAGATTTTATTGATATTTATATAGTTAAAATCTCGCAAAAACGAAATTTTTTGAAGGATTTTTTTTTGTGGGGAAAATCGAAACCAGTGATATAATACAGTTCAATCATGTATACTAAACACTCTGTCAAAGAATTAGCACAATCGGTTGGAATATAGAGATTTTATTAACGTTTATAGCAAAATCGTGTTTTTACCGCAAGAAACGACGATTTTTACAATTGGACGATTTGCACAAACAAACCCTGATTCCTCCGCATGCGAAAGTGAAATTGTTGTGATATATAGGTGAATCCACATGAATTTAACATTTTTTTAAGAAATTAGACAAATCCCACGGAATTTGTAGATTATATTGATATTTATATAGTTAAAAAACTCGCAAAAACGAAATTTTTTGAAGGATTTTTTTTTGTGGGGAAAATCGAAACCAGTGACATAATACAGTTCAATCATGTATACTAAACACTCTGTGAAAGAATTAGCACAATCGGTTGGAATATAGAGATTTTATTAACGTTTATAGCAAAATCGTGTTTTTACCGCAAGAAACGACGATTTGTACAATTGGACAATTTACACAAACAAACCCATATTCCTCTGCATGCGAACGTGAAATTGTTGATATATATAGGTGAATCCACATGAATTTAACATTTTTTTAAGAAATTAGACAAATCCCACGGAATTTGTAGATTTTATTGATATTTATATAGTTAAAATCTCGCAAAAACGAAATTTTTTGAAGGATTTTTTTTTGTGGGGAAAATCGAAACCAGTGATATAATACAGTTCAATCATGTATACTAAACACTCTGTGAAAGAATTAGCACAATCGGTTGGAATATAGAGATTTTATTAACGTTTATAGCAAAATCGTGTTTTTACCGCAAGAAACGACGATTTTTACAATTGGACGATTTACACAAACAAACCCTTATTCCTCCGCATGCGAACGTGAAATTGTTGTTATATATAGGTGAATCAACATGAATTTAACATTTTTTTAAGAAATCAGACAAATCCCCGGGAATTTGTAGTTTTTATTGATATTTATATAGATAAAATCTCGCAAAAACGAAATTTTTTGAAGGATTTTTTTTTTGTGGGGAAAATCGAAACCAGTGATATAATACAGTTCAATCATGTATACTAAACACTCTGTCAACGAATTAGCACAATCGGTTGGAATATAGAGATTTTATTAACGTTTATAGCAAAATCGTGTTTTTACCGCAAGAAACGACGATTTTTACAATTCGACGATTTACACAAACAAACCCTTATTCCTCCGCATGCGAACGTTAAATTGTTGTTATATATAGGTGAATCCACATGAATTTAACATTTTTTTAAGAAATTAGACAAATCCCACGGAATTTGTAGATTATATTGATATTTATATAGTTAAAACCTCGCAAAAACGAAATTTTTTGAAGGATTTTTTTTTTGTGGGGAAAATCGAAACCAGTGACATAATACAGTTCAATCATGTATACTAAACACTCTGTGAAAGAATTAGCACAATCGGTTGGAATATAGAGATTTTATTAACGTTTATAGCAAAATCGTGTTTTTACCGCAAGAAACGACGATTTTTACAATTTGACCATTTTCACAAACAAACCCATATTCCTCTGCATGCGAACGTGAAATTGTTGTTATATATAGGTGACTCCACATGAATTTAACATTTTTTTAAGAAATTAGACAAATCCCAAGGAATTTGTAGATTTTATTGATATTTATATAGTTAAAAATCTCGCAAAAACGAAATTTTTTGAAGGATTTTTTTTGTGGGGAAAATCGAAACCAGTGATATAATACAGTTCAATCATGTATACTAAACACTCTGTCAAAGAATTAGCACAATCGGTTGGAATATAGAGATTTTATTAAAGATTATAGCAAAATCGTGTTTTTACCGCAAGAAAAGACGATTTTTACAATTGGACGATTTACACAAACAAACCCATATTCCTCTGCATGCGAACGTGAAATTGTTGTTATATATAGGTGAATCCACATGAATTTAACATATTTTTAAGAAATTAGACAAATCCCAAGGAATTTGTAGATTTTATTGATATTTATATAGTTAAAAATCTCGCAAAAACGAAATTATTTGAAGGATTTTTTTTGTGGGGAAAATCGAAACCAGTGACATAATACAGTTCAATCATGTATACTAAACACTCTGTGAAAGAATTAGCACAATCGGTTGGAATATAGAGATTTTATTAACGTTTATAACAAAATCGTGTTTTTACCGCAAGAATCGACGATTTTTACAATTGGACGATTTACACAAACAAACCCATATTCCTCTGCATGCGAACGTGAATTTGTTGTGATATACAGGTGACTCCACATGAATTTAACACATTTTTAAGAAATTAGACAAATCCAACGGAATTTGTAGATTTTATTGATATTTATATAGTTAAAAATTTCGCAAAAACGAAATTTTTTGAAGGATTTTTTTTGTGGGGAAAATCGAAACCAGTGACATAATACAGTTCAATCATGTATACTAAACACTCTGTCAAAGAATTAGCACAATCGGTTGGAATATAGAGATTTTATTAACGATTATAACAAAATCGTGTTTTTACCGCAAGAAAAGACGATTTTTACAATTGGACGATTTACACAAACAAACCCATATTCCTCTGCATGCGAACGTGAAATTGTTGTTATATATAGGTGAATCCACATGAATTTAACATATTTTTAAGAAATTAGACAAATCCCAAGGAATTTGTAGATTTTATTGATATTTATATAGTTAAAATCTCGCAAAAACGAAATTTTTTTGAGGATTTTTTTTGTGGGGAAAATCGAAACCTGTGATATAATACAGTTCAATCATGTATACTAAACAATCTGTCAAAGAATTAGCACAATTGGTTGGAATATAGAGATTTTATTAACGTTTATAGCAAAATCGTGTTTTTACCGCAAGAAACGACGATTTTTACAATTGGACGATTTACACAAACAAACCCTTATTCCTCCGCATGCGAACGTTAAATTGTTGTTATATATAGGTGAATCCACATGAATTTAACATTTTTTTAAGAAATTAGACAAATCCCCCGGAATTTGTAGATTATATTGATATTTATATAGTTAAAAAACTCGCAAAAACGAAATTTTTTGAAGGATTTTTTTTTTGTGGGGAAAATCGAAACCAGTGACATAATACAGTTCAATCATGTATACTAAACACTCTGTGAAAGAATTAGCACAATCGGTTGGAATATAGAGATTTTATTAACGTTTATAGCAAAATCGTGTTTTTACCGCAAGAAACGACGATTTTTACAATTTGACCATTTTCACAAACTAACCCATATTCCTCTGCATGCGAACGTGAAATTGTTGTTATATATAGGTGGCTCCACATGAATTTAACATTTTTTTAAGAAATCAGACAAATCCCCGGGAATTTGTAGTTTTTATTGATATTTATATAGTTAAAATCTCGCAAAAACGAAATTTTTTGAAGGATTTTTTTTTGTGGGGAAAATCGAAACCAGTGATATAGTACAGTTCAATCATGTATACTAAACACTCTGTCAACGAATTAGCACAATCGGTTGGAATATAGAGATTTTATTAACGTTTATAGCAAAATCGTGTTTTTACCGCAAGAAACGACGATTTTTACAATTGGACGATTTACACAAACAAACCCATATTCCTCTGCATGCGATCGTGAAATTGTTGTTATATACAGGTGACTCCACATGAATTTAACATTTTTTTTAAGAAATTAGACAAATCCCCCGGAATTTGTAGATTTTATTGATATTTATATAGTTAAAACCTCGCAAAAACGAAATTTTTTGAAGGAATTTTTTTTGTGGGGAAAATCGAAACCAGTGATATAATACAGTTCAATCATGTATACTAAACACTCTGTCAAAGAATTAGCACAATCGGTTGGAATATAGAGATTTTATTAACGATTATAGCAAAATCGTGTTTTTACCGCAAGAAAAGACGATTTTTACAATTGGACGATTTACACAAACAAACACATATTCCTCTGCATGCGAAAGTGAAATTGTTGTTATATATAGGTGAATCCACATGAATTTAACATATTTTTAAGAAATTAGACAAATCCCAAGGAATTTATAGATTTTATTGATATTTATATAGTTAAAAATTTCGCAAAAACGAAATTTTTTGAAGGATTTTTTTTGTGGGGAAAATCGAAACCAGTGATATAATACAGTTCAATCATGTATACTAAACACTCTGTCAAAGAATTAGCACAATCGGTTGGAATATAGAGATTTTATTAACGATTATAGCAAAATCGAGTTTTTACCGCAAGAAAAGACGATTTTTACAATTGGACGATTTACACAAACAAACCCATATTCCTCTGCATGCGAACGTGAAATTGTTGTTATATATAGGTGAATCCACATGAATTTAACATATTTTTTAAGAAATTAGACAAATCCCAAGGAATTTGTAGATTTTATTGATATTTATATAGTTAAAAATCTCGCAAAAACGAAATTTTTTGAAGGATTTTTTTTGTGGGGAACATCGAAACCAGTGATATAATACAGTTCAATTATGTATACTAAACACTCTGTGAAAGAATTAGCACAATCGGTTGGAATATAGAGGTTTTCTTAACGTTTATAGCAAAATCGTGTTTTTACCGCAAGAAACGACGATTTTTACAATTGGACGATTTACACAAACAAACCCATATTCCTCTGCATGCGAACGTGAAATTGTTGTTATATATAGGTGAATCCACATGAATTTAACATATTTTTTAAGAAATTAGACAAATCCCAAGGAATTTGTAGATTTTATTGATATTTATATAGTTAAAAATCTCGCAAAAACGAAATTTTTTGAAGGATTTTTTTTGTGGGGAAAATCGAAACCAGTGACATAATACAGTTCAATCATGTATACTAAACACTCTGTGAAAGAATTAGCACAATCGGTTGGAATATAGAGATTTTATTAACGTTTATAACAAAATCGTGTTTTTACCGCCAGAATCGACGATTTTTACAATTGGACGATTTACACAAACAAACCCATATTCCTCTGCATGCGAACGTGAAATTGTTGTGATATACAGGTGACTCCACATGAATTTAACGTATTTTTAAGAAATTAGACAAATCCCACGGAATTTGTAGATTTTATTGATATTTATATAGTTAAAATCTCGCAAAAACGAAATTTTTTGAAGGATTTTTTTTTGTGGGGAAAATCGAAACCAGTGATATAATACAGTTCAATCATGTATACTAAACACTCTGTCAAAGAATTAGCACAATCGGTTGGAATATAGAGATTTTGTTAACGTTTATAGCAAAATCGTGTTTTTACCGCAAGAAACGACGATTTTTACAATTGGACGATTTACACAAACAAACCCTGATTCCTCCGCATGCGAAAGTGAAATTGTTGTGATATATAGGTGAATCCACATGAATTTAACATTTTTTTAAGAAATTAGACAAATCCCACGGAATTTGTAGATTATATTGATATTTATATAGTTAAAAAACTCGCAAAAACGAAATTTTTTTAAGGATTTTTTTTTGTGGGGAAAATCGAAACCAGTGACATAATACAGTTCAATCATGTATACTAAACACTCTGTGAAAGAATTAGCAAAATCGGTTGGAATATAGAGATTTTATTAACGTTTATAGCAAAATCGTGTTTTTACCGCAAGAAACGACGATTTGTACAATTGGACAATTTACACAAACAAACCCATATTCCTCTGCATGCGAACGTGAAATTGTTGATATATATAGGTGAATCCACATGAATTTAACATTTTCTTAAGAAATTATACAAATCCCACTGAATTTGTAGATTTTATTGATATTTATATAGTTAAAAATCTCGCAAAAACGAAATATTTGAAGGATTTTTTTTTGTGGGGAAAATCGAAACCAGTCACATAATACAGTTCAATCATGTATACTAAACACTCTGTGAAAGAATTAGCACAATCGGTTGGAATATAGAGATTTTATTAACGTTTATAGCAAAATCGTGTTTTTACCGCAAGAAACGACGATTTTTACAATTGGACGATTTACACAAACAAACCCATATTCCTCTGCATGCGATCGTGAAATTGATGTTATAAACAGGTGACTCCACATGAATTTAACATTTTTTTAAGAAATTAGACAAATCCCACGGAATTTGTAGATTTTATTGATATTTATATAGTTAAAATCTCGCAAAAACGAAATTTTTTGAAGGATTTTTTTTGTGGGGAAAATCGAAACCAGTGATATAATACAGTTCAATCATGTATACTAAACACTCTGTCAAAGAATTAGCACAATCGGTTGGAATATAGAGATTTTATTAACGTTTATAGCAAAATCGTGTTTTTACCGCAAGAAACGACGATTTTTACAATTGGACGATTTACACAAACAAACCCTTATTCCTCCGCATGCGAACGTGAAATTGTTGTTATATATAGGTGAATCCACATGAATTTAACATTTTTTTAAGAAATCAGACAAATCCCCGGGAATTTGTAGTTTTTATTGATATTTATATAGTTAAAATCTCGAAAAAACGAAATTTTTTGAAGGATTTTTTTTTGTGGGGAAAATCGAAATCAGTGCTATAATACAGTTCAATCATGTATACTAAACGCTCTGTCAACGAATTAGCACAATCGGTTGGAATATAGAGATTTTATTAACGTTTATAACAAAATCGTGTTTTTACCGCAAGAAACGACGATTTTTACAATTGGACGATTTACACAAACAAACCCATATTCCTCTGCATGCGATCGTGAAATTGTTGTTATATACAGGTGACTCCACATGAATTTAACATTTTTTTAAGAAATTAGACAAATCCCCCGGAATTTGTAGATTTTATTGATATTTATATAGTTAAAACCTCGCAAAAACGAAATTTTTTGAAGGAATTTTTTTTGTGGGGAAAATCGAAACCAGTGATATAATACAGTTCAATCATGTATACTAAACACTCTGTCAAAGAATTAGCACAATCGGTTGGAATATAGAGATTTTATTAACGATTATAGCAAAATCGTGTTTTTACCGCAAGAAAAGACGATTTTTACAATTGGACGATTTACACAAACAAACCCTTATTCCTCTGCATGCGAAAGTGAAATTGTTGTTATATATAGGTGAATCCACATGAATTTAACATATTTTTAAGAAATTAGACAAATCCCAAGGAATTTGTAGATTTTATTGATTTTTATATAGTTAAAAATTTCGCAAAAACGAAAATTTTTGAAGGATTTTTTTTGTGGGGAAAATCGAAACCAGTGATATAATACAGTTCAATCATGTATACTAAACACTCTGTCAAAGAATTAGCACAATCGGTTGGAATATAGAGATTTTATTAACGATTATAGCAAAATCGTGTTTTTACCGCAAGAAAAGACGATTTTTACAATTGGACGATTTACACAAACAAACCCATATTCCTCTGCATGCGAACGTGAAATTGTTGTTATATATAGGTGAATCCACATGAATTTAACATATTTTTTAAGAAATTAGACAAATCCCAAGGAATTTGTAGATTTTATTGATATTTATATAGTTAAAAATCTCGCAAAAACGAAATTTTTTGAAGGATTTTTTTTGTGGGGAACATCGAAACCAGTGATATAATACAGTTCAATTATGTATACTAAACACTCTGTGAAAGAAAAAGCACAATCGGTTGGAATATAGAGGTTTTCTTAACGTTTATAGCAAAATCGTGTTTTTACCGCAAGAAACGACGATTTTTACAATTGGACAATTTACACAAACAAACCCATATTCCTCTCCATGCGAACGTGAAATTATTCTGATATATAGGTGAATCCACATGAATTTAACATTTTTTTAAGAAATTTGACAAATCCCACGGAATTTGTAGATTTTATTGATATTTATATAGTTAAAAAACTCGCAAAAACGAAATTTTTTGAAGGATTTTTTTTGTGGGGAAAATCGAAACCAGTGACATAATACAGTTCAATCATGTATACTAAACACTCTGTGAAAGAATTAGCACAATCGGTTGGAATATAGAGATTTTATTAACGTTTATAACAAAATCGTGTTTTTACCGCCAGAATCGACGATTTTTACAATTGGACGATTTACACAAACAAACCAATATTCCTCTGCATGCGAACGTGAAATTGTTGTGATATACAGGTGACTCCACATGAATTTAACGTATTTTTAAGAAATTAGACAAATCCCACGGAATTTGTAGATTTTATTGATATTTATATAGTTAAAATCTCGCAAAAACGAAATTTTTTGAAGGATTTTTTTTTGTGGGGAAAATCGAAACCAGTGATATAATAAAGTTCATTTATGTATACTAAACACTCTGTGAAAGAATTAGCACAATCGGTTGAAATATAGAGATTTTATTAACGTTTGTAACAAAATCGTGTTTTTACCGCAAGAAACGACGATTTTTACAATTGGACGATTTACACAAACAAACCCATATTCCTCTTTATGCGAACGTGAAATTGTTGTTATATACAGGTGACTCCACATGAATTTAACATTTTTTTAAGAAATTAGACAAATCCCACGGAATTTGTAGATTTTATTGATATTTATATAGTTAAAAATCTCCCAAAAACGAAATTTTTTGAAGGATTTTTTTTGTGGGGAACATCGAAACCAGTGATATAATACAGTTCAATTATGTATACTAAACACTCTGTGAAAGAATTAGCACAATCGGTTGGAATATAGAGGTTTTCTTAACGTTTATAGCAAAATCGTGTTTTTACCGCAAGAAACGACGATTTTTACAATTGGACAATTTACACAAACAAACCAATATTCCTCTCCATGCGAACGTGAAATTATTCTGATATATAGGTGAATCCACATGATTTTAACATTTTTTTAAGAAATTTGACAAATCCCACGGAATTTGTAGATTTTATTGATATTTATATAGTTAAAAAACTCGCAAAAACGAAATTTTTTGAAGGATTTTTTTGTGGGGAAAATCGAAACCAGTGACATAATACAGTTCAATCATGTATACTAAACACTCTGTGAAAGAATTAGCACAATCGGTTGGAATATAGAGATTTTATTAACGTTTATAACAAAATCGTGTTTTTACCGCCAGAATCGACGATTTTTACAATTGGACAATTTACACAAACAAACCCATATTCCTCTGCATGCGAACGTGAAATTGTTGTGATATACAGGTGACTCCACATGAATTTAACGTATTTTTAAGAAATTAGACAAATCCCACGGAATTTGTAGATTTTATTGATATTTATATAGTTAAAATCTCGCAAAAACGAAATTTTTTGAAGGATTTTTTTTTTGTAGGGAAAATCGAAACCAGTGATATAATAAAGTTCATTTATGTATACTAAACACTCTGTGAAAGAATTAGCACAATCGGTTGGAATATAGAGATTTTATTAAAGTTTATAACAAAATCGTGTTTTTACCGCAAGAAACGACGATTTTTACAATTGGACGATTTACACAAACAAACCCATATTCCTCTGGATGCGAACGTGAAATTGTTGTTATATACAGGTGACCCCACATGAATTTAACATTTTTTTAAGAAATTAGACAAATCCCACGGAATTTGTAGATTTTATTGATATTTATATAGTTAAAATCTCGCAAAAACGAAATTTTTTGAAGGATTTTTTTTGTGGGGAAAATCGAAACCAGTGATATAATACAGTTCAATCATGTATACTAAATACTCTGTCAAAGAATTAGCACAATCGGTTGGAATATAGAGATTTTATTAACGTTTATAGCAAAATCGTGTTTTTACCGCAAGAAACGACGATTTTTACAATTGGACGATTTACACAAACAAACCCTGATTCCTCCGCAAGCGAAAGTGAAATTGTTGTGATATATAGGTGAATCCACATGAATTTAACATTTTTTTAAGAAATTAGACAAATCCCACGGAATTTGTAGATTATATTGATATTTATATAGTTAAAAAACTCGCAAAAACGAAAATTTTTGAAGGATTTTTTTTTGTGGGGAAAATCGAAACCAGTGACATAATACAGTTCAATCATGTATACTAAACACTCTGTGAAAGAATTAGCACAATCGGTTGGAATATAGAGATTATATTAACGTTTATAGCAAAATCGTGTTTTTACCGCAAGAAACGACGATTTGTACAATTGGACAATTTACACAAACAAACCCATATTCCTCTGCATGCGAACGTGAAATTGTTGATATATATATGTGAATCCACATGAATTTAACATTTTCTTAAGAAATTAGACAAATCCCACTGAATTTGTAGATTTTATTGATATTTATATAGTTAAAAATCTCGCAAAAACGAAATATTTGAAGGATTTTTTTTTGTGGGGAAAATCGAAACCAGTCACATAATACAGTTCAATCATGTATACTAAACACTCTGTGAAAGAATTAGCACAATCGGTTGGAATATAGAGATTTTATTAACGTTTATAGCAAAATCGTGTTTTTACCGCAAGAAACGACGATTTTTACAATTGGACGATTTACACAAACAAACCCATATTCCTCTGCATGCGATCGTGAAATTGTTGTTATAAACAGGTGACTCCACATGAATTTAACATTTTTTTAAGAAATTAGACAAATCCCACGGAATTTGTAGATTTTATTGATATTTATATAGTTAAAATCTCGCAAAAACGAAATTTTTTGAAGGATTTTTTTTTGTGGGGAAAATCGAAACCAGTGATATAATACAGTTCAATCATGTATACTAAACACTCTGTCAAAGAATTAGCACAATCGGTTGGAATATAGAGATTTTATTAACGTTTATAGCAAAATCGTGTTTTTACCGCAAGAAACGACGATTTTTACAATTGGACGATTTACACAAACAAACCCTTATTCCTCCGCATGCGAACGTGAAATTGTTGTTATATATAGGTGAATCCACATGAATTTAACATTTTTTTAAGAAATCAGACAAATCCCCGGGAATTTGTAGTTTTTATTGATATTTATATAGTTAAATTCTCGCAAAAACGAAATTTTTTGAAGGATTTTTTTTTTTGTGGGGAAAATCGAAACCAGTGATATAATACAGTTCAATCATGTATACTAAACACTCTGTCAACGAATTAGCACAATCGGTTGGAATATAGAGATTTTATTAACGTTTATAGCAAAATCGTGTTTTTACCGCAAGAAACGACGATTTTTACAATTGGACGATTTACACAAACAAACCCATATTACTCTGCATGCGATCGTGAAATTGTTGTTATATACAGGTGACTCCACATGAATTTAACATTTTTTTAAGAAATTAGACAAATCCCCCGGAATTTGTAGATTTTATTGATATTTATATAGTTAAAACCTCGCAAAAACGAAATTTTTTGAAGGAATTTTTTTTGTGGGGAAAATCGAAACCAGTGATATGATACAGTTCAATCATGTATACTAAACACTCTGTCAAAGAATTAGCACAATCGGTTGGAATATAGAGATTTTATTAACGATTATTGCAAAATCGTGTTTTTACCGCAAGAAAAGACGATTTTTACAATTGGACGATTTACACAAACAAACACATATTCCTCTGCATGCGAAAGTGAAATTGTTGTTATATATAGGTGAATCCACATGAATTTAACATATTTTTAAGAAATTAGACAAATCCCAAGGAATTTATAGATTTTATTGATATTTATATAGTTAAAAATTTCGCAAAAACGAAATTTTTTGAAGGATTTTTTTTGTGGGGAAAATCGAAACCAGTGATATAATACAGTTCAATCATGTATACTAAACACTCTGTCAAAGAATTAGCACAATCGGTTGGAATATAGAGATTTTATTAACGATTATAGCAAAATCGAGTTTTTACCGCAAGAATAGACGATTTTTACAATTGGACGATTTACACAAACAAACCCATATTCCTCTGCATGCGAACGTGAAATTGTTGTTATATATAGGTGAATCCACATGAATTTAACATATTTTTTAAGAAATTAGACAAATCCCAAGGAATTTGTAGATTTTATTGATATTTATATAGTTAAAAATCTCGCAAAAACGAAATTTTTTGAAGGATTTTTTTTGTGGGGAACATCGAAACCAGTGATATAATACAGTTCAATTATGTATACTAAACACTCTGTGAAAGAATTAGCACAATCGGTTGGAATATAGAGGTTTTCTTAACGTTTATAGCAAAATCGTGTTTTTACCGCAAGAAACGACGATTTTTACAATTGGACGATTTACACAAACAAACCCATATTCCTCTGCATGCGAACGTGAAATTGTTGTTATATGTAGGTGATTCCACATGAATTTAACATATTTTTTAAGAAATTAGACAAATCCCAAGGAATTTGTAGATTTTATTGATATTTATATAGTTAAAAATCTCGCAAAAACGAAATTTTTTGAAGGATTTTTTTTGTGGGGAAAATCGAAACCAGTGACATAATACAGTTCAATCATGTATACTAAACACTCTGTGAAAGAATTAGCACAATCGGTTGGAATATAGAGATTTTATTAACGTTTATAACAAAATCGTGTTTTTACCGCCAGAATCGACGATTTTTACAATTGGACGATTTACACAAACAAACCCATATTCCTCTGCATGCGAACGTGAAATTGTTGTGATATACAGGTGACTCCACATGAATTTAACGTATTTTTAAGAAATTAGACAAATCCCACGGAATTTGTAGATTTTATTGATATTTATATAGTTAAAATCTCGCAAAAACGAAATTTTTTGAAGGATTTTTTTTTGTGGGGAAAATCGAAACCAGTGATATAATACAGTTCAATCATGTATACTAAACACTCTGTCAAAGAATTAGCACAATCGGTTGGAATATAGAGATTTTGTTAACGTTTATAGCAAAATCGTGTTTTTACCGCAAGAAACGACGATTTTTACAATTGGACGATTTACACAAACAAACCCTGATTCCTCCGCATGCGAAAGTGAAATTGTTGTGATATATAGGTGAATCCACATGAATTTAACATTTTTTTAAGAAATTAGACAAATCCCACGGAATTTGTAGATTATATTGATATTTATATAGTTAAAAAACTCGCAAAAACGAAATTTTTTGAAGGATTTTTTTTTGTGGGGAAAATCGAAACCAGTGACATAATACAGTTCAATCATGTATACTAAACACTCTGTGAAAGAATTAGCACAATCGGTTGGAATATAGAGATTTTATTAACGTTTATAGCAAAATCGTGTTTTTACCGCAAGAAACGACGATTTGTACAATTGGACAATTTACACAAACAAACCCATATTCCTCTGCATGCGAACGTGAAATTGTTGATATATATAGGTGAATCCACATGAATTTAACATTTTCTTAAGAAATTAGACAAATCCCACTGAATTTGTAGATTTTATTGATATTTATATAGTTAAAAATCTCGCAAAAACGAAATATTTGAAGGATTTTTTTTTGTGGGGAAAATCGAAACCAGTCACATAATACAGTTCAATCATGTATACTAAACACTCTGTGAAAGAATTAGCACAATCGGTTGGAATATAGAGATTTTATTAACGTTTATAGCAAAATCGTGTTTTTACCGCAAGAAACGACGATTTTTACAATTGGACGATTTACACAAACAAACCCATATTCCTCTGCATGCGATCGTGAAATTGATGTTATAAACAGGTGACTCCACATGAATTTAACATTTTTTTAAGAAATTAGACAAATCCCACGGAATTTGTAGATTTTATTGATATTTATATAGTTAAAATCTCGCAAAAACGAAATTTTTTGAAGGATTTTTTTTGTGGGGAAAATCGAAACCAGTGATATAATACAGTTCAATCATGTATACTAAACACTCTGTCAAAGAATTAGCACAATCGGTTGGAATATAGAGATTTTATTAACGTTTATAGCAAAATCGTGTTTTTACCGCAAGAAACGACGATTTTTACAATTGGACGATTTACACAAACAAACCCTTATTCCTCCGCATGCGAACGTGAAATTGTTGTTATATATAGGTGAATCCACATGAATTTAACATTTTTTTAAGAAATCAGACAAATCCCCGGGAATTTGTAGTTTTTATTGATATTTATATAGTTAAAATCTCGAAAAAACGAAATTTTTTGAAGGATTTTTTTTTGTGGGGAAAATCGAAATCAGTGCTATAATACAGTTCAATCATGTATACTAAACGCTCTGTCAACGAATTAGCACAATCGGTTGGAATATAGAGATTTTATTAACGTTTATAACAAAATCGTGTTTTTACCGCAAGAAACGACGATTTTTACAATTGGACGATTTACACAAACAAACCCATATTCCTCTGCATGCGATCGTGAAATTGTTGTTATATACAGGTGACTCCACATGAATTTAACATTTTTTTAAGAAATTAGACAAATCCCCCGGAATTTGTAGATTTTATTGATATTTATATAGTTAAAACCTCGCAAAAACGAAATTTTTTGAAGGAATTTTTTTTGTGGGGAAAATCGAAACCAGTGATATAATACAGTTCAATCATGTATACTAAACACTCTGTCAAAGAATTAGCACAATCGGTTGGAATATAGAGATTTTATTAACGATTATAGCAAAATCGTGTTTTTACCGCAAGAAAAGACGATTTTTACAATTGGACGATTTACACAAACAAACCCATATTCCTCTGCATGCGAACGTGAAATTGTTGTTATATATAGGTGAATCCACATGAATTTAACATATTTTTTAAGAAATTAGACAAATCCCAAGGAATTTGTAGATTTTATTGATATTTATATAGTTAAAAATCTCGCAAAAACGAAATTTTTTGAAGGATTTTTTTTGTGGGGAACATCGAAACCAGTGATATAATACAGTTCAATTATGTGTACTAAACACTCTGTGAAAGAAAAAGCACAATCGGTTGGAATATAGAGGTTTTCTTAACGTTTATAGCAAAATCGTGTTTTTACCGCAAGAAACGACGATTTTTACAATTGGACAATTTACACAAACAAACCCATATTCCTCTCCATGCGAACGTGAAATTATTCTGATATATAGGTGAATCCACATGAATTTAACATTTTTTTAAGAAATTTGACAAATCCCACGGAATTTGTAGATTTTATTGATATTTATATAGTTAAAAAACTCGCAAAAACGAAATTTTTTGAAGGATTTTTTTTGTGGGGAAAATCGAAACCAGTGACATAATACAGTTCAATCATGTATACTAAACACTCTGTGAAAGAATTAGCACAATCGGTTGGAATATAGAGATTTTATTAACGTTTATAACAAAATCGTGTTTTTACCGCCAGAATCGACGATTTTTACAATTGGACGATTTACACAAACAAACCAATATTCCTCTGCATGCGAACGTGAAATTGTTGTGATATACAGGTGACTCCACATGAATTTAACGTATTTTTTAGAAATTAGACAAATCCCACGGAATTTGTAGATTTTATTGATATTTATATAGTTAAAATCTCGCAAAAACGAAATTTTTTGAAGGATTTTTTTTTGTGGGGAAAATCGAAACCAGTGATATAATAAAGTTCATTTATGTATACTAAACACTCTGTGAAAGAATTAGCACAATCGGTTGAAATATAGAGATTTTATTAACGTTTGTAACAAAATCGTGTTTTTACCGCAAGAAACGACGATTTTTACAATTGGACGATTTACACAAACAAACCCATATTCCTCTTTATGCGAACGTGAAATTGTTGTTATATACAGGTGACTCCACATGAATTTAACATTTTTTTAAGAAATTAGACAAATCCCACGGAATTTGTAGATTTTATTGATATTTATATAGTTAAAAATCTCGCAAAAACGAAATTTTTTGAAGGATTTTTTTTGTGGGGAACATCGAAACCAGTGATATAATACAGTTCAATTATGTATACTAAACACTCTGTGAAAGAATTAGCACAATCGGTTGGAATATAGAGGTTTTCTTAACGTTTATAGCAAAATCGTGTTTTTACCGCAAGAAACGACGATTTTTACAATTGGACAATTTACACAAACAAACCAATATTCCTCTCCATGCGAACGTGAAATTATTCTGATATATAGGTGAATCCACATGAATTTAACATTTTTTTTAAGAAATTTGACAAATCCCACGGAATTTGTAGATTTTATTGATATTTATATAGTTAAAAAACTCGCAAAAACGAAATTTTTTGAAGGATTTTTTTTGTGGGGAAAATCGAAACCAGTGACATAATACAGTTCAATCATGTATACTAAACACTCTGTGAAAGAATTAGCACAATCGGTTGGAATATAGAGATTTTATTAACGTTTATAACAAAATCGTGTTTTTACCGCCAGAATCGACGATTTTTTACAATTGGACGATTTACACAAACAAACCCATATTCCTCTGCATGCGAACGTGAAATTGTTGTGATATACAGGTGACTCCACATGAATTTAACGTATTTTTAAGAAATTAGACAAATCCCACGGAATTTGTAGATTTTATTGATATTTATATAGTTAAAATCTCGCAAAAACGAAATTTTTTGAAGGATTTTTTTTTTTGTAGGGAAAATCGAAACCAGTGATATAATAAAGTTCATTTATGTATACTAAACACTCTGTGAAAGAATTAGCACAATCGGTTGGAATATAGAGATTTTATTAAAGTTTATAACAAAATCGTGTTTTTACCGCAAGAAACGACGATTTTTACAATTGGACGATTTACACAAACAAACCCATATTCCTCTGGATGCGAACGTGAAATTGTTGTTATATACAGGTGACTCCACATAAATTTAACATTTTTTTAAGAAATTAGACAAATCCCACGGAATTTGTAGATTTTATTGATATTTATATAGTTAAAATCTCGCAAAAACGAAATTTTTTGAAGGATTTTTTTTGTGGGGAAAATCGAAACCAGTGATATAATACAGTTCAATCATGTATACTAAATACTCTGTCAAAGAATTAGCACAATCGGTTGGAATATAGAGATTTTATTAACGTTTATAGCAAAATCGTGTTTTTACCGCAAGAAACGACGATTTTTACAATTGGACGATTTACACAAACAAACCCTGATTCCTCCGCAAGCGAAAGTGAAATTGTTGTGATATATAGGTGAATCCACATGAATTTAACATTTTTTTAAGAAATTAGACAAATCCCACGGAATTTGTAGATTATATTGATATTTATATAGTTAAAAAACTCGCAAAAACGAAATTTTTTGAAAAATTTTTATTTGTGGGGAAAATCGAAACCAGTGACATAATACAGTTCAATCATGTATACTAAACACTCTGTGAAAGAATTAGCACAATCGGTTGGAATATAGAGATTTTATTAACGTTTATAGCAAAATCGTGTTTTTACCGCAAGAAACGACGATTTGTACAATTGGACAATTTACACAAACAAACCCATATTCCTCTGCATGCGAACGTGAAATTGTTGATATATATATGTGAATCCACATGAATTTAACATTTTCTTAAGAAATTAGACAAATCCCACTGAATTTGTAAATTTTATTGATATTTATATAGTTAAAAATCTCGCAAAAACGAAATTTTTTGAAGGATTTTTTTTTGTGGGGAAAATCGAAACCAGTCACATAATACAGTTCAATCATGTATACTAAACACTCTGTGAAAGAATTAGCACAATCGGTTGGAATATAGAGATTTTATTAACGTTTATAGCAAAATCGTGTTTTTACCGCAAGAAACGACGATTTTTACAATTGGACGATTTACACAAACAAACCCATATTCCTCTGCATGCGATCGTGAAATTGTTGTTATAAACAGGTGACTCCACATGAATTTAACATTTTTTAAGAAATTAGACAAATCCCACGGAATTTGTAGATTTTATTGATATTTATATAGTTAAAATCTCGCAAAAACGAAATTTTTTGAAGGATTATTTTTTGTGGGGAAAATCGAAACCAGTGATATAATACAGTTCAATCATGTATACTAAACACTCTGTCAAAGAATTAGCACAATCGGTTGGAATATAGAGATTTTATTAACGTTTATAGCAAAATCGTGTTTTACCGCAAGAAACGACGATTTTTACAATTGGACGATTTACACAAACAAACCCTTATTCCTCCGCATGCGAACGTGAAATTGTTGTTATATATAGGTGAATCCACATGAATTTAACATTTTTTTAAGAAATCAGACAAATCCCCGGGAATTTGTAGTTTTTATTGATATTTATATAGTTAATTCTCGCAAAAACGAAATTTTTGAAGGATTTTTTTTGTGGGGAAAATCGAACCAGTGATATAATACAAGTTCAATAATGTATACTAAACACTCTGTCAACGAATTAGCACAATCGGTTGGAATATAGAGATTTATTAACGTTTATAGCAAAATCGTGTTTTTTACCGCAAGAAACGACGATTTTTACAATTGGACGATTTACACAAACAAACCCATATTACTCTGCATGCGATCGTGAAATTGTTGTTATATACAGGTGACTCCACATGAATTTAACATTTTTTTAAGAAATTAGACAAATCCCCCGGAATTTGTAGATTTTATTGATATTTATATAGTTAAAACCTCGCAAAAACGAAATTTTTGAAGGAATTTTTTTTGTGGGGAAAATCGAAACCAGTGATATAATACAGTTCAATCATGTATACTAACACTCTGTCAAAGAATTAGCACAATCGGTTGGAATATAGAGATTTTATTAACGATTATTGCAAATCGTGTTTTTACCGCAAGAAAGACGATTTTACAATTGGACGATTTACACAAACAAACCCTTATTCCTCTGCATGCGAAAGAGAAATTGTTGTTATTTATAGGTGAATCCACATGAATTTAACATATTTTTAAGAAAATTAGACAAATCCCAAGGAATTTGTAGATTTTATTGATATTTATATAGTTAAAATTTCGCAAAACGAAATTTTTGAAGGATTTTTTTTTGTGGGAAAATCGAAACCAGTGATATAATACAGTTCAATCATGTATACTAAACACTCTGTCAAAGAATTAGCAACAATCGGTTTTAATATAGAGATTTTATTAACGATTATAGCAAAATCGTGTTTTTACGCAAGAAAAGACGATTTTTACAATTGGACGATTTACACAAACAAACCCATATTCCTCTGCATGCGAACGTGAAATTGTTGTTATATATAGGTGATCCACATGAATTTAACATATTTTTAAGAAATTAGACAAATCCCAAGAATTTGTAGATTTTATTGATATTTATATAGTTAAAAATCTCGGCAAAAACGAAATTTTTTGAAGGATTTTTTTTGTGGGGAAAATCGAAACCAGTGACATAATACAGTTCAATCATGTATACTAAACACTCTGTGAAACAATTAGCACAATCGGGTTGGAATATAGAGATTTTATTAACGTTTATAACAAAATCGTGTTTTTACCGCCAGAATCGACGATTTTACAATTGGACGATTTACACAAACAAACCCATATTCCTCTGCATGCGAACGTGAAATTGTTGTGATATACAGGTGACTCCACATGAATTTAACGTATTTTTAAGAAATTAGACAAATCCCACGGAATTTGTAGATTTTATTGATATTTATATAGTTAAAATCTCGCAAAAACGAAATTTTTGAAGGATTTTTTTTTTGTGGGGAAAATTCGAAACCAGTGATATAATAAAGTTCATTTATGTATACTAAACACTCTGTGAAAGAATTAGCACAATCGGTTGAAATATAGAGATTTATTAACGTTTATAACAAAATCGTGTTTTACCGCAAGAAACGACGATTTTTACAATTGGACGATTTACACAAACAAACCCATATTCCTCTGGATGCGAACGTGAAATGTTGTTATATACAGGTGACTCCACATGAATTTAACATTTTTTTAAGAAATTAGACAAATCCCACGGAATTTGTAGTTTTTATTGATATTTATATAGTTAAAATCTCGCAAAAACGAAATTTTTTGAAGGATTTTTTTTGTGGGGAAAATCGAAACCAGTGATATAATACAGTTCAATCATGTATACTAAACACTCTGTCAAAGAATTAGCACAATCGGTTGGAATATAGAGATTTTATTAACGTTTATAGCAAAATCGTGTTTTTACCGCAAGAAAACGACGATTTTTACAATTGGACGATTTACACAAACAAACCCTGATTCCTCCGCATGCGAAAGTGAAATTGTTGTGAAATATAGGTGAATCCACATGAATTTAACATTTTTTTAAGAAATTTGACAAATCCCACGGAATTTGTAGATTATATTGATATTTATATAGTTAAAAAACTCGTAAAACGAAATTTTTTGAGGATTTTTTTTTGTGGGAAAATCGAAACCAGTGACATAATACAGTTCAATCATGTATACTAAACACTCTGTGAAAGAATTAGGCACAATCGGTTAGAATA